>NC_083584.1:25765404-26105904 GCF_027579695.1 Neoarius graeffei | reverse complement strand
CATCAACAACAAACTGGTAAGTTAGGAGGAAGGTTCTTTCGCTGACGTCATATAGCCCCTCCTCCTCTTTCGTCTTCTGGGTGCTGCAGCCCCGTCAAATTTGCCCAAATAGCCGCGTTTTTTATCATAACTTGTAAAATAGGCGCCTTCATGAATTAATATATGGATCATCGGGAATTACTTTTTATGTTATAAAACATCGCCAAAGATGTCAAAAACGTGTCATCAGCACTTTAAAAGCTTATTTTGTTGATTTTCTTATCCTTCTTTGTGTTTCCTTGGTTTCTGGGTTCAGTTATATCATGTCTAACCACTTTTTGTGTAAACCACCATGAATGTGCATTGTGCTCTTCTTTTTGTGTGCTCATAATTCTATAATTCCACAATTACAATTTGCTCTCTGGTGATGGTACCATTAAGTTTTCATTTCTACGCCATTTGAACAAAATAATTGTTTTCAAATTTGCACATTCATGCCTGTCCCAAGTCATTAAAGGTGAGGGCACAAAAAGTCTGATGAAAATAGTACCAACTGAAAGGGAGGGAAGGTGTGATAATATATGATATCAATGCACAAAAGATCAAAACAGACATCATCTGGACCTGTTGGAATTTTCATGAAGTGATTTATGAATTATGTTATGTCTGGAAATTTTATGCCTTTATTCAGATCATGTTTCAACCACAAAAAAGTCATCATACATATCATGAAATGCAGTTTTTCTGATCAAATGGCATGTTCTGTTGTAATTGTTGTAACTTGTTTTCAACCACAAAGTCATCATACATTCAACCGTCTCAGACGCTGTCTGTATCAACAAGCATTGACACTAGCGCTCCGTGCGAGTAATGCGGTAATTAGTCATGTAGTGAAGGACATACCAATAGAACACTGAATATGCACTACGCGATAATTATTAGCAGTGGGAAACTGCATTGCGAGCCCGCGATGTGCAAATGTGAATTCCGCTAGTTGTTGAACATCCTGTAATGATAACATGGACGCGATCTTTCCGAGTCAAACAATCGCAAATCGTGATGGAATTTCATCATAATATGAATGAATAAACATCGTCTCATCTCATCTCATCTGTAGCCACTTTATCCTGTTCTACAGGGTCGCAGGCAAGCTGGAGCCTATCCCAGCTGACTACGGGCGAAAGGCGGGGTACACCCTGGACAAGTCGCCAGGTCATCGCAGGGCTGCACATAGACACAAACAACCATTCACACTCACATTCACACCTACGGTCAATTTAGAGTCACCAGTTAACCTAACCTGCATGTCTTTGGACTGTGGGGGAAACCGGAGCACCCGGAGGAAACCCACGCGGACACGGGGAGAACATGCAAACTCCGCACAGAAAGGCCCTCACCGGCCACGGGGCTCGAACCCGAACCTTCTTGCTGTGAGGCGACAGCGCTAACCACTACACCACCGTGCCGCCCCTGAATAAACATCGTTTTTCACGTAAGTTGACATATTTGGGTAGTTGCCCGATCGGGCAAGCATTTGTGAGAGTCTGGTTGTCCGAATCTGTTGAATGGTTGCCCCGGGCAATCGGGCTACTGTTAATGTCGAGCCCTGATAACTTGGCCAGTGATCATTCTTGGCACAGCAGTGACACTGGCATGGTAGCATTTGTTGCAGTGGTACAACAGGTGGGCGGCACGGTGGTGTAGTGATTAGCACGGTCGCCTTACAGAAAGAAGGTTCTGGGTTCGAACCCAGCGGCCAGCAAAGGCCTTTCTGTGTGGAGTTTGCATGTTCTCCCCATGTCTGTGTGGGTTTCCTCCGGGTGCTCCGGTTTCCCCCACAGTCCAAAGACATGCGGTTAGGTTAATATGGGACGGCCTTGGGCTGAGGTGCCTTTGAGCGAGGCACCTAACTCCCGACTGCTCCTTGGGCGCTGTTAGCATTGCTGCCCACTGCTCTGGGTATGTGTGTGTGCTCATTGCCCACGTGTGTGTGCATGTGTGTGTTCATTGCTTCAGATGGGTTAAATGCAGAGAGGAAATTTCACAAGTGTGTGATGAATAAAGTTATGCTTTCTTTCTTTCTAACATCAGTGTTACTTGGGTTTTTAGGGTGCTTTCAGGAGTATTAGTCCATTTACTGATTGAAATGGATGCTTTTGATTCACTTGCTACTTGAGTGCAGATAACATGACGTCAACTCCAATAATTTATTTCGAAAATTATTTTGTGTATTGCATCCAGCATTTAATTTATGATTTTATTCATCCCAGCTATGTAGAATATCTCATTTCTGCACTGCTACGTCTCTGTCCTGTGGTTTACTTTGCACCAAACTTCTGAGTTAACAGCTGGCATTCACAAAATGTCACTTACCACCGAAAATGGTTCATGTAGTTCGTATTTGGCACAATTTCTGCAGTTGAATCACTTTGCAAATGAACTGTTGTATACATATAAAGTGCCCTCTTGTTTATATGTGTACTTGATTACATGGCCAGTGAGTGTAGTGGAATGTTTTAGTATCTTCTCTTAATCTCATCTCATCTCATCTCATTATCTCTAGCCGCTTTATCCTTCTACAGGGTCGCAGGCAAGCTGGAGCCTATCCCAGCTGACTACGGGCGAAAGGCGGGGTACACCCTGGACAAGTCGCCAGGTCATCACAGGGCTGACACATAGACACAGACAACCATTCACACTCGCATTCACACCTACGGTCAATTTAGAGTCACCAGTTAACCTAACCTGCATGTCTTTGGACTGTGGGGGAAACCGGAGCACCCGGAGGAAACCCACGCGGACACGGGGAGAACGTGCAAACTCCGCACAGAAAAGCCCTCGCCGGCCCCGGGGCTCGAACCCAGGACCTTCTTGCTGTGAGGCGACAGCGCTAACCACTACACCACCGTGCCGCCCCTAATCTCTTAATGTTTACAATAATGAAAGTTTTATTACATTTGTTGTGCTTTTTATTGCTTTGAAATTTGATATTCTAAGAACTTTGCTTGCTGGATTACCATTGCAAGCTTTTCATCCATGAGCAGAATCACCTTATCTTTTTCTTCTGTGCCACAAACAGACCCTCTTCCAGTGCAGCTGATTATCCAGTTCTTGGAGCAAGCCTCTAAGCCTTCTGTGAACGAGCAGAACCAGGTCCAACCCCCACCAGACAACCGGCGCAACCATACTCTCAAGCTGCTCGCTCTTAAAGTGGCAGCACATCTTCGGTGGGATCTGGATGTGCTCGAGAAAGGGTAAGGGGTCTTAAGGATGTGGACAGAATACTAATATTCTAACAATTATATTATGGATACACTTTGCACATTAGCATGTACAGCATACAGTTGTGGTCAGAAGTTTCCATACAGTGACATGACTGTCATCTTGGATATGAATGTCATGGAAGTATTTGGACTTTCAGTAATTTCTTTGAACTGTTCTTTTTCTGTGGCAGAATGTACAGCATACATCTTTTAATAAAAAAAAACACTAGAATTTGGTGCACAAGTTTTAATTTTCTTTGGGTTTTCTGAAATCAACACAGGGTCAAAAATTTACATACACTCACTTAGATTATTAATTCAGAGGTGCTAAAACTTCCAAAATGTCTCTTAACTTCCTGTTAGTGATCATGATTGACTCCAACTGGTAGCTTCTCTGTGCCTTCATAAAAAGGATTTGTTTACAGCACTCATTGGATTGACCAACACACAGTAAAATGGGAAAGTCCAAGGAACTCAGTGCAGATCTGAGAAAGAGGATTGCAGATGTACACAACTCCGGAATGTCTCTTGAAGCCATTTTTAAACAACTGCAAATTCCAAGATCAGTTCAAACAATTGTATACAAGTTATTGTGAGGTGTAGTCACTTTGCCAAGCCATTTTGCTTCAAGAAAACCCAAACTGTCACCCTCAGCTGAAAGGAAATTGGTTTGGATGGTCAGGAACAACCTGGGAACCATCATGGCACAGCCCTGCCATGAACTGGAAGCTGATGGATCACTGTCTACAGTTCAGATCACCATGGACTAAGAGGCTGCTATCCAAGAAATAACCCCCTGCTCCAAAATTGACACCTTCAAGCTTAACTAAAGTTTGAAGCTGACCATATGGACAAAGAAAAAGCCTTCTGGAGGATAGCTGTATGGTCAGATGAGACAAAGATTGAGTTGTTTGGCCACGATGACCACCATGTACAGAGGGACACTGTACCAGCTGGTGGTGGTGGGAGGATCATCATGCTCTGGGACTGTTTTGCTGCCAGTGGAACTGGTTCATTGCACAAAGTGGATGGAATAATGAAGAAGGGGGACTACCTCAGAATTCTTCAGCATAAACCATCAGAAACTTGAACACGACTTGGGAGTTACAACAGGACAATGAACCCAAACACGCATCAGAGCTGGTTGTGGAGGATAAAGCAGGCTAACATTAAGCTTAAAACAAGTCCTGACTTCAACCCATGGACCGTGCTTATAAGTCGAGCCCATGCCAAGAAAAAAACCCGCCAAATTTAATTGAACTCTACCAATTCTACCATGAAGAGTTGTGAAATATCCAACCAGAATTCTGCCAGAAGCTTGTTCATGGTAAACAAAAACGTGGTCAAGGTGAATCTTACGAAAAGACATTTTACCCAAATATTAGGTGTGCTGTATGTATATTTTTGACCCTGCATGTATAATTTTGACCCTGTGTTGATTTCAGAAAACCCAAAGAAAATTAAAACTTGCGCACCAAATTCTAGTGTTTTTTTTTTTAATTAAAGATGTACGCTGTACAATCATTCTGCCACAGAAAAAGAACAGTTCAAAGAAATGACTGAAAGCCCAAATATCGCCATGACATTCATATCCAAGTTGACAACTTGACATTCATGTCACTGTATGTAAACTTCTGACCACAAGTGTAAATAAAGATAATTTAACATAACCCAGTAAAAACGCGAACAATATCTGTCGACTGTCCCTGCTCTAAAAATCTGGGATATTTCTTTGATGTTTTAAGTTCAGCAGGACTAAAACACTTTGGCTACATAATAAGGATGTGAACAAACACGTTTCGAGTCTGTGGAATGCTAGGAATTTTTTTCCCCCCAGGTTTAATTTTTTAGTCAGTAAGACAAAGCAAATAAAATGGTAATCAGGGCAGGAAAATTCACTAACGTCAGCATTTTCTCGAATTTTGGAGAATCTTTGACATGAACTCCTGATGTACTATCATTTGCATTATGTTGACCAAAATGTTTTGATTTGTTGGATCATGTGAATCCTGACTCATGTGATTTGATTAAAACAACCCAAGGAAGTACTTGGCTTGAACATTTAAGATTGGTCAGGATGATCCCTGAGATCATTTGCATATTACAGTATCTTCTAACGTGTTAGTATTGTAAATACCAGTGTCCTAATGATTAACGTACAGCACACCATGCAGCTGAGGGTGTCCATAGTAAGTGGATGAAGACTAAATGAATTGTATGAGTAGTTACAATAAGCCAGGCAGATATAGATCAATTTGCATGTTTTAGTAAATTTACTTGATCTTTGAAGAGTGAAGAAGAGAGTGCTGGCAGGTTGGAATAGATGGAGGAGAGTGTCAGGAGTGATTTGTGGCAGAAGGCTGCCAGCAAGAGTGAAAGTGTACAAGACAGTAGTAAGACCAGCGATATTGTATGGTTTGGAGACAAAGTGAGAGAGCCGAGATTGAGATGGTTTGCACACGTATGGAGGAGAGATCCAGGGAAAAGAGTGCTGGAGATGGAATTGTCCGGTCGAAGGAAAAGAGGAAGACCAAAGACAAGATTGATGGATATGGCGAAGGAGGACATGAGGACGGTTGGTGCTACAGAAAAAGATACAGAGGACAGGAGGAGATGGAGGGACGTTATCCGCTATGGCAGCCTCTAATGGGAACAGCCGAAAGAAGATGACTTGATCCTTGATTATTGCTCCTTATTATTAATTCCAAAAATACAAAGTTGAGACATTGAACTGGACAATAACCTGGAAGTATCTTTAGCACTTACCTGACACCATGTAATCACCAAACGGTAATTCAGAACCTCCTTAATTACACCTGTTACAGTATATTGCTAAAACCGAAGGCTAAATATGATGTACATTCGGAGATTTAATTCTCTGATGCTGAATTGAAGAGATTTGTGGTTTTAACAGAGGTGGACAAATTACCCAACTTCATTACTTAAAGCTCATAGGCAACGGTTTTCAATTTATGCACATTTGAAACTTTATATGTTAAAAACCCCTCTGTAATTTTCTTCTGGTCTCAAGAAGTATTGTTAATAAATAATAATTAAAATAAGTTAGCACGGATCGCGGCGAATTTCTGTTCGGCGATTTTCGTGACCACTCGGCGCGTAACGTCATTCAAGACAAACAAACCGTTGAGTTGAGTCCACTTCCATTTACTTGCATCGCCATTCGGCTTGAGTGCAGATGTGCGTTTGGGAATTTCCAAAGAAAAACCAGGCCTTATTGTTGTGTAGTGAATTGTAACAACGGGACTGGTTCAGGAAGAAGTTTTTACCTTTTTCTGAAAGAGGAGAAGAGGCGGAGAGAGTGGATTGTGCACGTGAAGCGAAAGGGTTGGCAGCCGGGTAAATATGCCACTGTGTGCTCCGATCACTTCGACGGCGATTCATTTTTGAAGAATCCCCATCTGTTGGAGAGTTTAGGTGTCAGTGTCGGACAGAGAAGCTCAAACCTGACGCTGTTCCGACAAAATTCGAGCACAAAAGCAAGCAGTCAAAGAAGAAACTGGCCGGCAACGCTCAAGCAAAAAGGAGAAGATTGGAGGTAAACATTTTTACCTTTTTCATTTAAATGCTCGGTAGTTGGAAAAAAAATAATTGATAGACGAGATGAGATGTCAGGCCCGATATATTGACACCGGGAAATACCGCGGATGGCAGGCTAACGTGGCCTACCGGCACACTGTCAAGTAATCGTTACTGATATCCACTGTGGCTTCGCAACGGCCATAGGTTCATACATGTATGGTTTCACCTCTCGATATTCAAATTGGAGAGTTCCTACTTCAAAATCGCTATCGCTTTCAGACATTTTACACAACCTCTCACAACCAAAATCTGTACACATGTGCTTGGTTCGCAAGTAAACACAGAGCTGCTCCCAGTTTGTTTGCCTTGAATGACATCACAACGACTGTCCCCTGGCAGTAAAAGTGCTCATAAGTGAGATGTAAACAAACCTTCGGAACTTGCACAAACCAGTATATTTTAACCGTTTTATTCAATTTTCGGGTGCAAATTAGACACCAGGAAGATTGAATTCGCTTTTTGGGTCGTTGTTCTAGAAAATAAAGTTGATATTCTACGTTCCACCTTCGACCCTTGCCTATGATCTTTAAGTCAAAGCACAGATCCCACTGGTCAAATGTTACTCCAATACAAGTGAAAGTTGTACAGTCAAATTTTTACTTAAGTTAAAGTACTGAAATACTTGCTTTTAAAAATACTTAAATATTAAAAGTACATTTTCTGTCAATGCATTGTTGTATTATTGCCACAATGCTTACAGTACCGAATTCCTCTGAAGCAACCGACTGGATTTACAAAATGAACGCATGCTGTGCCATCATGGAGGTTTAACGTTAAGCTAGCTCATACATGTCAACCTTTGGTCAATCAAACCTGTATAACCAACCTCCAAAATCCTTATTTCCCTTATAAAATCCTTTATAAGATGCAAATTAAAATAATTTACCTAAAATTTGAATGATAATTAACAATGATATATCCCAGTTACTTTGTATTCAATATTAATAACAATAAACCTTCAGAATGAATACAAAGCTCCAATGTTTGACAAAAACACAAAGTGTCACTCTAATGTTCTGAATTGTACTCCATGACAGCTTTTTTTAGCATTCCGCACCAATACTTCACTAGGCTGCATGTCACAGCAAGTGTCTAGCTGTGTTGATCTTACACTGCAGTAGGCCAGGTCAGTGTGTCTGCATTCAGGTTCTTTCTGCTCTCTGTGTGTATCTTCCTGACTTGAGAGAAAACTCTCTCACAGTCAGCATTACTGTGGGGTAAACAGAGCACTGCCTAACTTGAACTAAAACGCCCACTACCTTGTGTTTACTGTCTTTTTCAGTTGTTGGCATATCAATTTTTGAGCGCACAAATACTGTCATCAGTGGCTGATTTTGCCTTTGGGTTGCATTCCGCTGATGTAGTTTTGATTTGAAATGTTCTTTCACATCATACACTCCTGATGCTGCAACTTTGATGTCACGCACACACAGTGTGCAGTGTGCGTATTCTTCGTTTTTGGAGGCTGCCGGTTGGTTTATGCCATTGAAAAGGTCCTTCCATTCAGGGAGAAACCTACCGCTGTATTGTGTTTTGAATTTCTTTGCTGGAGTGCCCATTCAGAATCTTTTCAGTCGCTATTGAAAGTCGCTCAGGTGGAAATACGCTTTTCAAACAAAATGTTACTTCCCGGTTGGCGGGATTCTCGCAATGCGGTGTGCGCATGATCAGAAGTGGAACGAAGTCTCGCTACCACAAGATAACGCGCGATTTCATAAGACTCTTTACTGGCTGTTTGTGCTTTCTGTGGTGTACAGTACGTTTGTAAATGTTGTGCGCTCTTTTATCATCGTGGGAATTGATTATAGCTCTAAATAAATATTGAAGTTTTTTTAAAGAATCCGTATAACTTTATTTGTACGCCCGTATACTACGTTTATTGAATCAAATCCGTAGAAAATACGGACATTCCGTATAGGTTGACATGTATGCTAGCTAGTCAGTGAAGCTCCACCTGACATGCTAGCAAACTCTTTTCAAACTCGAAATCATATTGGGTAGCAAATGCTACTAGAAAATAAGCATTTCTACATTCTGTTTATTTGGCAAGATTATGCTAAAACATATTTCTGACAGGACTTCAGATAAGTTAACGTTATTCATGTTAGCGTAACTGTTTTTACATGCTAACTAACAGTGTCCAAGTTAACTAGCTATGTGTTAACGTTAGCCGTGGACAAGGCGATGACAATGGCAGGCAAATCCATAGAAAGTCATTTGACTAACCAGACTGCATAGCTATTGCAACATTATCGCTAGCTCTAAAAGCACAAACAACTTCATTGCAAGCTTTCTCTTGGAATAAAACGTTTACATCCCTCAATATGCTTCCGTAGGTTGGACGGCGAGTTTTTGCAGGCCGTGATGTGGTTCATTTTCGGCAAACAAAACAAACATTTAAAATGAAATGAGTCTTTAATCCTTTCAGAAAACTGAAACATGGGTTCATGGGCCACGGGTGCGTGCATTCTCCAGAAGAGCCGCCTCTTTCTATTCAGCCATCAACTGATCGTGTTTAAATAATGCTGCTGAGAAATCACTGAACTTGGTTTTATACAGTCTATGGACGTGACGTGATCCTAGTGATTATTGACAGGCTGTCTCAGCGTCACCTGCGAAAAAAACAATCACGTTTTAGAAAAGAAAAAAACATCCACTTTCTAAGCTGTTTCATAGTAACGAGAAACGAGGACCTTGATAGAAATGTAGTGGAGTGAAAAGTACGATATTTGTCTTTCAACTGTAGTGAAGTTAAAGTCATAAATTTCCAAAAAAAATAATACTCAGGTAAAGTACAGATACTCAAAAAGTGTACTTAAGTACAGTACTCAAGTAAATGTACTTCGTTACTGTCCACCTCTGGGTTTTAAAGCAGGACCCTGGGCTTCAGGTCCAAAGTGTGATATAAAGTTGTCATGTCATCATCTCTTAATGCTGTGCGTGTTGTGTGTCTGTCTTCAGCTTGACCACTCCTGTGCTGAACATGCTACTGAATGAGCTGCTGTGTGTCAGTAAAGTCCCTCCTGGAGTCAAACACGTAGACTTGGATCTGTCCACACTACCTCCCACTACTGCAATGGCAGTTCTAATATACAATCGCTGGTAAGCGTGTAAGGATTCAGGAATAACGTGATGCCTTGGATGAAACTCCGCATGATCATTTTATCCTCATGCACCACTTATCTAATATATCAACCACCGTACAGTATTATTCACAGAGTATAGGAAAGTGAAATTGTAATTTCATTGTTAGATCCAGATCTTCTGGTATAAAAAGACATGCTGTTACTTTTAACAGGGCCATACGTACTATCGTGCTGAGCAGCTTTCCTGAGAAACAGGCAAAACCTGGACCGCACCAGCTGAACATGTAAGTTACGTATGTTACATTGGGTCAAATAGTAAACTGAGTTTGACTGTAATGTTCCACACAGTATGAGGTTTCTGCCAAAAAGGTTTTAATCGAAGCTTTATTTGTGACTTGGGAAAATGAATCGAGATTATATGCTTTACTCCTAATCTGAACTTTTTTCTTATTTATTTATTTATTTATTTATTGCGCCAGGATGAATCTGGTTCAGCAAGAGAAGGAGCTGACTGAGAACATACTGAGTGTGGTAAGCCGAACACTTCGTAGATTCTCGCACACTTGCACGCCTGTATTCGGTAAATTTTCTTTTATTTGATGTGGCTTACACTTTAAAGGGATAGTTCGGGATTTTTGACATGAATCTGTATGGCATCCCCATCAATAGTGTCGTGCAAACACACTGACTTACCCCTGACAGCATCCTGTGAGTCCAGTTCTTGTCCAATTTTGGTCCAGACGAAAGTAGTCCGGCAAGTTTGTTGGGGTCACGAAAGTAAAACGTTTTTCGTCTCAAAACAGTACGTGTTCAAAAGAGTGATATATTTGCATCACAAAACCGTTGCCAAATAAAAAGTCAGACCTTGAAATCGCTTGGCACTATTTTCTCTCCCTTCTTATCACTGCGCGCTGCCGCCAGGTGACAGCGAAACGCAGACCCACTAAGCTGGTGGGAGACCAAGGCTGCACTCTATCCACGGCTTACACACGTGATGGCACGGAGGATGTGTATAGTGGCAGCATCTGTCCCCCCAGAGAGGATCTTTTCAAAAGCAGGACAGATTATAACTGAGAGGAGAAATAGAATCAGAATTAACTAGTTAATTGCAGCAGTTAAAGGAATAGGTAGGAAAAGGAAGGCGCAAAGACACCGCGCAGCGCCTGAAAACGGGTGCACAGCGCCTGAAAACCCGTTTTCAGGCGCTGCGCACCCGTTTTCAGGCGCTGCGCGGTGTCTTTGCGCCTGCAGCGGTGCTTTGCCTGTGCTGTGGCTGAAAATAGTTCCAGATATAAATAGGTCTAGTAAATCCCTTCGTGTTAATTTGCATTGATATGTGTACTCGATGTGAATGTACAAGTCATGAGAAATAATTATAAACAATCTTGAGTTATTTAATTCACTTTTGCAACGACAATGCTAGCTGGACACGCCGGATTACAGCGACTAAGCTAAACTAACCTGGGCGTTTATAGATAAGGACAATGTCTGGGTCGGCTACAAAACGCTTTGGCTCACTCATCCAACTCTAGGGACTGCAGGGACTGACTCAATTTCATCTGGGGGTGGCGTATTCCTTTAAATCAAAAATAAAATCTCAGGAGCCGAAAGAGCCGGCTCCTTATAGTAAGAAGAGCCAAAAGAGCCGGCTCCCGAAAAATAGCCGAAATTCCCATCACTAGTAAACAATGAATGAAACAGCCGTGGCTGTCACCTGGCGGCAGCGCGCAGTGATACCGAGGGAGAGAAAATAGTGCCAAGCGATTTCGAGGTCTGACTTTTTATTCGGCAACGGTTTTGTGATGCAAATATATCACTCTTTTGAACACATACTGTTTTGAGACGAAAAACGTTTTACTTTCGTGACCCCAACAAACTTGCCGGACTACTTTCGTCTGGACCAAAACTGGACAAGAACTGGACTCACAGGATGCTGTCAGGGGTAAGTCAGTGTGTTTGCACGACACTATTGATGGGGATGCCATACAGATTCATGTCAAAAATCCCGAACTATCCTTTTAAAATAAGATGCAGTTAACATTTCAGTCAAGTTCTGAAAGAACTTCTAAAAGTACGTACTGTAATGTTTATTTACAAAGCATGTTAGAAACAACTTGAATGAAATGGTACAAGAATAGGACGTCAAAATAATAAATAAACCATCCAAAGGTTTTCAAGAGATTAAAGTGCATATCCTGGACCAATTTCGTGTTTTTTTTTTTTTTTTTAATTTTTTTATATGAAAGTATGTCCCTTTACACACTCATCCAGAAGAGTAATTTTGCACAAGGCCATCTGTCTACAGCAGAAAAAAATAAAATAACAAAACGCATCTGGAAAAATCCCAAAGGAGTCTGGAGTCAGATTCGTGACGTCACCTGCGGAAGCGCCGGCAGGTTGCGCGAGCTTTGCGTAGTCTCAGTGCACAGCCTGTGTAGACCAAGTGCTCCTATTTCTCTCTCATTGTCCGGTCTTTTGGGAAACGATGAGTACTAATCCCATCAAGATTGGTGTTGCTACACCCTCCTACGATACGTCTGTTAACCATTTTAATAATTACGCGATAACGTTGAAGAAATTTGCAGAAAACCACCAGGTCGTTTTCTCATAAACAAACCAGCGCTGACGTAGGATTCAGAGGGAGGCGTCCCGCACGCGACGTCACGAAAATCAGTGTTTGTAATAGGTTTATATGACCAGTGACATGAAACAAAGTTCAGTTACACAAATTGAAATGTAGCGATTTTCTATGCTATGGAAAGTCCGCACTATAATGACAGGCGTACTAACACCTTCTGCGCGCTTCGGCAGCGCATTGATATCTGAGCTCCGTATCAATGCGCTGCCGAAGCGCGCAGAAGGTGTTAGTACGCCTGTCATTATAGTGCGGACTTTCCATAGCATAGAAAATCGCTACGTTTCAATTTGTGTAACTGAACTTTGTTTCATGTCACTGGTCATATAAACCTATGTAAACAGGAAAAACGTGCAAGAGTTTGGTTGCATCTAACTACAGCCCCAAAAAATACCATTGGCCATACTGAGCCTAGCTACATTGCTAATAGGAGTGACAGCGCGTCTGACTGACTGGGAGGTCGCGCAAAGCTCGGAGAGGTACGGAGCAGCTCGTCTCAATTCAGATAAGAGCATATTTCATTATGGAAATACGGTGGACTGTTCCTTTAAGCTTTTCCCCATGCAGTATCCTGGATTGGGAATAAACCTTCTATTGTATGTGGGAGTTCCTTTCAGCAGCCTTCTTTTGTTAATTATTTAAAAAAAATTTTTTTGACTCATTTTGTGTATCAGGATCTGCAAATTTAACTAAGTGATCTGTTATCCTTTAAATTGTTAGCATATTAAAATCTTTTTTTTTTCTTTAATGTCTGTTACAGCTTGACGATTGAGTGACTTGTAGCATGTCTGAAATCTTCTTGCTCTATTCGACAGCTGAAGGAGCAGGCTACAGACTCCATAACAGTGCTGGAGGGAGCTCTGAACATTAAGAAGGATTTTTATGTCCACACGGTGCGAACGCTGGACCTGTTGGCAGCTGATGCCAGTACAGCCAACGGAGAGACAGAGTCCTCCACAGCTGGCCTTAGGATTAGTGCTGATGAGCTCCACTGTCAGGTAGAATGTGTGTGACTGAGAAGAACCAGGCATTTGTTAGCTCACCAGCTGTAGGGCGATGAGTTATTGCCATCACGTGTCGTCCGTCCACAATCCACAAAAATTGCTACTCCTCTCTGAATTTTCAATGGATTTTGATTCTGATTGTTTTGTTTGGAAGATCTAAATCAGTCTGCACAAAAGTTACTCCCTGGTTTTGTGAGTTTCTTATTAACGAGTTGCTAATTAGGCCGGTTAACGAACTTTGAGGAAAATTGCTACTCCTTCATTTTTCAGTAGATTTTGATTTTGATGGTTTTGTTCAGAAGATCTAATCGGGGCAGCACAGTGGTGTCGTGGTTAGCACTGTTGCCTCACAGCAAGAAGGTTCTGGGTTCGAGCCCAGGGGCCTTTCTGTGTGGAGTTTACATGTTCTCCCTGTGTCCGCGTGGGTTTCCTCCAAAGACTTGCAGGTTAGGCTAATTGGTGACTCGAAATTGACCGTAGGTGTGAATGTGAGTGTGAATGGTTGTCTGTTGCCCCTTTTCCACCAAAGCAGTTCCAGGGCTGGTTCGGGGCCAGTGCTTAGTTTGGAACTGGGTTTTCTGTTTCCACTGACAAAGAACTGGCTCTGGGGCCAGAAAAACCGGTTCCAGGCTAGCACCAACTCTCTGCTGGGCCAGAGGAAAGAACCGCTTACGTCAGTGGGGGGGCGGAGTTGTTAAGACTGACAACAATAACAAGACCGCGAAAGGTCGCCATTTTTAAGCGACGAGAAGCAGCAGCTGTACAAACGCGAAGTCATCCATTATTATTATTGTTGTTGTTGCTGCTTCTTCCATGTTGTTTTTGCTTCGATATTCGCGCCAAGGTTTATGCAAACGTAGCGACGTAACTGACGTATACAGCGACATAATGACGTATACAGCGAAGTAATGACGTGTCTTCTCTTAGCACCGCGAGCGATGGAAAAGCAAACTGGTTCTCAGCTGGCTCGCAAGTTGAACGAGTTGTGAACCAGCACCAGCCCTGGAACTGATTTGGTGGAAAAGGGGTATCAGTCTATGTGTCAGCCCTGTGATGACCTGGCGACTTGTCCAGGGTGTACCCCGCCTTTCGCCCGTAGTTAGCTGGGATGGGCTCCAGCTTGCCTGCAACCCTGCACAGGATAAGCGGTTATGGATAATGGATGTATTGATGGAGATCTAATCAGTCTGCACAAAAGTTGCTCCCTGGTTTTGTGATTTCTCATTAATGAGTTGCTAATTAGGCCGGTTAACAAACTTTGAGGAAAATCGCTACTCCTGCCTCAGTTTTCAGTGGATTTTAATTCTGATTGTTTTGTTTGGAAGATCAAATTGTTCTCATGAATAACAACTTGGCTAATTATAAACGTGTCTGGTTTCTCATGATATGGCCGTGTGAGCTACTGCGTCGTTGATGCTCTGATTTATGCCTTCATGGAACTGAAAATGTTTGGCTTGTTCAACATCTAAGTTCTGATCTGATTTCTTGTCCTTCATTTCAAAGTTGTTTTGATAACATTAGGATGATTGTCTGTCTGGTTTTACAGGTGCATTATGATTTAGGAGGAATTTACTTCCAGCAAGGTTGTTCTGACCCTTCAGCCTATGTGAAGGCTCAAGAACATTTCCGCAAAACGAGGGAATTGTTGGCAAAGGTAGATGAAATTCATGCACTCGTGCTCTCTCTCTCTCTCTCTCTCTCTCTCTCTCTCTCTCTCTCTCTCTCTCTCTCTCTCGGTTACAGTAAGTGGTACTTTGGTACAGTTGCAAGGCTTCTGGTATATGCCTTTATTAGCTTTACACATCTCCTCCAGTGCCATATTCATTCTGTTTTGAAATGAAATCCAGTTGTTGCTTTTCCTTCTTACACTTTTTTTTTTTTTTTTATTTGTATATATTTCTCCAAATTTTCAGTGGACACAAAAGTATTCTGAGGCTCTTACATTACAGGCATTTAGCAGACGCTCTTATCCAGAGTGACGTACAACAAACCCAGAGCAGCCTATTCTCAATTTTCTCAGTTTATTTATTTAGTGCTTAATTATAGCATAGCTAATCCTAGCACTGGCGGTCTAGCGGTATAATAATAAATAAATCATATAAATTTACAAGCAGAATGTTAACAATAGTATGAAATACTAATGAAATATAATTAAAGTCAGACTACGTCTTCTGATTATGGTTCAATCCATGTGAAATCACCAGAGGCCTCGCCACTGACCATCTCAGATTTGCTTCATACTTTCTGGAAATATCGTCAGTGTGCCCAATAAATAGTGTACAAAATTGTAGGCTTGTACCTTTTATTAGTTTCTGAGATATAGGAGTTTTAAAAAATAGGCGTGGCCCCAATTTCACTGTTAAAACACGTGCTACAGAAAACGGACCTAACTTCCATAAGTCATTACTTTTAAACTATTCATGCAAGATACATGAAATTTTCAAGGATTGTTCTTCAATGCCAGACGCCTTTAAATACTAAAATAGAAAGTTCACAGTTCAATATTTGCCAAGTTATGGCTTGCTGAAATCATAAAAAAAAGTCTTCTGTCGTGCTTTGGAGCAACTTTGACGCCCCATATCTCCACATTAAAGCACACCAGATCTTTCAAATTTTCTTATTTATTACTCATGTTATAGTACTCTTTAGGCAACTAGGTATGTGTTCAAAAGAAATCAAACTTTCTGATTTATTAGGCTTTAAAAATTAAAAAAAAAAAAAAACATTTTGGGCCTATAATTCAAATGCATATTGCAAATGTATGACAAGGTCTACTGTAAAAACAATTATACCACTGGAAAGAGCTTGTTTTGATTAGCAAATGCACAAAATATGAAGTTGGTACCCTAAACCAAACTATAAATATTAAGGTATGAAGTACGGCATGTTTTACGATAGACGGAAATGCTGTTTTAAGGCATTACAATTACAAACCTACAGTGTAGGAAAAACAACAACCTTAAAAATACTTCATTTGAAGAGCTTAAACAGTGTATTGATTTGCTTTTCCACATCAGATGGAAGTTTATACTGCCTGCCAGTTGATGTAAGTGGGGCATCAATGATTTTCATGACATGCACCAGAAGGACCCAACAGTTATCCTCTCTCCTGGGCCAGCTGTAAGTCTGAGAGGGACCATGAGGATGCATAAATGTTACTTGTACATCTTGTTCCTCCTCTGATAATGCACAAATGTTGCCTATCCACCACTGTCTGTCATACAAACATACAACATATTTACCAGGAATTGTATCTGCCAGAGAGACTGCTGATTTAACAGGGGTTTTATGCATTACTTATGGCCGATTCCCACTCATGAAGCTAGGACCACCTGACACCCTGCTGACCTGCAGCTGGTTGGACATAATTGGAACGAATGAGTGGTTGTCTCTTGTTCCAGGAATAGTAGCTGACCTTGAAAATCTTGTCTCCAATGCTTTTCCACTCTCCATAACTTCCCCTGTACCAACCCAGATGAAATGGATGTTCTTGATATGTTTTTCTGCCCACAAAAACAGATCAGATGGGGTTAGTATGTGATCACTCGTGACTGCCCGTAAGCTAGCTCAAGCTGCTGACCGCTTTACAGTCAGCAATACCATCACAGGGTGATTTACCATGAGAAGTAAATATGTGCTTCTAAGGGATAGTGATAAAAAATCCTCATGAATTTTGTGGTTTTTCAGTTTTTATGCAACTCTGGATGCATCCAAGTAGATTATATGCCTTTAAAACAGCATTTCCGTCTATTGTAAAACATGCCGTACTTGATACCTTAATATTTATAGTTTGGTTTAGGGTACCAACTTCATATTTTGTGCATTTGCTAATCAAAACAAGCTCTTTCCAGTGGTATAATTGTTTTTATGGTAGACCTTGTCATACATTTGTAATATGCATTTAAATTATAGGTGCAAAATGTTTTTTAATTTTTGTAATTTTTAAAGCCTAATAAATCAGAAAGTTTGATTTCTTTTGAACACATACCTAGTTGCCTAAAGAGTACTATAACATGAGTAATAAGTAAAAAAATTTGAAAGATCTGGTGTGCTTTAATGTGGAGATATGGGGCGTCAAAGTTGCTCCAAAGCACGATAGACATTTTTAAAATGATTTTCAGCAAGCCATAACTTGGCAAATATTGAACTGTGAACTTTCTATTTTAGTATTTAAAAGCATCTGGCATTGAAGAAAAATCCTTGAAAATTTCATGCATCTTGCATGAATAGTTTAAAAGTAATGACTTATGGAAGTTAGGTCCGTTTTCTGTAGCACGTGTTTTAACAGTGAAATTGGGGCCATGCCCCTTTTTTAAGCCCTATATCTCAGAAACTAATGAAGGTACAAGCCTAAAATTTTGTACACTATTTATTGGGCACACTGACAATATTTCCAGAAAGTATGAAGCAAATCTGAGATGGTCAGTGGCAAACATTTTTCTAAATCTGGTGATTTGGGGTGGAATTACCCTTATATGCATCTCTCCCCGCCCCCCAGTTTATTTATTTAGCCTGGGGAGCGGTTGTGCTTAGGTGCCTTGCTCAAGGGCACTTCACCTATTCCTGCTGGTCCAGGGAATTGAACCGGCAACCATTTGATCCCAAAGCTGCTTCTATAACCATTACGCCATAGCTTCCCTAATATCTACAAATAATGCCTAACCCTTTTCAAATGTTGGTTTGCAGCTGAGCTCAGATCCACTACACTGTCATCTCGATGAGAAACGGTTGGCCGGCTACTGGATGGCATGTAGAACGCTGACCGGCTCTTCAGACTCCAGTGACAGCCAGCTCACCCCCTACTGCCTCATCAACAACTTGATTAAAACTCACAACTACCAGGTCCAGAATAATTCTCTTTCAATATACGGTATTGTCTAGTGCTCAGGAGTACTCACAGTAATCATACCTTATATACAACCCCGATTCCAAAAAAGTTGGGACAAAGTACAAATTGTAAATAAAAATGGAATGCAATGATGTGGAAGTTTCAAAATTCCATATTTTATTCAGAATAGAACATAGATGACATATCAAATGTTTAAACTGAGAAAATGTATCATTTGAAGAGAAAAATTAGGTGATTTTTAAATTTCATGACAACAACACATCTCAAAAAAGTTGGGACAAGGCCATGTTTACCACTGTGAGACATCCCCTTTTCTCTTTACAACAGTCTGTAAACGTCTGGGGACTGAGGAGACAAGTTGCTCAAGTTTAGGGATAGGAATGTTAACCCATTCTTGTCTAATGTAGGATTCTAGTTGCTCAACTGTCTTGGGTCTTTTTTGTCGTATCTTCCATTTTATGATGCGCCAAATGTTTTCTATGGGTGAAAGATCTGGACTGCAGGCTGGCCAGTTCAGTACCCGGACCCTTCTTCTACGCAGCCATGATGCTGTAATTGATGCAGTATGTGATTTGGCATTGTCATGTTGGAAAATGCAAGGTCTTCCCTGAAAGGGACGTCGTCTGGATGGGAGCATATGTTGCTCTAGAACCTGGATATACCTTTCAGCATTGATGGTGTCTTTCCAGATGTGTAAGCTGCCCATGCCACACGCACTAATGCAACCCCATACCATCAGAGATGCAGGCTTCTGAACTGAGCCCCTGTCCCAACTTTTTTGAGATGTGTTGCTGTCATGAAATTTCAAATGAGCCAATATTTGGCATGAAATTTCAAAATGTCTCACTTTCGACATTTGATATGTTGTCTATGTTCTATTGTGAATACAATATCAGTTTTTGAGATTTGTAAATTATTGCATTCCGTTTTTATTTACAATTTGTACTTTGTCCCAACTTTTTTGGAATCGGGCTTGTAGTACACCCACAAGATGGTGGTGAATCAGTGGTTAAAGTTCTGAGCCACTGATTGCAAATGGTGAGCCCAAGTCACAGGATTAATAGGCAGACCTTGCCCATAACCCTCAACTGCTCAGCTGTATGCTTGGATTATATTATACTGCCTCATGGGAGGGGAAAGAGGATCTGCCAAATGAATAATTATAAATGCAAATGCTCCGTGATCTATAATATCAATTCTTTTAAACCAAACATATGAATGAAAAAAAAAATCTACTTAATTCTTGGGCTATACCGTAAATCATTCATTATAGAAACGGGATCCGTCCAGCTGTCCGTCCGGTCATGTTTTTGTTTCTGGGCCATATCTTTAAAACTGCTGACTATATCTTCATGAAACTTTGTATACATATCAAGCAACATGTGAACTGGTGCCTTTTGCTATTTTGGATTTTTGAAAAAAAAAACAAGTATTTTTCAAATTTTTACATAAAAAATAGATTTTGACTTAGTTTCTAAGAGCAATGTTTGTTTCTGGAGCATATATCCAAAACTATTCATGATATGGATTTGAAACTTTGCATACATGTTAACAAGGTGATGTAGATGTACCTTTTCATACTAAGAAATTTGAGAAATTAATTTTCATGTTTCCATGGAAGCAATTTCAGACTTAATCTCTTAGGTTAGTCTTAGGGGTAGGTTTTGTTTCCGGAGCAGAACTTGAAAACTGAGTGGTATGGTCTGGAAAGTTGCTATACGTGTTGATTAAGTAATGTATATGTGCCTTTTGATACTATGAAATGTGAGAAATTTTAATTTTTAGCTCACCTGGTGAGCTAAAAGGTCTGATGGGGCTTATGCCATGGGCTGCTGAGGTCAGTATAAAGAGGTAGGGTTGGTTTCCTGCAGCAGAACTTGAAACGTGACAAATAATCTCTTGAAACTTGGTATATAGTTGGTATATAGGGCGGGGGATATAGATGATTCTGTCTTATTTATTACAGTGCTGGCTTTGATATACTTGCATAGTAGAAGGCTGCACTATCTACTGCTAATTTAGTACTTACAGAAACAAGTTCTGTAACCAGGGTTTAATTGTGCGCATTAGCTCAGATGTTTCAGATGGGAATTTCTCAATGATTTCATCATTCATCAGGGTCACATGGTCTAGCATAATTTTGATCAGACCATTTTGACCAATAAAATGTGGACTTGGATTGTGGACACCCCCAACCCCCCAATTACAAGTCAAGTCAGTTTTTATTTGTATAGCGCTTTTAACAACCGACCTTGTGGCAAAGCCGTATCAGTATCAATATTGTACTTTATCTGTCATGTATTCTTTATTCGCTCCGTGTTGGAGTGCAGTTATTTCTTTTCCATGATCTATTATTTATTTACTGTACGTTTTATGCATGTATTTGTTGCAGGCATTGATTGAAGCCTTCATCAAAGACAACATTACGCACAACCTACCAAACAACTTCAGACACTCAGTTCAGCTGGAGCTGCTGCACAAGGTTCAGCAAGGGTGAGACAATGTGATCACATGTCATCAGCAGATGATTTCCTTTAATAACTGATTCTGGATTGTGAAAAATGTTGTGTGTGTATAAAGTTCAGATCTGTAATAATACTGTAGCAGTTCCTGATGTGGGTGGAGCACAGAAGCAGGGCAGGCGAGAGTTGATGTTTACATACACACTTTTTTTTTTTTTTTAATTTGACTTATTTTTTTTCAGCTGTGCTCACTCACACGATCTCACACACGCTACACGCACACATGCGTTGTGGTCGGGAGAGAGACTCTTCTCTGCTCTCCCCCTCCTTTTATGCTCTGTCCCTGCAACAAACCCACACATTAACTGACAGCAGATGTACAACCCCAATTCCAAAAAAGTTGGGACGCTGTGTAAAGCATGAATAAAAACAGAATGAGATAATCTACAAATCATGGAAACTGTATATTTCTTTGAAAATAGTACAAAGACGGCGGCACGGTGGTGTAGTGGTTAGCGCTGCCACCTCACAGCAAGAAGGTCTGGGTTCGAGCCCCGTGGCCGATGAGGGCCTTTCTGTGCGGAGTTTGCATGTTCTCCCCGTGTCCGCGTGGGTTTCCTCCGGGCGCTCCGGTTTCCCCCACAGTCCAAAGACATGCAGGTTAGGTTAACTGGTGACTCTAAATTGACCGTAGGTGTGAATGTGAGTGTGAATGGTTGTCTGTGTCTATGTGTCAGCCCTGTGATGACCTGGCGACTTGTCCAGGGTGTACCCCGCCTTTCGCCCGTAGTCAGCTGGGATAGGCTCCAGCTTGCCTGCGACCCTGTAGAACAGGATAAAGCGGCTAGAGATAATGAGATGAGATGAGTGCAAAGACAACATATCAAATGTTGAAACTGAGAAATTTTGTTTTTTGAAAAAATATATGCTCATTTTGAATTTGATATCAGCAACAAGTTTCAAAAAAGTTGGGACAGGGGCAACAAAAGACTGAAAAAGTTGCATAATGGTAAAAAAAATAATAATAATTTGATTAATTGGCAATAGGTCAGTATTAACCTATTGCCAATCAGTAAGATGGTTGGGTATAAAAAGAGCATCTCAGAGAGACTCAGTCTCTCAGAAGTAAAGATGGGGCGGGGTTCACCGCTCTGTGAAAGACTGCATGGGCAAACAGCGCAACAATTTAAGAATAACATTCCTCAATGTTAAACCACAAAGAATTTGTGGATCACATCATCTATGGTCCATAATATCATTGAAAGTTTCAGAGAATCTGGAGAAATCTCTGTATGCAAGAGACAAGACTGAAAACTGACACTGGATGTCTGTGATCTTCAGGCCTTCAGGAGACACTGCATTAAAAGCAGACATATGTCTGTCGTGGAAATCACTGTATGGGCTCAGGAACACTTCAGAAAACCATTGTCTGTGAAAACACTTCATTACTGCATCTACAAATGCAAGTTAAAACCAGATATAAACAATATCCAGAAACACCGCCACCTTCTCTGGGCCCCAGCTCTTTTATGATGGACTGAGGCGAAGTGGAAAACTGTCCCGAGGTCTGACGAATCAAAAGTAGAAATTCTTTTTAGAAATCATGGACACTATATCCTCCAGGACATAGAGGAGAGGGACCATCCGGCTTGTTATCAGTGCACAGTTCAAAAGCCAGCATCTGTGATGGTATGAGGGGGCATTAGTGCACATGACATGGGTAGCTTGTACATCTGGGAAGGCATCATTAATGCTGAATGATATAAACACGTTTCAGAGCAATATGCTGCCATCCAGACTAAATCTTTTTCAGGGAAGGCCTTCCTTCTTTCAGCAAGATAACAACAAACTGCTTTCTGCACATATTACAACTGCATGGCTCAGTAGTAAAAGAGTCCGGGTGCTAAACTGGCCTGCTGCAGTCCAGACCTATCTCCCAGTTAAAACATTTGGCGCATTATGAAGTGCAAAATACAACAAAGGAGACCCCGAACTGTTGAGCAGCTGAAATTGTATATCAGCAAAGAATGGGACAACATTTCTCTTTCAGATCTACAGCAGTTGGTCTCCTCAGTTCCCAAATGTTTACAGAGTGTTGTTAAAAGTAGAGGTGATGCAACACAGTAGTAAACACGCCCCTGTCCCAACTTTTCTGAAAAGTGTTGCTGACATCAAATTCAAAATGAGCATATATTTTTCAAAAAACAATAAAATGTTTCAGTTTCAACACTTGATATGTTGTCTTTGTACTGTTTTCAATGAACTATAGGGTTTTCATGATTTGCAAATTATCACATTCTGTTTTTATTTACAGTTTACACAGCGTCCCAACATTTTTGGAGTTGGGGTTGTAATGACTTCGCCACTTACCTTCCCCGACCCCGCCTTCCATTAACAAACTGCTGCTTGGCCGCGCCCCCGCTGCCACAAATACCTTTTATAATATCCACATTCACTGGAGATGAGCAGTCGTGCACTCTGATTGGCTACTCTACTACTAGGCTATCACCTCAAATACCGTGAGTAGAGAAAAACAAAATGGCGGTGTGTTTTGCTGAACCAGCCGAGGGTAAAATTAAAAACTCTACTCGAAAACAAAACCCCAAAAAATCTCATCTCATTATCTCTAGCTGCTTTATCCCTCTACAGGGTCGCAGGCAAGCTGGAGCCTATCCCAGCTGACTACGGGCGAAAGGCGGGGTACACCCTGGACAAGTCGCCAGGTCATCACAGGGCTGACACATAGACACAGACAACCATTCACACTCACATTCACACCTACGCTCAATTTAGAGTCACCAGTTAACCTAACCTGCATGTCTTTGGACTGTGGGCGAAACCGGAGCACCCGGAGGAAACCCACGCGGACACGGGGAGAACATGCAAACTCCGCACAGAAAGGCCCTCGCTGGCCACGGGGCTCGAACCCGGACCTTCTTGCTGTGAGGCGACAGCGCTAACCACTACACCACCGTGCCGCCCACCCCAAAAAATACAAAAAATAAAAGCAACAAAATATGGAATGAAAGTATTTCATGGTAAGAATGTATTATTATTTTTTTTCAAGAATTATTATTGCAGCATTTTTCGCAAATTGCTATTCTCATTTTGCCGGTTTGTTTACAGTCTAAGCGGAAATGATTTTGTTGGACATTTTGTACAGTTTTTTTTATTTATTGAATTTGCAAAAGATAAAAATGCTTCTTTTCTCAAAATCCAGTGAATGTGGATAGAATAACACAGTTATTCCACTCAATCTTGTCGTACATGGTTTATAGCGGACTCTGCTATCAGCTCATGCGCGAATTGATTTCGTGGAATAACTGTTAATTAGTACCACAGTGCTACTGAATTCCCGTTTCTGGTGTTGATTTTCTCTAACAGCAGCTCTGACAGTTTTCTACATGCAAGACAAACCACAGCTTTATGTTAATGTGCACATTTTAATATGTTGTTTCTGTAATAAACCCGTATCAGGGACTTGTATGGCTAACAATAGTAATAAAGAAACCAAACATTCTTTAAAAAATTGATATGGTGATGCGTTCTGTAAAGAGTTGTTGTTTTAATATTTTTAGAGCGAGTTTTCAGTGGAAGTGCTGTCACGCGTATGTGCATGGATAAACAAACATATGAGGAAATATAATGTTTTGTGTGTAAACAGGGACACGACTCTGGAGGAGGTGTGTTATAAGCTGTGTATGTGTAATGCCGTACGGGACGCTCTGGAAGGTCAGGTGCTCAGTGTCCGCTTCCATCAGCTGCTACTAAAACCCAGTAAACGCACCATAAGCTTCCTGCTGGAGGTACAGGGGAGAAATCCAAAGACTGACTGACACAAGCAGACTTATTGTTTTATCTCTTTCATAGTTTAAAGTTTAAACTCTCATGTCTTTGTGTAGGTATGTACAAGGTCACTAGATAAGGAGCATACCTCGGAGACATCCAAAAGGAAAATGGCTCTCTTTCTCAAGTGAGTACTCTTACCGGGGTCAGTGTTAAACTTTTTTGTTGTTCAGAAATGTACTAAGCCCATATGGTCTGACCAAGAATGTTTATACATAGGAATCTTTGCGAGAGGTTAGAGGAGGTTCCTCTGGCCTACATGGTTTCATCCCATACGCTCTTCATGGAGCTGCTTTCAGATGAGGAAAAGAAAACTCTGTTGGATCAGATGAGGAGAAGATCAGCTACAGTCAACCTCAGTGCCAAGCCGCTGCCCTCTTTCTATGACATCCCAGGTATGCCAAGTACTGGAGAAGATTTGATCATGCCATTTATGTTATGATGAGAAAAGTGGATGGCACAGTGGTTAGCAATGTCGCCTCACGGTAAGAGGTGTCTGGGTTTGAATCTCATGGCTGACTGGGACCTTACTGTGCTGAGTTTGCATGTCGTCCCTGTGTGGGTTTCCACCGGGGCATTCCTCCAGTCCAAAAACGTGCAGATTAGTTCAGCTCGTGACTCTAAATTGCCTGCCCAGGCTGAACCCCGCCTCTTACCTGAAGTCAGCTGGGATTGGCTCCAGCTCACCTGCGGCCCTTCCTTATAAGCTGTATAGATGATGGCTGGATGAGGAGTCATATCGTTACGCATGGAACATGGTCAACATTGATTGACAATTTGCTTTCTATGTACCCATTTGTAGCCTCTGCTAGTGTGAATATCGGTCAGCTGGAGCAGCAGCTCATTCTCTCACTGGATGCACGTCAGATCAGACAGATCCTCATCGAGCTTCATGGCATAGCTGAACGCTCCTTCTGGAGAGTAAATAGCAAGGTGAGAAATATGAAAGTGTATGGTTTGTTCATGGAACTTTGCACCTTAAAGGAGACACGCAGAACCTTTATTTTTAAATAAATTTGAGTGGATAGTACACTACCGTTCAAAAGTTTGGGGTCACTTTGAAATGTCCTTATTTTTGAAAGAAAAGCACTGTTCTTTTCAATGAAGATCACTTTAAACTAATCAGAAATCCACTCTGTACATTGCTAATGTGGTAAATGACTATTCTAGCTGCAAATGTCTGGTTTTTGGTGCAATATCTCCATAGGTGTATAGAGGCCCATTTCCAGCAACTCTCACTCCAGTGTTCTAATGGTACAATGTGTTTGCTCATTGCCTCAGAAGGCTAATGGATGATTAGAAAACCCTTGTACAATCATGTTAGCACAGCTGAAAACAGTTGAGCTCTTTAGAGAAGCTATAAAACTGACCTTCCTTTGAGCAGATTGAGTTTGTGGAGCATCACATTTGTGGGGTCGATTAAATGCTCAAAATGGCCAGAAAAATGTCTTGACTATATTTTCTATTCGTTTTACAACTTATGGTGGTAAATAAAAGTGTGACTTTTCATGGAAAACACAAAATTGTCTGGGTGACCCCAAACTTTTGAACGGTAGTGTATCTTCATCCTTGACTCGTGTATGCTGCATAAATGGGAATAAAAAGGAATATTTTTTGAGAGTTAAAATCGACCGCAAAGTTGGCATTGGAGCTGCCCCGCTGAGCCAGCCAGCCCTGAGTGCGTGACGTCACAGCGGTAACCGGTTTTAAGGCCGAGGCCTTTGACAGCTATAGACCAAAGTCATATATAAATAAACATTTATGGTGAAAGTAAGAACTACCGTTACCAACTTGCTCAACTAAGACTGATTTGACTTCATTGATTGTGGGTTGACTCTCATTAAAACAGGATAGGTGTTATAACTTATGCAACATGTACATGCATGCATTTTCACTGATAAAACGTAAAAGGCTAATGAAATAATCAGATGAACTGAGACAATCACATTCTGAAGCAAATTAAATAATCTTATACCGGTAACTTAAATACACAATACAAGTTACATGGATTAATCTAAATGCAGGTAAACAATGAGTTGTTGTTTTGTATCCAAATGAGAGTCGGCGCTTACCCGTCTGTGTTCTCGCTTCTTGAAGGCCGATCTTGTGGCCGATTGTTTTGAAACAATCTGACTTTTCGTTGTTCGTTCAGTTCTCCGTTCATTCGCTACTTCCACGTAAGGGTGAGATATTGCTGCTGAGGCAAGTATATCCAGCGGAGAAATCAGACAGCTGGTCCACTCATTCTCCATTTAATCCGTACTGAGTACTCCGCCATTACTGCTCGGCTCAGGCAATTACTAAAGCCCGGGACGAAACGGGACGTCACCGGTTTTAGCAACAACCGCAGGGAGGTCACTGCCCGAGCGATAATATGTCCTGTTCTCTCCCGGGTTTTAGCAACAACCCTCGGCTCGCACTCTGGGAGAACTTGATAAGGTAAAAGTCATAAAATAGAAATCTATAATAAAGTTTGTATAAAAAAAAAAAACTTTTGCACAGTACTGTTGTTAAAACATATCCACTCTTGTGGAAAGCCAAGTATGTCCTCATCCTAGTGCAAATTATCCAGAGTCTAAATATATTGTTAAACAAAATCCCTGTGAGAGAAGAATTAATACAAGTGTAAAATTAGAGTATAGGAGTTTTATTTATGTATTTTTTTTAATTTAGTGCAGGCATAGTGCACATTTAAATGCTTATTCTTATTATTAGCTCACACTGCTATAGGCCAGTGAGTTATTGCCATCACGCGGCGTCCGTCCGTCCACAGTTCACAAAAACTTATTCCCCCCTGAGTTTTCAATGGATTTTGATTCTGACTGGAAGATCGAATCAGTCTGCACAAAAGTTACTCCCTGGTTTTGTGATTTCTCATTAACAAGTCACTAATTAGATCACTTAACAAACGTTCAGGAAAATCGCTATTCCTTCCTGAGTTTTCAATGGATTTTGATTCTGAATTTTTTGTTTGGGGCGGCACGGTGGTGTAGTGGTTAGCACTGTCGCCTTGCGGCAAGAACCTTCTGGGTTCGAGTCCAGTGGCCAACACGGGCCTTTCTGTGTGGAGTTTGCATGTTCTCCCCGTGTCCGCGTGGGTTTCCTCCGGGTGCTCCGGTTTCCCCCACATTCCAAAGACATGCAGGTTAGGTTAACTGGTGACTCTAAATTGACCGTAGGTGTGAGTGTGAATGGTTGTTTGTGTCTATGTGCAGCCCTGTGATGATCTGGCGACTTGTCCAGGGTGTACCCCGCCTTTCATCCATAATAATAATAATAAGTTAAATTTATATAGCACCTTTCAAGAAACCCAAGGACGCTTTACAATAATAGACAAAGAAAGAAAAAAAATAAAAAATATTTTATTTAGGGGTCAGGATGTAATTCCCGCGGTGTAGCAGCCACAGTCCCACCAAAAGGCGCACGAAAACAAGTCCTACATCTCCAGCACTGCCGCCGTCAGCAACATCGCTCGAACACCACGCCATGGATCCACAAAGCGAGCAGAGAAGCTCCGCCACGCAGAGCGCTGGTGTGTCCCAAACCGCCTGCACAGCCGCCGCGACACCACCAAGCAACATCGCTCGGAACATCACGCCAAGCGTTAAAGCGTAGAGCGCTGGACAACCATGATGTAAAATAAGCAACGAGCTCACTGCAGTCCACAGCTGGGAGCACAGGCATCACCCACAGCGAACCAAGGCCTGGAGGGAACCGACGCCCAAAACTAGGTCCGGAGCTACACCACAACCGGTGGAGAAAACACTCAAACAAACATCAAACTACACAAACACACAGAAAAAAAATAGAAAAGAAATAAAATAAAACAAAAAAGCTCCGGTGAGAAGCGGCAGCCAGAACGCGCACGACGCACTCTCAACCGGAAACGGAAACACAGTCAGCTGGGATAGGCTCCAGCTTGCCTGGAACCCTGCACAGGATAAGCGGCTACAGGTAATGGATGTATAGATGTTTTGTTTGAAAGATCAAATTGTTCTAATTGTTCTCATGAAGAGCAGCTTGGCTAATTATGAACGAGTCTGGTTTCTCATGGTATGGCCGTGTGAGCTACTGCATCACTGACCCTCTGGTTTACAGTTAATAGTGAAAAGGATCAGTAACTAAAGTCACTGATGCATAGCATTTTTATTATTGGATTATGTTCGTTATAGGAACACAGTTCTATTTAGTTATTCGCCTATGCCAGACGTTGTAATTAAATGACTCCGTAACCACTGCCTTGTTTCTACTGTTTGCTTTGCCTCTAGTGGGAAGTTCCTACAGACTACATAAACGTCATCCTCGCCGTTAAGGACAATCTCACGCGGGATCTCTTGTACATCCTTTTGGCCAAAGGCCTTCACTGTGTCAATATAAAGGTCTGTACTTTCAGTGTATCATTTAGTATCAGAAACTTTTTTGTTCTGGACTTTATACAGAGCTCTGTTCTCGTTAGTTTTATAAAGTATTTTTTTCAGAAAATTTGATTGCACTGCTACATGAAGAACGCACTTGTTGCAGGACTTTGTTCATGCACGCCAGCTTTTCTCGGCTTGCCTGGAGCTGGTGACTGAATTCTCGCCGAAGCTACGGCAGGTCATGCTGAACGAGCTGTTGCTGCTGGAGGTGCGAGCACATGAGGCTGAGGCTGGGCTGGAAAGACCCCCTCCAGACCTGGTGAGCAGGGTCCGAGGCTACCTCGAGATGAGGATCCACGGTAAGGGAAGCCTTTTTTCTCTTCAGTTAGACCCTTGCGTTTTATTAATAGTTGTTGCATGATTTCATAGGTTCATAGTGGTTACTGTTATGTGATGTGAAGTTCATAATTTCTTTCAGATATTCCACTCAGGCAGGTCATTGGGGAAGAGTGTGTAGCCTTCATGTTAAACTGGAGAGAGAACGAATATCTCACATTACAGGTGCCTCAGTCGTTGGTGAACAACAACCCGTATATCAAGGTGAGGATATATCTGTGCTGTGCTTCTGCCAAGTTATTTGGAGGGAATGGAGTTTGCTTATAATATTTCAAGACCCTGGGCATTTTTAACTAACATCCATCCATCCATCCCTCCACCCACCATCCATCTGCAAAATGAAACATGAAAGTCAGATCTAATATGCTAATGTCTAATAGGTTTCTTTTATTTTTTAAACATGGCATTTGTGGATTGTGTTTCTGTCTCATTTGATCATTTCCCTGTTGGGTGTAGCTCGGGCAGCTCCTTGCTTCCACCTGTAAGGAGCTCCCAGGTCCTAAAGAGAGTCGGCGCGCTGCTAAGGAACTGTGGGAGGTGGTGGTGCAGATCTGCAGCGTGTCCAGCCAACACAAGCGGACCAGCGATGGTCGAGTCAGCCTCATTAAACAGAGAGATTCATCGCTCGGCATCCTGCCCAGGTGAGAGACACAGTCAGCAAGGCCTGGCTTAGTGTGCGCTCCCATTCTGGTATTTGATGTTAACATTACCTGAAGCTCTTGATCTGTATCATGAGCATCGTGCTGCTGTCATATGCATACATGAAAATCCCTCACCTTTCGGCGAAATTCGCCGTTTTGAAACCAAAATGGGTGACCTACGTGAATCGTGTAGATCCGATGAGAAAAAAAATTGGGGGGGGTTTGATATTGACCCAAAGGGCAAGGAGGTCGCTTCGCACCCATAGACAGTTCGTGCCGGTTTGCGCCTCCTCCTCCTGCTTTGATATTGACACCATAGCGATGAGTACATCTCGCTGCGAAGGGCAAGCAGCATCATTTTGCGCCTCTTCTCCTGCTGGCCAGAGTGTGCACGCATCAGTCAGAGTGCAGACCAGACCACTGGAAGCTGGATTGAGTCATCGGACTGAATTTCCTACTTTTTTCAAACTTTCCTGATCGCTATCAAAACAAACAAAACTTCCGTCTTGATTACGTCAGCATTCGAAAGAGGGCGCGCGCGTCTTTTGACAATCCCTGTGTCTGAAATTGCTCGCTACTCACTATATAGGGCACTGTATAGTGGAGACGCCATTTTGTAGTGCTGTCCGTGCTGAAAGAAATCAAATTAAAAGTCTCAAATTTGATTTAATAAAAGACAGCAGCAAAGAAGAAAGTATTCAGCCTTGACTTAAAAAGAACTGAAAGCTGCAGGTACTTCCATATCTCGGCAGGCTGAGTGGTATGCTGGGGCACCTCTTGCCAGCAGACCAGGATATCCAGAGGGAACTTGTGCGGTTCAGTGGTGACCTGACCATCCCCAGCTTCAAGGAGGGAGAGAGCATCGTGGAGTGGTGGGGTCATGTCTTCGACAAACCAGACAAGTACCCCTCCCTGGGTGCACTGGTTAAGTGTTGCCTCTCCATCTTTCATGGACCTAGAGTCGAGTCCTCATTTAGTCTGATGAATGATGTAATTGATCAAAGGAGTGGCAACATGAATGTGGAAACATTTAATGCAATACAGACGGTCAAGTACACGCTGATGTCCGGGGGAAGACGGCTATGCAGCTCTTTAGAAGGGAGGACGTGAAGTTTGGGGAAGTGGACAGAACATTGTGCAAGAACATTAACTCTGCAGCAGCCACATACAAACAGCAGCAGAGGGTGAACAAGGAGGAAAAGCAGCAGCAGCAGAGCAAGTATGGCTCTCAAGCAACTTGCGGTGCTCAGCAGGCCAAGAAACCGACTGCTGAAGGAGAGAAGCGGGCAAGGCTGAAACATGTGGCAACTCAGCGAAAGCGGGCCATGGAAACACTGGTGGTCCAGGCAAATAAAAGGAAAAAATTATCACTATTCCTTGTGTGTTCTCCACTTTCTTCGTTCTATTATTCGCATTTTTTTCCAGGGCGTAATTTCACTATAACTACATGTATTTGAATTTGTATTTGTACTGTATGTCCTTGTGCAAATGTCAATACAGTATACTTAGTAAGGAGGCTATAATATTTATTCTGGGGGAGGACCCCCCAAACAAAATAAAACAACACCAGAGGCCACGTCACCACTCGCGCACCCTTCTCACCTTTTTCACCCCTGACCCGTTTTCATGCCTGCATATGATTGGCTGATTGGTGTTCCTAATAAAGCTAGGAGCTGTATTTTGTGGTGTAATAGAAATAAAGTATCAAAGCATATGAAGTACTCAGAACAGTGGCTTTCCTGAAGATGATGTGAGGAATAGTACTGAAGTACCTTAAAGGGCATATCATGGGTAAATTCAGGAGCAAGATCAATGCAATTCTCCTATTTTATATTAAACTTTGGTCAAATATCTGTCACATTTTGCATTTTGTGCAATTTTTTTTTACCTTGCGCAATACCAGAAAAATTCAGTTGAAATCAAGCCATTGGAGGCGAATTGGTCCGCCTCTGAAAAAACTTGGCATTTGAATTTCCCGGCAAACATTGGTTTTCGTGACATCGTGTGCAGGACGCCTCCTTCTGAATCCTACGTCAGCGCTGGTTTGTTTGAGGAAACGACCTGGTGGTTTTCTGCAAATTTCTTCAACGTTATTGCGTAATTATTAAAATGGTTAACAGATGTATCGTAGGAGGGTGTAGCAACACCAATCTTGATGGGATTAGTACTCATCGTTTCCAAAAGACCAGACAATGAGAGAGAAATGGGAGCGCTTGGTCTACACAGGCTGTGCACTGAAACCGTGCAAGCTCTCGCAGCCTGCTGGCGCTTCCGCAGGTAACGTCATGAATCTGGCTCCAGACTCCCTTGGGATTTTTCCAGACGCGTTTTGTTATTTTATTTTTTTCTGCTGTAGACAGATGGCCTTGTGCAAAATTACCCTTCTGGATGAGTGTGTAAAGGGACATACTTTCATATAAAAAAAACCCCGAAATTGGTCCAGGATATGCCCTTTAATATGCAGGAATTAGTTGTATTTCTGTGTAAGTACACATGAGGTGAAGGCATGTTGGTGAAAAATGTCCTGTTTAAGAATATTACTGAATCTTTCTTTTTTTGCCCTGTATTTCTCTTGCTTGGTCTCAGGAGTAAATTCGTCACATTTGTCAAAAAACTGCGGGTGAGTTTGTGAAGCTTTTGTATGTGTATTTACAGGACCAGTCAAAAGTTTGCACACCCCTACTCATTCATAGGGTTTTCTGTATTTTGACTATTTTCTACATTGTAGAACAATACCGAAGACATCAAAACTACGAAATAACGTGGAACACAGATGGAATTATGTGGTAAACAAAACATGTTTCATATTTTAGATTCTTCAAAGTAGCCAGTGTTTACCTTGATGATGGTTTACACACTATTGGCATTATCTTAGCCAGCTTCATGAGATAGTCACCTGGAATGCTTTTCAATTAACGGGTGTTCTTGCTTTCTTGATGCATTTGAAATCAAACAGTAAATAATAAAAATACAGTAAATGGCCCAATTCCACAACTGTAGTAATCCATATTACATCAAGAACCGCTCAACTAAGTAAAGAGAAACGACATCAATCATTACTTTAAGGCATGAAGTGTCTTTTAATTAATAAAAAAAAAAAAGTAAAAACGTTGAATTAGGTGTGTCCAAACTTTTGACTGGTACTTACTGTATGTTGTTAAAGTATTTTTAAAATTTTTTTAAAAGCTATAACACCACTAATTATGTTTTTCTCCAGGAGCCTTTGGTGCTGACCACACTCATCTCCTTATTTGTGAGACTGCATAGTATCGTCAGGGTACGTATAAGCAAATCACTCGTATTTTCTTATTTCTTCAACTTCAGCTCTAATGTAAATGACTAGAGCGGCGGCTACAATTATCGACAGTCCATAATTATCGACACCTTTTCAGATTTACCAATAAAAAACAATTTTACAAAGGTGAGTTTCAGTTACAACAGTTATTATTGGTTAATTAATCAACCGGAAGACCCGCCCTTGCCCTTTGATCGTGTCGTCTGATGACACAGCTCGTTACCTGAGATGGAATTTTTTTTAGCACGATCAGCAATTTGAGGAAAACCCGGACGTTATCATCGCAGGTAAGCATGGTGGAAAGATCATGGACATGTTTTTACTGATCAAATTCACCGATATTTCGTGATCTTGTCGAAACCTACCTTGTTTCTTACTCTTTCATTTAATAGTCGCCATTTTGTATCTAAACGCACGTTTGAGAATCACGTGAGTTTCCATAATAGTGATCACTTTCACCGGTGTCCACCATTATCGACACCCTGTGGAATTAAGTGACATTTACAACTGTTATGGATCGATCTTTGTGTAACATTGTTGAAGTAAATGAAGTACTTTTAAAAAAAAATAAAATAAAATAAAAGTGCTGTCATTTTATAATAATTTTTTTCCCTGATTCATAACAGAATGGAATGTTTATAGAGTATTTGGAATCCGATTGCAATAAATAGAATTAGACCAGAATTAAATTCCTAGCATATAAAAAATGACATACTTGAAATATTCAGATTTTTCTATTCCATTCAGAAAATGTTTTTTGCAGTTTGTTGTAAATATCTACCACATATTACAATATCAGTAGACATTTTATATTTTTAGATGTAAATTTAAAATCTCAATTTAAAAAACTGACCGTTGCCCTGGATTTTCATGCGGTTTTAAAACAAATTTTAAATACATAACTGTTTTGTTAACTTAATACGACATACCGATGATATTTATTTATTTATTTATTTATTTATTTAAATAATCATCTGGGTGTCGATAACTGTGGATGTGGATAAAGGTGTCAGTACTTGTAGAACGGTGTCACCTGATCTGATACGCTAAGTCAGTGTTTCCCAACCTTTCTTGAGCCACGGTACGTATTTTACATTTGAAAAATCCCACAGCACACCACCAAACAAAAATATCACAAAAAAATAAAATTTATATATATATATATATATATATATATATATATATATATATATATATATATAAAAATATAAAGCCGGGGGGGTGTCTGGGAGGGATCCCCCAGGAAAATTTTGAAAAATAAGGCCTTACAAACCACTTTTCCTGCAATCTGAGCTGTAGTAGATAAAAAAATATCTGTTGTCTTTTTTTATATATTTACATGAAAATGTGTATCAAATCAATAGGAGTATTGTTTGAATTCAAAATAAAATCACATTCTCCATTCAAGGGTATGGTTATAATTTATGATCAACAAAAACGACAAACTAAATTCACATTAAACTTAAGTTCTATTAATTATCAAAATGTTCATATATTAAATACAATTTCTTAGGGTGACTGACCTTTTCTCCCTATGTCCTCATTAGTTGCAAATGATTTCTTCAAAAAGTCTTTTGAAATATTTAAGTTTTCAAAACTGTCAGCATTAATTCAGATTTACTGACCATCTATCATATACATGTTCAATATATTAAATCAAACGAATGCTAAGTTTATGGGATAATGTCTATGTACACTTTATACAATTATTTATAGTTCACAATCACTTCTTATTTTCATTTGATCATTTCGACTTCTTCAGCTTTTTGGCCAAAGACAAAAGCTTGTCAGTCCTCTCTTTTGTAAGAACTGTTATGATTGGCTATCATGCTCTCGCCGGCGATGTTTTGGCCAATTACATTGTAGATAACACGTATTCTACCACGAGACTTAGCGAGACTAAAGGTGGCGAAAATGTAAACATGTAACATCGTCGTAGGAACGAATTACGCTTGAGTATCACGAAGGAACATACCCCCCACCCCCCTCAATAAATGAAGAAAAAAATCTCAACGGATTTGGTATAATATAAAAAAGTCGATTTTTACTCAGAAAAAGCGGAAATCCGCCGAAAAGCGGAAAACTCTCATCCCTGCTATCGCTATCACCGCTGTCACACTTGAAGCATTATTAATTCTATTGTTTGAATGGCAACAGGTAGATACACAGGTTAATTAGCTACCTGCTGCCATCTATTGGAGGAGTATTTAATTGTTCTGCCAGTCACTATACGTCGCTGGCATAGATAAACGAAGACAAATTATTTGCAGTAAATACACTACCGTTCAAAAGTTTGGGGTCACTTTGAAATGTCCTTATTTTGGAAAGAAAAGCACTGTTCTTTTCAATGAAGATCACTTTAAACTAATCAGAAATCCACTCTATACATTGCTAATGTGGTAAATGACTGTTCTAGCTGCAAATGTGTGGTTTTTGGTGCAATATCTCCATAGGTGTATAGAGGCCCATTTCCAGCAACTCTCACTCCAGTGTTCTAATGGTACAATGTGTTTGCTCATTGCCTCAGAAGGCTAATGGATGATTAGAAAACCCTTGTACAATCATGTTAGCACAGCTGAAAACAGTTTAGCTCTTTAGAGAAGCTATAAAACTGACCTTCCTTTGAGCAGATTGAGTTTCTGGAGCATCACATTTGTGGGGTCGATTAAATGCTCAAAATGGCCAGAAAAATGTCTTGACTATATTTTCTATTCATTTCACAACTCATTCATCTCATCTCATTATCTCTAGCCGCTTTATCCTGTTCTACAGGGTCGCAGGCAAGCTGGAGCCTATCCCAGCTGACTACGGGCGAAAGGCGGGGTACACCCTGGACAAGTCGCCAGGTCATCACTAGCCTGGGCCCACCCATCCTAAGCGTGACGCAACACGAGGGCCTGTTGCGAGCTTAGTCTGGCCAGGCAAGCTATCTACAGCTCTTCCAAGCTCCCGAAAAATCGGGAACCAATCAACTTTGAGCATCTCCAACGGCCCTGGGTAGAGGCGTGTTCAAGGCAGTGACGTAGTAGAACTGCGACCGGAAGCCATAGATTGTTTACAGAATCTATGCCAGAAGCGCTTCATTCACGCTTCCGCATCTATTACGCACAGATGCTGTATTGAAAGCATTCAACGGGAAGTTCTCATTGAAAACGGAGCAAAGAGCAGCCCTGGAGGTATTTATTGAAAGGAAGGACGTTTTTGCCTTGCTCCCGACCGGCTTCGGTAAGAGTTTAATCTACCAGTTAGCCCCGTCGCGTCGCATACGTCAGAGGAAAGAGTGATGTGATTGGTTTAAGCTTCGTCACAGCTTTTTATGGCTTTGACCAGTAGCAAACTGAGGCATTTCAGGGAGGCGGGTCAACCATGGGCTCTGGGAAACGGTTGGGCTTAATATCTTGGCCAGACCAATAGCTCGGAGAGCTTTGAAGTCGCTTTAGCCAGGCTAGGTCATCACAGGGCTGACACATAGACACAGACAACCATTCACACTCACATTCACACCTACGGTCAATTTAGAGTCACCAGTTAACCTAACCTGCATGTCTTTGGGCTGTGGGGGAAACCGGAGCACCCGGAGGAAACCCACGCAGACACGGGGAGAACATGCAAACTCTGCACAGAAAGGCCCTCGCTGGCCACGGGGCTCGAACCCGGACCTTCTTGCTGTGAGGCGACAGCGCTAACCACTACATCACCGTGCCGCCCATTTTACAACTTATGGTGGTAAATAAAAGTGTGACTTTTCATGGAAAACACCAAAATTGTCTGGGTGACCCCAAACTTGAACGGTAGTGTAAATAATTTTCGGAACAATTAAGTGAAATTGGATAATGTCCCACGGTACACCTGATGATCTCTCACGGCACACTAATGTGCCACGGCACAGTGGTTGGGAAACACTGCGCTAAGTAATTGGGAATCAACTCATTAATTTTTTTTTTCCAGTGGAAGTTTGAGTAACTATTCATGCACAGTTTGCGTACCGAAAGTCTTTTCTACTTTTGCAACGGCCAAAAGATCGTTAAGGTGTCTATAATTGTAGCCACCGCTCTAGTTTAGTTTACCTAAATGTAAGGATTGAGCCGATTGTAGTCAACTCTTTTTTTTTTTTTTTTTTTTTTTTTTTTTAGGATGATATTGTGAATGAAGTGACAGCAGAACATCTATCCATATGGCCTTCCTCCCTGGCAAAGTAAGAGTCACACTCCTGCTGGTTTGAAAAGAGCATTTAGTATATTGAAGATGATATTTGGAAGAGCAATAAGTTACAAGAAGAATCAAGACGGTGTATTCTAGTTATAGTTAATGTTGAAATAAATGAATGAAAATGCAGCCTTGGCTATTGCTTTATTTTTGTTTCAAATAAGCATGGATGATGATGACGATGATAATGTGATGCACATCTCCCAGTATACAGTCTGTTGATGTAGAGGCTGTAGCAGTAACAGTGAAGGAGCTTGTAACCTACGCTCTCACCCTCAACCCTAACAACCAGTCCTGGCTCATCACCCAAGCCGACATATACTTTGGTAAGTGTTGCTGTATAAATCTTGGTTGGTGATCTCAGCCTGCAAAACAGTGGTTTTCAAACTGTGCATGGTACTTCAGAGATCTTGTTTATTTTTTAAAGGTCTCACTGCATCGTTTTTTCATTAACTGTGCGGTGGTCTCTAGTATGAATGAATGCCCTGTGAGCCGGTTTTGGCGAAAAAAATGCTGTGGTTCTCCTGTTTCAGGCTGTTCTAGTTTGGTGGAGGAGTGGGTGGCGGGAGAACGACAGGATTTCAGATCTTACTCATTAATATTCATGACATGTAAATGTGTTACCTCTGATTGGCTAACAGCAATCAGTAAACGTGTTACCTCTGATTGGCTAACAGCACTGTGACGCCACCTCCAGTGGGTCAGAACAAGCGGCTGTGGGTGTCTTTTGTAAAAACTGTTTTGATTGGCTATTATGGTCTCGACATCGATGTTTTGACCAATAACAATGTAGATAACACGAATTTTACATCACGAGATTTAAACGAGACTAAAGATGGCGACTTACAAATAATGTGTGTAAACATCGGAGTTAATAAAGTTTGAACAGCATGAAGGATCATACCCCAACCCCCCGAAATTAATAAAAAAAAAATTCTCAACGGATTTGGCATAATATAAAAAGCTCATTTTTTACTCAGAAAAAGCGGAAATCCGCCGAAAAGCGGAAAACTCTCATCCCTGCCTAGCTTGTGACCATGTCATGCATGCTAACGTGGAGAATATGAACATGCTATTTTGTAACAAAAACCTTCGAACAAAAAGTTCACGTTTTACTTACAGCTTGTGAGCTGGTGGTCGATCATCTTGACGGTACAGATCCAAGTATTAAAAACAACCTCGAAGCAAAACCACTACTGAAGGCACCGAAGTTTGAAAAGTCACTGTGGTTGAAATGATCAGAACACAGTACTAACGCTGCATTATACTTCGCTGATGGTGTTCCAAAGATAAATTCCAACCATTTCTTCTTCAGCTCTTCTATCTTGCAGCGTTGCTCCGCTTAGGTTCGTTTCTATCGGTGGCTCCAGCCCGACTTTGGACGCTCGTAACTCGGGCAGGGGGGCTCCGAGCCTCCCCAAACTTGGCAGACAGCGACCTCTGCCCTCTCCATAACGAACCAGTGCTGCCAGGGCGGGCTAGCCCCGCGCCTCGGTACGTAATTTGCCCCGAGGTGAGCCATGGCGCTCCGCTTAGGTTTCATTTCTGTCGGCGGCTCCAGCCCGACTTTGAACACTCGTAACTCGCGCAGGGGAGGTCCCAGCCTCCCCAAACATGCAATGTTGATGTGTTACTGCCACAAATAACACAGGCACAAACTTGTTCAGACATGTTTTCTACTTGCTGTTAGGTCCTCTTCGTTAGCTACTGACGAGATGGGCTCTGCTATCTCTCCTCGCACTTAAATCCGAACTTTCTTCCCATGGGCAGTGGCAAGCCAAGGTGGGCAAGGCCATGAATACTAATTTTCGAAGTGACATAAGTTCGTAGGGCTTTTTCAGATTCGCTTGTTTTTCTGACTATTTTCTTTCATAAGCTAATACAGGGAATGGGAGTAGAATTACATTTGCAGCATGCATATGCAACTCGGAGTGAACTATATGATATTTCAAAAAGAGCCAGTATTAAACATTTTTGGTGGAAGGGCACCTTTAAATTTAAGATAAGTGCTAAAGATATTGAAACTTCTACTGACTTCACTTGTATATCATAATATAAATGCATTCCAATATGTTTTGTTGGAAAAAAAAAAAGAACGGTCTGAAAGAATGTAGTTTGTTAATAGCACTGGAAGTAGTACTCTGGTGTGTGTGTTTTTTAAATAAATTAATAGCTGTCCGCTGTGCAAATACCAGAAGGAGCTGTGTTTTTAATCTAAGCACGTATAATAAAAGTTTAGCTTAATAAATGTTTAAAATATGAATATACTGTAACAAGTCCAACATTTTCACTCTGTCAGCATCACTTGTGTGGTGAATCATGAAATTAAATGCTTGTAACATTCATACATCAGCTTTATCAAAAGCGATGTCGTCCCCCCCCCCATTATTCTCAATTCATTGCAGAAAGATTTTCTCAGATTTATCTACTTTGAAAAAACGCATTCAAAAAGATGTTTTTGATTCTAGAGTGAATGGAAAGGCAAAGTGAATGAGAAAATATTTATTTTCAAGCTTACCTGTGTTTAATATGGACTAGGCCCAATAAAAAAAAATCCTGGAGTATTTACGTGCAAAAAAAGTCCAATCACTGGAAAAGACAGCAGTTTATATATTTCTATAATGCTAATATTTTATTCTTTTTTTTTTTTTTTCTCTGTGAACAGTGACGAACCAGTACTCTGCTGCCGTGCACTACTACCTCCAAGCAGGCACTGTGTGCTCGGATTTCTTCACCAAACCCGTCCCTCCTGACGTCTACACTGACCAGGTACAACCAGACAAGACCTCGGTTACTTACTGCTTACACTAGAACAGTTTATCATTACACAGCAAATCCAAGTTGTTTAGTCTGGGTTTTAAGCACAGCCTTTGATGCCAATTCCTTTGTCCGATTATGTAATGTATAAAACATAACGTAGTGTGCTGATACAGGTAAATAATCACTGCTGAGGGGTGTGATTGTGTCCGATGTAATGTGGACTTACTGTTACCACATGAAGTTGATTTTATTTTCCTATAACCGCATGTCTCAAAGTGTTTAATTCCTCTTAAACCACAGCAAATTACTGATGACGTTTTTCTCGCCAATTCGAACCCACCACCCTGCTCTCAGAGTCATCAGCATACGTGAGCTCAGAGATGCCCATGATTTGCTAGCATTGCTGTGATTGATAAGCGAGAGAGGTTATACCATCCCTCCTACCGACCCACCCAGAGACCATGGCCTGTTGTGCAGGGATGAGAGTTTTCCGCTTTTCGGCGGATTTCCGCTTTTTCTGAGTAAAAATCGACCTTTTTATATTATGCCAAATCCGTTGAGATTTTTTTTTTTCATTTATTGAGGGGGGTTGGGGTATGTTCCTTCGTGATACTCAAGCGTAATTCATTCCTATGACGATGTTACATGTTTACATTTTCGCCATCTTTAGTCTCGCTAAGTCTCGCGGTAGAATACGTGTTTTCTACAATGTAATTGGCCAAAACATCGCTGGCGAGAGCATGATAGCCAATCATAACAGTTCTTACAAGAGTGTGGGAGAGAACAAAAGCCAATCATTTTATTTTTTTTTTTAAAGATATTTTTTGGGCTTTTTTTCACCTTTATTATTGGATAGGACAGTGTAGAGACAGGAAATGAGCAGGAGAGAGAGACAGGGAGGGATCGGGAAATGACCTCGGGCCGGAACCGAACCCGGGTCGCCCGGATCCATGGCATGGCGCCTTATCCACCTGAGCCACGACGCCCCCAACAAAAGCCAATCATAACAGTTCTTACAAAAGTACCCACATCTGTTCTATTTTATCGAAACTTGCACATGTTCATTGTCGCTGCGCTTCAAAAATACGTTTCTCTTTCGTATCGGCTTTTTTACTCAAAATGCCGAATACAATTGACAAGCGAGACGAAGCAAAGGTACGTGAAATCAATGCTGGTATAAAAAACAGAGAGAGGACTGACAAGCTCTTGTCTTTGGCCAAAAGGCTGAAGAAGTTGAAATGATTAAATGAAAATAAGAAGTGATTGTGAACTATAAATAATTGTATAAAGTGTACATAGACATTATCCCATAAACTTAGCATTCGTTTGATTTAATACATTGAACATGTATATGATAGATGGTCAGTAAATCTGAATTAATGCTGACAGTTTTGAAAACTTAAATATTTCAAAAGACTTTTTGAAGAAATCATTTGCAACTAATGAGGACATAGGGAGAAAAGGTCAGTCACCCTAAAATTGTATTTAATATATGAACATTTTGATAATTAATAAAACTTGCGTTTAATGTGAATTTAGTTTGTCGTTTTTGTTGATCATGAATTATAACCATACCCTTGAATGTAGAATGTGATTTTATCTTGAATTCAAACAATACTCCTATTGATTTGAAACATATTTTCATGTAAATATATAAAAAAGACAACAGATGTATTTTTTTTTTTTTTAATCTACTACAGCTCAGATTGCAGGACAAGTGGTTTGTAAGGCCTTATTTTTCAAAATTTTCCTGGGGGGCATCTTGTTTTCTGCTTTTTTGATGACCACCCACTCTCATCCCTGATTGTGCTCCCTTGGCTCTCATCACTGGGATTTGAACTCCATGACATTTTTAAAACAATTTGTTCAAGAATGAGGTGTCATTTTTATCAGATTATTGTTACATTTAATGTTGTGGAACATCAACAAAACAAGTTCTTGTTCCTGTAAATGCTTGTTATAGCTGCTATAAATGGTCATTCCTTCAGTAGCCTTTCTTTTTACTCTCTCGGGTGGCATGGTGGTGTAGTGGTTAGCACTGTCGCCTCACAGCAAGAAGGTTCTGGGTTCGAGCCCAGTGGCTGACGGGGGGCCTTTCCGTGTGGAGTTTGCATGTTCTCCCTGTATCTGCGTGGGTTTCCTTTACAGTTCAAAGACATGCAGTTAGGTTAACATGGGGTGCCCTTGAGCAAGGTACTGCCCCTAACTGCTTCCCTGGCGCTATAGTATGGCTGCCCACTGCTCTGGGTGTGTGCGCGTGTGTTCACTGCTTCAGATGGGTTAAATGCAGAGGATGAATTTCACTGTGCTTGAGGTTGCATGTGACAAAGGCTGCTTCTTCTTAAAATTGGTCACAGCTGAGAAAGTGCAAGTGCAAAATCCTCGAAAGCCCTGTATCAGAAAGCTGACATGAGCAGCTTTACCTCAAAGTTCTGAAACTTGCTTTTTATGCCTCCGCCACCTTAAGGTGCAGGAGGCATTATGTTTTCGGGCTGTCCGTCCGTCCATGCGTGCGTCCCGAAACCTTGTGAACACGATATCTCAAAGACTAATGAAAGGAATTTCACCAAACTTTCACCATTTGTGCACTTTGGGACAAAGATGAAATGATTAGATTTTGAGATCAAAAGGTCTAAGGTCAAGGTCACTGTGAGGTCAAATGTCTGTCCGAAAACCTTGTGAACACAATATCTCCAAGGCAAATGAAAGGAATTTCACCAAACTTTCACCATTTGTGCATTTGGGGACAAACATTAACTGATTTAGATTTTGAGGTTAAAAGGTCACAGGTCAAGATTACTGTGAGGTCAAATGTCCATCCCCAAATCACAACTTAATAAGGCGTGTAGTCTACCAGGCGGAGGCATCCCCATCGATGCCGTTGGCGTCGAGTTCTATCTAGTTTCATAAATGTTAAATAAAGAGCACATAGGAAAAACATTTTTTTTTATTGTTGGGGCCATCCACTGTACAAGTTCCTGTGAATTAGTTGTTACTATAAAAACAATGACCACAAGCTGGCCTAGTGGTCGACGTGTCTGACTCTCAACTGGGAGATTGCGAGTTATACCAAAGATCATCATTAAAATGGTACCTACTGCCATCTGGTGAGGCACGCCACAATACAGATGAGAGTAGGGAGTCAAACTTTTGCAGTTACCAGATAACTAGCCCCCCCACTGTAACCCTAGCTATGTAATAGGCGAGGCCGAGGGGTATAGGAACAGAGATTGGCGCCTCAAAAGACTGGTTAGTATTGGGATAGGAGACTGCCTGGGAAGACCAGGTCCTGAACTTTGATTTGACTTGATAGAAATGATACTGCATTACAATGAGCACATTAATATAAGCTTGGTATTTATCTTTTTTAGAAATGCCAAGCCAAAAAGCCTTTTATTTGTCACATGTACACTCACGCACAGACATAAGCACACAGTGAAGTTTAACCTCTGCATTTAACCCATCTGAAGCAGTGAGCACACACATACCCAGAGCAGTGGGCAGCTTTGCTACAGCGCCCGGGGAGCAGTTGTGGGTTAGGTGCCCTTGCTCAAGGGCACTTCAGTCCAACCTCAGGCCATGGATGTCCCATGTTAACCTAACTGCATGTCTTTGGACTGTGGGGGAAACCCACGCAGACACGGGGAGAGCATGCAAACTCCACACAGAAAGGCCCCCTTCGGCCACTGGGCTTGAACCCAGAACCTTCTTGCTGTGAGGCAACAGTGCTAACCACTACACCACCGTGCTGCCAAATGCAACATGGATCTTGCAGCTGACTTTACAACTGTTATTCATTTTTACAAATGTTATTATTATTATACTACACTCTGTAATGTTTCGACAGGTTCTCAAGAGAATGATTAAGTGTTGCTCTTTGTTAAACTGCCATACTCAGGTAAGGTCCCACACTCAGTGGTACTCTATATAATCTGTGGTTGGTAGAAGAGAGCAACTGGACTTGCTTGAAAAGTCTTGAAGACGTTTCGCCTCTCGTCCGAAAGGCATCATCAGTTCTGTCTGTCTAATAGGGAGTATCAAGTATTTATCCTCTCATGGATCATAATAGAATCCAAATCAGAATGCTGATGGCTGCATTGAAGGTGGCTGATAGATGTCATAGACCCCCACCTCTGTTCAGTGATGGTCGTTCCAGGCTGACAAAATTGAACGATCCTCTCTGGCTAAGATGTCTGCCAGTTTTCTGGAAGTCCTCTCATACTCCCGCACTAGTCAGAGGTGAACTAGTCACTGAACAGAGGTGGGGGTCTATGACATCTATCAGCCACCTTCAATGCAGCCATCAGCATTCTGATTTGGATTCTATTATGATCCATGAGAGGATAAATACTTGATACTCCCTATTAGACAGACAGAACTGATGATGCCTTTCGGACGAGAGGCGAAACATCTTCAAGACTTTTCAAGCAAGTCCAGTTGCTCTCTTCTACCAACCACAGATTACTATGTACCTGGACGACTGAGTATCTTCACAGATATGGTACTCTATATATTTTTAAGTTCGTTTCTTAGACAAGGATTTTAAGATCGTTACCTTGTTGACAGTTTCAGCGCGAATCTTCCGCCTTCCTCAGAACCGTCACCAGATGTCAGGTGGTGACGTGCCTTATCAGCTGATGTTACGTTACATTATGGAGGCGTGAACGTCCTGTCCAATTTGACAGGTAGTTCACGCCTCCTGCTGTCAGGTCGCTCCCCAGGTGTGCGACAGCGCGTATGCTCCCTCATCCCGGTTTATCATCCTTTGTGCCCGCTTGCGTATCTCCACTGCCTCTAAAATCCAACGCTGGTATCTATTTTCGTAACGTAACATCAGCTGATAAGGCACGTCACCACCTGACATCTGGTGACGGTTCTGAGGAAGGCGGAAGATTCACGCTGAAACCGTCAACAAGGTAACGATCTTAAAATCCTTGTCTAAGAAACGAACTTAAAAATATCTTAAACAGTCAGACATAATGAACTTCTACTACATATCAGTGGTACTCGGTTAAAGTGTTTTAAAAAAAAAAAGGAAACATGGATGTAACCCCAGTTGGTTCTGTAGGTTGCTGTTCTCTGCCAGTTTCTGAGGGAAGTCGACTATATGACTGCATTCAAAGCTCTCCAGGAGCAGAACAGGTATAAAGGCAGATAGATTTAGCTTTATACTATCTAATTATATGGATAATTGTAACTAGCTACTTTAAAAAAAAAAATTTTTTTTTAATCAAGCCATGATTCCATGGATTCGTTTTACGATTACATCTGGGACGTGACCATTCTGGAGTATCTGACCCGTATCCTTTCAGAAGCTCCTTTGTCGCTGGCTGTTTTGTGAGGCCCAAATATCTGTATTTCATTTTATTTTTTAAATAAATTGAAGTGAAGTGTATGTATTCATTAATTAGTTAGAAGTCAATGTCCTCACAAAGACAGTAAAACTAAATGGTTCACTCTTAATTATTTAAGTCTTAACTCGCCATCATTACAGATATCCATCACAAACGTGGTGAGCTTGAGAAAAGACAAGTTGCTGTGAGTATTGTATAAAGTAACTTCAACGGACATTGCAAAATAAGGCTATTTTTATTAAATCTATTTTTTTAGATAATTTATTGTACAGGAAACTTGATGTCAAGCTAATTTTGTAGTAATTATTTAATCCCCCCCTCCTTTTTTTTTTGCATGAAATACTGTAAATTATAAAGCAAATATGTATTGTAATGCATATTACGAAGATATCAAGCTGCTTTTGAGCACAAGTTAAAGACATGTGACTGATATTAAGCTGTTATTTGAACAGATCAAGGCTATCGGCCAGACGGAGCTCAACTCCAGTAACCCAGAGGAAGTTTTGCAGCTCGCTGCTCAGAAGAGAAAGAAGAAATTCCTTCAAGCCATGGCAAAACTTTACTTTTAAAGTAAATTCACAGCAAAAAACCCCACCCACAAATAAATACATTCAGTAACTCCAGTATTTTCCGCTGTAACTTTCTTTTACAAATATACACTATTGACCTGTGATCAAAATATTCATATTCACACTTATTTAAACAAAAAAAAAGGGGGGAGAGAGAGAGAGAGACGACGCGACTATCTGCTATTTTATAAAGCTAAACTCAACAGCACAGAACACCCAGGCCTAGCACTACATTATGACCAGTGTGTTAATGGATGCTGTCGAACTGATCTCAAACCTTCAATTGCTAATTTGGATCTTGGGTGGTAACAAATCAAAATTTAATAGCTATAGCAAAGTTGAAATAGGTTAATTCTGTACAAATTCATCGAATACTGTACATGCTTTACAAAATGATTTAAGAAAAAAAAAATCAGGCTCACAGGTGTTCAAATGTCAGAATTAAAAATTATACATAATATTTTAAGACACTGGTAACTTGGTTCTTTTACAGTACCATTACAGGTCATTTTAGTAGTTACATAGCATGGAATATTGCACATTATACGTGAATACAGATGGCTGGAATGGACAAGATTTAAAATCGTTACGTCTTCCAGGGTCACATTGGTTTCAAAAATATTTTAAAAAGTTCATCTTCTTAAGTCATCAAACTTTTTAATAAACTACTCTAGCAGTGATGCAAATAAAATCCCTGAGGATGTACTTTAATTATATCTTAGTGAATTATATCTATAGTAAAATTTTTTTTTTTGGGGTGAAGTGAAATGCAGTTCATAGAAGCTGAGTTTAAAAAAAAAAAAAAGTCAACCTTCCTATTCACATTATACAACATCTCATTCTCCCGCTCACTGTAGAATGAAGACTGTTTCAGCCTGGTGCGGTAGCTTTAGTGAAGAGAAGCACCGGCCAGACTGCAGCACTGATCTCTGTGTGCGCTGGATTTCTCTGTGCTGCTCGGTGGTGTCGGTGGTAAGATGCCATTTGTGCGACTAACGCGTTTTTGCTGCGCTTCATGCTGTCAAAACAAAACATGGTAAAATTGGTACAATAAATTTCACAATCGTATCGCAATAATTGGGTGATATGTGTGCCGTTATCATATGACTGTCATGATGATAAATTCACAGTGCACTTTTCTAATACTGTATACATAAGGTATTCCATGAAATTGAGCTGTACTGTATATGTGTGGATATACAAGCCATCTATAAGCCATGTACGACGAGATTGAGTGGAATCACTGTTTTATTCTATCCAGTCACTGGATTTTGAGAAATGGATCATTTTTATTTTTTTGCCAATTTGATACACTACCGTTCAAAAGTTTGGGGTCACCCAGACAATTGTGTTTTCCATGAAAAGTCACACTTATTTACCACCATAAGTTGTAAAACGAATAGAAAATATAGTCGAGACATTTTTCTGGCCATTTTGAGCATTTAATCGACCCCACAAATGTGATGCTCCAGAAACTCAATCTGCTCAAAGGAAGGTCAGTTTTATAGCTTCTCTAAAGAGCTCAACTGTTTTCAGCTGTGCTAACATGATTGTACAAGGGTTTTCTAATCATCCATTAGCCTTCTGAGGCAATGAGCAAACACATTGTACCATTAGAACACTGGAGTGAGAGTTGCTGGAAATGGGCCTCTATACACCTATGGAGATATTGCACCAAAAACCACACATTTGCAGCTAGAATAGTCATTTACCACATTAGCAATGTATAGAGTGGATTTCTGATTAGTTTAAAGTGATCTTCATTGAAAAGAACAGTGCTTTTCTTTCAAAAATAAGGACATTTCAAAGTGACCAAACTTTTGAACGGTAGTGTAAATAACTTGATACAAAACACCCGACAAAACAATTTCAGCTTAGAATGTAAACAAACCGGCGAAATGACAGTAGCAATTTGTGAAAAATGCTATTATTCCTGGGGGGTCATTCTTACCATCAAATACTTTTATTTCATATTTTGTTGCTTTTTTTTTTTGTAGGGGGTGGTGTTTTTGAGTAGAGTTTTTATTTCGTCCGTGGTTGGTTCAGCAACATCTCATTATCTGTAGCCGCTTTATCCTGTTCTACAGGGTCGCAGGCAAGCTGGAGCCTATCCCAGCTGACTACGGGCAAAAGGCGGGGTACACCCTGGACAAGTCGCCAGGTCATCACAGGGCTGACACATAGACACAGACAACCATTCACACTCACATTCACACCTACGGTCAATTTAGAGTCACCAGTTAACCTAACCTGCATGTCTTTGGACTGTGGGGGAAACCGGAGCACCCGGAGGAAACCCACGCGGACACGGGGAGAACATGCAAACTCCGCACAGAAAGGCCCTCGCTGGCCACGGGGCTCGAACCCGGACCTTCTTGCTGTGAGGCGACAGCACTAACCACTACACCACCGTGCCGCCCTGGTTCAGCAACATGATTTGCCATTTTCCATTTTTGGTGGTTGGCAAACCAACTTAAAGGTACATTGCTGATATCAACTAGGCTGGAGTGTGGAACAGGAGAAATTTTTTTTGGTGGGGGGGAGGAAGAACCTATATATCTGACTTGATGTGCGCCGGTAAGCGCGAGTTGGCCTAGTGTTTGGTGTGTTTGCCTCTCGATCAGGAGACTGCGAGTTCTACTTGCGGTTGGGTCATACCAAAGACTACCATAAAAATGGATGGATGAAGTGCGCCGCCATTTTCTCATCTCATTATCTCTAGCCGCTTTATCCTGTTCTACAGGGTCGTGGGCAAGCTGGAGCCCATCCCAGCGGACTACGGGCGAAAGGCGGGGTACACCCTGGACAAGTCACCAGGTCATCACAGGGCTGACACAGACAACCATTCACACTCACACCTACGGTCAATTTAGAGTCACCAGTTAACCTAACCTGCATGTCTTTGGACTGTGGGGGAAACCGGAGCACCCGGAGGAAACCCACGCGGACACGGGGAGAACATGCAAACTCCGCACAGAATGGCACTTGCTGGCCACGGGGCTCGAACCTGGACCTTCTTGCTGTGAGGCGACAGTGCTAACCACTACACCACCGTGCCACCCGCGCTGCCATTTTGTTGTTCTTTACTCGTGGTATATGAGCCAATTGGCTACTAGGCTATCAGAGTGCACGACTGCTCATATCCAGTGAATGTGGATAGAACAAATCATATCTTTAATTTTGGTTTTATTTTAGTAATTATGAACTGACTGAATACCTGCGCTTTAAAACTGTAAAATGTTCATTATTAATTTTTTTTTTTAAAGTGAAAAGGAGAATAATATTAAATCCACCATCCATTATCTAGATTGCTTATTAATCAGGGTCATGGGTGAGCTGGAACCAATCCCAGTTAACTTTGGGCAAAGAGGCTCAACAGGAAAAATCGCCCCAGTTCAGCTTCACTGCTCTCCATTAAAACCCTCGAGTGACTGTCCTCTCCTTACTGTTGAATGATTCCAGAGTTTACAGTACACGACGGCTAATGCTTACAGATTTTTTTTTTTTAAACAATAGATACTGCTCAAGCCTATCTATAGTAAAAACACTGCTAAAAATCTGGTTTGTCTATTTTCCATTGTAACTCACCAGCATGGAGAGGTAGTTGATGTGGGTCTGAATGTTGTGTCGGTCCTCGAAAGAGACTTTAGCAAAATTTTTAAGCTTTGCACTCTCGTAACCCATCATGGTCTCGACAATAGGAGCCATCCAGTTCACACAGCTCTCTACTGCCTCCCAGGTCAAACCTGCCACAGGAAGAAAAGGAGGTAAAAAAACAAAGTTGGTATAAAACACCACTTTATAACTATCAGCATTCCTCTATAACTAAACTTCATTATCAGCTAATGTGACACAAATATGAAACAGGACAGGAAGTCTGTATGCAGGTGATAGTTCATTACAGAAACCAGAATGGGAAAGTATGACTTGAGTAATATTTTTAGAAAGCATTTGGATCGGTTTCTTTCTTTCTCTTTTTCCCTTAATAAACAGACTATAGTTTCAAAAGGTGGTGGGAGACATGAGAAAGAGAGAGAACCTGAACTCCCTGAACCTTATGGAACTGATACACAGTACTTTTACCCCTTTTCAGCCAACAGAGGACTGGTTCCTTCTTGTTTGCGCATCAAATTTTGAACCTTTCTGAGCATTTCGACCAAAAATAAATTGATTCAGAACCTGAAAAGTCAGTTCCCAGCTGGAACCAAAATATAGCTGGTTTTTCCCAGTGTGAACTATGAGATCAGTGGGTGTGTCATTAGTTTGGCGAGGAAGCAGAGTGCAGCAATGGAGAACGCAACGGAAAAGGATACATCTTCAGCAAAAAATGGACCGAAAATAAATATCTCCAATAACGGAACAAAAGCTTGCAAGTAATCAATGCGCACTGCCATCATAGAAGAAGACACCTTTGTCACATGCACACTTCAAGCAGTGAAATTCATCCTTTGTATTTAACCCATCTGAAGCAGTGAACACACATGCGCACATACTCCGAGCAGTGGGCAGCCACACTACAGCGCCCGGGGAGCAGTCAGGGGTTCGGTACCTTGCTCAAGGGCACTTCAGCCCAAGGCCGCCCCACGTCAACCTAACCGCATGCTTTTGGACTGTGGGGGAAACCGGAGCACCCGTAGGAAACCCAGACAGACACGGGGAGAACATGCAAACTCCACACAGAAAGGCCTCGCCGGCTGCTGGGTTTGAATCCGGAACCTTCTTGCTGTGAGGCGACCGTGCTAACTACTATATAGGGGTGTGCAAAAATATCGATACGGCGATATATCGCGATACTTTGTCTTCCGATTCAATATCGATACTCAATTTGAATATCGATATTTTTTCAAATAATAAAATCATGTTTCAGACGGGTTGTAAATCCAATACGACTTCCGCACCTCCGCTCCGCGAGGTGTCGCTGTGCCGCTACCTCACTGCAAGGCACTCATCTTTTTTCCCCCGGCGGTTGCAGTGAGGAAAAAAAAACAGGCAAGCATGGCTGTTAACATAAACCTAGAGACGCCGCCGAACTTTAAGGCAGATGTTTGGAGGCACTTTGGATTCCAAAGGAAAGGAGAAAAAAAAAAAAAAAAAAAGTGAGCCGGACAAAGAGAATGCACTTTGCAAAACCCGTTTCGCTCCAATTAAATTAAGATGCTCCAATTAAGATGCCCACTGCACTTTTCAATGTGTTTCAGACAGTGTGTTGTTCCTGCAAAATAAGCACAAGTTAAATGTTCTCAGGTATATGTTCTCAAGTTTACAAAGAACAAATTGATATTAGTGTTAGCGCTGAAATGTATGTGCAGTCTGCAGTGCAAGTTTTAAGTTTTCATAAAACAATTTGATTCTGCTTGTTAAGCAGCACTGATGTGTCCATGCTTACAGAAAAGTTGATAATACTAGCACAGAAATGGGAATTTTCTGTATGTTGTAGTGAAGCAACTCTTGGTTTTGCCAGCAGTAGAATAGAGACAAATATATGTCTGGCAAGAGTGTGTAGTTATGTATGTGAAATGTAATTTTACAGTGGTCAATAAATTCTGATTTTCTTCAGTGACACAGATATTGTGATGTGGTTGAAATTTCTTGCAATATATCGATTATCGCAGAATCGCTGTGGGCAAAATATCGCCATAGTATCGTATCGTGAGGTATCTGGTGATACCCAGCCCTACTACTACACCACCATGCCGCCCTTACTGTTTACTCCTGTTGTGAATTGTGCAACGCCCTGTTCATGACGCATCCTTGAGGACAATGGTGTCATTCAAAACTGGTGAAAACATGGGCCAGTTCGCTCGCTGGCACCAAGGATCAAAGAACCCTGAACAGACCCGGGTCAAGAGCCCATTCCCTGTTGGTCGAAAAGGGGTATTTGAGTACCACCTAAGCTACAATTTAGTGAACTCTAGAAATTCCACACACAGAGAGGGGGGGCAGAAAGTGAAATTATAAAAGGTTTTCTTACCTGATACTTTTTGTACGATTTCAAAAGATATAAAGTGGCAAAAGGCAGCTGCGGCCAGCACGCCATATTTAAACTCCAGTGAGTCGATATCAAGGATGCACAAATCTAAAAGCTGAGGGAAAAGCAAAACTGTCTGAGCAGTTGGTAAAGGCATATAAACGTGTATGGTATGCGTAGCAGCCTGGGAAAACCCTTCACGTAGTGGGGGAGTCATTTTCTACTATCTATAGTGCGACAGTCTTTCCAGAACTGAAATACATCTGTTTTGCATGGACTTCAGTTAGCATTTTAACTTCCACCAAAAGTGAGATTTCATTTCACCAGTGACAGAGGAGCGTCTTCACAGATGTTATCTGGTTACGAAGTGAATTGATTAAGCTTGTGACATTCACTGTGTGGGGAAATCATACTTACCTAGCAAGGTTTGAGAGAGACCTTTAAGCAGACTAACCCTTTTTTTTTTTTTTTTTAAACCACCATGTTTGCTAAACTGGCTCCTCACCCGACGTGATCTTTGTGAGAACTTAGATGTCGCAACATCCGAAGGGTTTTCCCAGACCGCCACACGGATATAAATGTGTAGGACCGCAGTAAATAAATAAACACATTCTTCAAAATGAGCAGTGTTTATACCTGTGTAATCTGTATGTACGTCTCTTGGGAAAACTGTGGCACCAGTAGATTAGTGAAATCATACACTGAGGCCATCTGTATGTAAAGCTTCATCCACGAAACAACAGTTTCAGGACACAGGTCCCAATTTAATGCCTGTTCAACACATGAACATGTCATGCATAAATTTAACAAGATACTATTTCCCATATAAATACTTATTCCTCGTCTATAGCTGCATTGATGTAATTTCAGCATACGGTAAATGCACGTACTGTACGAGTAGACTGATGAATACATACTTTTAACATAATAAGCTCCATTTGCAGGATTTCCTCTTCAAGACATGCGCCGTCTGTGACGTAGGCCAACTCCGTCAGTTTGGGTGGATAAATTTCCTGAATGAAAACGCACCATTTAGACCTTATTCTTCTCCTTGAAACAGTGAAACGCAACAGCTTCAAACAAACAGTTACTCGTTCTCCAGCTCAGCCTTTACCTCGATTTTGGAGGCGATGAAGAGAGCTGTGATGCCGATGAGCTGCAGCCGCTCCTTTTCCGTGTCGTCCTGGGTGAGCATGAATCGGTCAAAGAAGTCCTGCGCCAGGTAGAACGTCTGTCTGTGAAGCAGATAAGCCTCACATACCTAAAGGGAGGTAAAATTGTATCCCATTACGTGTGATATCCCCCCCCCGGGTTTGCAAAGCACAATGCACATCAGTCACGTAATTTCCAGAAAGCCGGTCAAAGTTAACTTTTATCGGACATGGACGAAAACATCATGGAGGACGGAGTGCTGGTAAATACTGAGAAATCAGTCTAAATCTTTTAGTCAATAAAAGTAGAGATATAAAATAGCTTAATCCAGTCTACAGAGTTAAATGAAACTCTAAAGGAAGGCAGTTACCAGAGTGAGGAAAGTAAGTCCAGACCTGCCAATGGATACTGAAGGATTATCAACGTTTTAACAAAACTGGGATATTTATAGCATGTTTACCTCCATGAGCCAGTCGAGTAGAACTGCTCTCATTTTGGGCTGGAGTCTCGGATGCGTCTCCAAACAGGTATTACTGTGTTTATACTTCGTCTCCTTACTCAGCATGTTAACCCACACGTCCTCCGAACTCCCCCAGCTACAAGAACAAAAGCAAGAAAAGAGAAACACGCAATTAAAGATGTATTTTTATTGGCCAGATTTTTAAAACCGGTTTAATTCTTCATCCTGATTCTCACCCACAACAGACTCTCGCATTAAGAGCAATAAATGAAGACTACATTGTGCTCTATTTACAGCACAATGTAGTAGTGTATATGTGTAAAATGCTCTGAAAGCAACACCAATAAATCTATGTTCCTATTGTGACCTTGTAAATGACAAATTGCCATTAAGAAGCAAGCAGTAGTAACAATAAGTGTGCGTTTTACATATATTTAGAGATGAAAGTGGAGCAAAGAAAAAAATCCTGAACTTTTGAAAGTCAAACTTAGGCCCTGTCCACACGGCAACGGATTCAGGTGAATCTGATAAAATTGTTTATCATTTCGGCCTGGCGTCCACACGGCACCGGGGTTTTGGGTGCCCCAAAACAAAATCTTTTGAGAACGGGTTCCAGAGTGAAAAAATCTGGCAACGGCGCCGTTGCGAAGTCGTCTGGATGAGTAGAACGGATTTGTTTACGATGATGTCACAACCACATGTGCTTCACGCCGGGTAGAAGTGTAACGAACTCGATGCGAGTGGTCAACAAATCCTATAACTTGGTTCATGAAACACGCTTACAAAATATTTTCACTGTGAATATTTATTGTGGTGGCACGGTGGTGTAGTGGTTAGCGCTGTCGCCTCACAGCAAGAAGGTCCTGGGTTCGAGCCCCGGGGTCGGCGAGGGCCTTTCTGTGTGGAGTTTGCATGTTCTCCCCGTGTCCGTGTGGGTTTCCTCCAGGTGCTCCGGTTTCCCCCACAGTCCAAAGACATGCAGGTTAGGTTAACTGGTGACTCTAAATTCACCGTAGGTGTGAATGGTTGTCTGTGTCTATGTGACAGCCCTGTGATGACCTGGCGACTTGTCCAGGGTGTACCCCGCCTTTCGCCCGTAGTCAGCTGGGATAGGCTCCAGCTTGCCTGCGACCCTGTAGAAGGATAAAGCGGCTAGAGATAATGAGATGAGATATTTATTGTGTAATGGTGCAGTGAGAGAGAGAGAGAGAATAGCCCTTAGGGCACAGTCAATCCCGCCAGCAAAAATAGGGGAAAAAAAAAATGGAGCGATCTCACCTCTTCAGATGTTTATTCCGGACCATTAAAAGAATTCTGGAGGATATCAGAATGTTGGCGTACCGGCTTCCATCTACCCCCGTTCATTCCTCTTTCCGTGTCTCCATTCAAAAACCGAGCACGTGATTTAAAGGGACTATATCCATAGGATAGGGAGTGAGAAAGTGTGTGCGTGTGACAGTGATAGTCACTGTGCGCAGTTATGCGCATGCGTCTACTTCTATTGTTCTGGTGTCTCCGATGGGACCGTCTTACAGCGCACGTAGAGGTGTGGCATGTGTATTGCATCGTTTTCAGCAAGCGTTGCATTGCCATATGAACCTGGTATTTTACTGATCCGTTGCCCATGTGGACGTAATATTTAAAAAAAAAAATAAATCAAAAATCTCGTTGCCGTTGTCGTGTGGATGTAGCCTAAGATGGGGGGCTACGTCCCCCGAAAAAGTTTTAATAACATGCAAAACCCTGCATTCTAGTGCATTTTAGTACTTATTTTTCACTAAAACAAGTTATAACTTTTAAGCCTTTTTCTTTCATATACATTAATGATTAACATGTCAAAAAATATCACATTTAATCCCCCTAGTTAATGAGTAATTTTCAGGAGTGCATTTAGAAAACGCGGTGATTTTCCTGCTACACAGTTCATTACTTTGAAAAATATCAGACAGTTGAAGGTAAACTCAGCAAAATCCCAAAACAGTACTGTTAAAAAGTAAATGTCTGTTAGTTTCTAAAGCTTTCAGGTTTCAATGATGGGGACAGTGATAAACGAGGCTCAATCTTTCAGTAGAGTTGTGCGTTTGCGTAAGCTAAAGTGAACTAAACATTTCCAATTCATATTTATGCGAGTTGAAGCCAATTGTTTACATTAGTTCGTATTGTCTGTAAATTTAAACACCAATGAATACCAAATTTCTCATATAAATCAGGGGCGTAGCTAGGATTTTTCAGGGTGTGTGTCACACGCTGACTGGCAGCCTGAGTGCATTATGTAACAAAAAATAAATTACCATTGCTAGTTTTAGGCAGCTTAGAAACCGGCTCTTCCATTATTGCTGTTTCTTCCACGTTTTCTTGATGTTCTAGAAACGGCACTAAAACTTCGCTTCGAAACCACAAAATGCAACTTTGATGGAAAAAAATATATATAATAAATTGCTTACCTCTCTTCACGTCGAAAGAAGGAGGAAAGTTTCGCTTGTTTCGACATGGCGAATTATTAACACGAGGAAATACTTGTAATTCGCAACTAAAAAGACTGCAGCTACACTGGCAGCTTGAACATGCTTTCTACTGTGATCATGTTGTGCTTGCGGAGAACGGTGTCAGTCCTGCGCGCCTTCGCTCGTGCACCTGAAGGTGCGCCTTGGGCGTGCGTGCCTAACGAGCTCTGGCACGCACGCTGTTAACAAAGAACACCTGTCTTTAATCAATGAACTATGTTTGGGCTATTAAAGGACTGCGCCCATGCAAGGACGATGCAAAGTATTACGCCGCATCTAGGAACGCGAAAAATCAGAAAAATAAAATTTCTCCATTCAGGAAACCGGAGATTTTCAAGAGTTTTGTCAAATATCTGGATTTCCGGGTAAATCCGGAAGACTTTCATCTATATATATTTAGTGTAAATACACAGGTGGTTATAGGAAATTGCGTGTGCTGATTGGTTGAGAAATTCGGACCATTTCCTGATAATCGCTTGAAACGACTCAGGAAAACAGCGGCCAATCGCTTCATCACCGTAAGTGAGGAAGAATTATCAATCATGAGAGAAAATGCTGTTCCAAAAAGCACTAAAGATTTGTATTTATACAACCCCATTTCCATAAAAAGTTGGAATAGTTTCCAAAATGCAATAAAACAAAAAATCTGTGATTTGTTCATTTGTGCGAACCTTTATTTAACTGACAAAAGCACAAAGAAAAGATTTTCAATTGTTTTACTGACCAACTTAATTGTATTTTGTAAATATAAACGAAGTTAGAATTTGATGGCTGCAACACACCGGCATTATTACCGCTGTATTACCTCACTTCATCTTTAATAACACTTTTTAATCGTATGGGAACTGAGGACACTAATTGTTGCAGTTTTTCAATTGGAATTTTTGTCCATTCTTGCTCGATACAAGACTTCAGCTGCTCAACAGTCCATGGTTGCTGCGGTCTGATTCTCCTCTTCATGATGCCAAATACATACACTCTCAATAAGAGACAGATCTGGACTGGCAGCAGGCCAGTCAAACACATGCACTCTGTCTATGAAGCCATGCTGTTATAACCCATGCAGAATGAGGCCTGGCACAGTCCTGCTTAAATAAGCATGGACTTCCCAGTAAGAGACGTTGCCTTGATAAATTCCTCTAAATTCCCAATATATCAAATGGTACCTTCATGCACATGCAGCTCACCCATGCCGTGGACACTGATGCACCCCATACTATCACAGATGCTGGCTTTTGCACCTTTCTCTGAGAACAAACTGGATGGCCGTGTTCACCTTTAGCACAGAGAACTCAATGTCTGGTTTTCCTGAAAACAAGCTGAAATGTGACTCATCTGACCACAGCACACATTTCCACTGTCTTTCGGTACATCTGAGAGGAGTTCGAGCCCAGAGAAATCGGTGTTGTTGCATAGAATTGATGAATGGCTTCCTCCTTGTGCAGTACAGGTTCAGCTTGTATTTCTGGATGCAGCAGCTGGCTGTGTTAAGTGACAACAGTTTCCCGAAGTACTCCTGAGCCAATGTGGCTATATTTGTCACATTTGCATGACGGTTTCTCAGGCAGTGCTGTTTGAGGGCTCGAAGGTCACGCACATTCAACAGTGGTTTCCGACCTTGCCCTTTACGCACTGAGATGCCTCGGAGTTCTTTGAATCTTTTCACAATATTATGTACTGTAGATTTTGAAAGATCTCAAGTCTCATTCATTCATCCCATTATCTCTAGCCACTTTATCCTGGTCTAGCGTTGAGAAATGTTCTTTTTAAATTGACCAACAATTCTCTTACGAATTTTGTCACAAAGGGGTGAGCCACAACCAATCTTTGCTTGCAAACACTGAGCCTTTGGTGCACGCTCCTTTTATACCCAATCATGTTACCAATTAACCTACTTATTGTGGAATCTTCCAATATGGTGTTACTTGAATAGCCGATGAACTTTTCAGGTCTTATTTTTAGAAGGAGCCTTTATTTTGTCACATGCACACTCAAGTACAGTGAAATTCATCCTCTGCATTTAACCCATCTGAAGCAGTGAACACACACCCAGAGCAGTGGGCAGCTATGCTACAGCAGTTGGGGGTTATGTACCTTGCTCAAGGGCACTTCAGCCCAAGGCCGCCCCATGTTAATAACCTAAACACATGTGGGGGAAACTGGAGCACCCGGAGGAAACCCACACAGACATGGGGAGAACATGCAAACTCCACACAGAAAGGCCTCCTTTGGCTACCGGGCTCAAACCCAGAACCTTCTTGCTGTGAGGCGACAGTGCTAACCACTACACCACCGTGCCGCCTCTGTCCCAACTTTTTTTTGTGTTACGGCCATCAAATTCTAACTTCATTTATATTTACAATTTAGTTGGTCAGTAAAAATACTGAAAATCTTTCCTTTGTACTTTTGTCAGTTAAATAAAGGTTCACATGAATTAACATGTCACAATTTTTTTTCTTTTTTTTTTTTTAAATTGCATTTTGGAAAATATCCCAACTTTTCTGGAAATGGGGTTGTACTAAAACAATTATCCGTCTCATGCTCAGTGAATAATAACCTCAATTTCGTGTCGGCTATTCTAAGCCTAAAGTCCTTTCCTGTGCCATATGGCACCGCTGATCTCAAATTCTGTAGCCCTCGGCCTCTCGCCTATTACATAGCTAGGGTTACAGTGGGGGGCTAGTCCTCTGGTAACTGCGAGAGTTTAACTCCCCACTCGCATCTGTATTGCAGCGTGCCTTGCCAGACGGCAGTAGGTACCATTTTTATGATGGTCTTTGGTATGACCTGACTGTAGAACTCGCGATCTTCCGATCGAGAGGTGGACACGCTAAACACTAGGCCAACTCGCGGTTCGTGTTGGCTATTATTCACCGATATTCACTTTGCCTTCAGCAAATAATTTTTATATATATATATATATATATATATATATATATATATATATATATATATATATATATATATATATGCGCTTTGGGGAACTGCGTATCCAGTTCTGGAACTGGGGTGGGTTTCCTAAAAGCATCATAGTACAAAGATCGTTAAATGGTAGCGCGAGCATCACAATGAACACTCTCTCCTAGTTAAGATGATCTTAGCTTTAAGAGGCTTTTGGGAAACCCATCCCTGGTCAATAATCAGAGTCCTTTATCTACTATGATATTTTTATTGAATAAACACTAAAGTTGCTTCTTTAGCATACACAGGTTAGATTTTTCAGCCATGTTTTGTATTACTTGTCATCTGGTTGAAAGCATAAATTATTCGCGTGTACTTTTGCAAATTAGACCTAATGTCCATTCTTCAAAATACTCTATTCATAGACAGTGACAAAGATGATTTGTTTGCACACGTGTGGGTGTATTTATTTTAGATAGATCTGTTTTGACAGTTTGTCATGGTGACATCACGGCACAGCACTTAAGTCCAAAGTCAACCAAAGGCTTTTTCAGGAGGCACATTAAATTTATCTAGACTGAGACATGGTTTGGTTAAAGAGATAAAGTCTTAAATCATGCTACTTTTTTTTGGGGGGGGGGCAATAATTTCACAGAAATTACTCTTCTAAGCAATTTATTGACAGGCCACATTCGGTGACCTAAACCAGGGCTTTTCAAAGTGTGGGGCGCGCGCCCCCCCCCGGGGGGCGCTAGAGTTATTCGGGGGGGGGGGCTGCAACGTGAGGAAAATAAACCAGAATAAGTTACTACTGCGGACATTTAGCGAACTTCAGCTAGCCTTTGCCAGAGGCAAAATGGATCGATTTTTAGTACCTAAAGCTACAGTGAGTGAGGAGACAGAGTCTGGGCCAAGCAAAAAAACAGAGCCTCCAGGATGTTGCGATTTGCAACTTCAACGCAAATTCAACCAATCCCCACAAATTCAGGGCGGTGTTCCAATTATATCCAATCACCGCAACTTTCCCGCAAATTTGACCAATCATTGGCGTCGTCTTGAGGTGACGTCGACAAACTACCTTCCGCCTTACTTCCGTGTATACGTTCAAGAGAAGCAGCATGCGTGCAGTGTTGCCAGATTGGGCGGTTTCAAGTGCATTTTGGCGGGTTTTGAACATATTTTGGGCTGGAAAATGTCAGCAGTATCTGGCAACATTGCATGATGTGCGAGTCAGTGTTTATGTAGGCTTAAATTCTGTTACTGAAAGTGTGTTATGTTTACAGTGAAGGACTGTGTGCACTTTACATTTTTTTTTTTTTACTTAATACAAGAAATTAATGGATGCCAACATTTTTGCCAAAATGGTATTTTATTTTCCATTGTTTAGGCAGCTTCAGCATCATACTGTGAGATTCTGTTCAAATTGTTTTTTTTCTTCTATGAAGCCTGAGCCATTTATTTTATTAGTTTATAATTGTTTAATTTAGTCTTCAGGAGAGACTGCCTGCACACAGTACTAGTATTAATAGTTTTTTTTCTTACATGAAAGCTGAGGCATTTATATTATATTTTAAGGTAACTTCATGTTGTGCTGAGAGGTTCTATGCACTTTAACTTTTGAACCAACAGGTGCATTTGGATAAGTAAAGCCTATTTTTCTGCATTTTTGTAGTCCTGGTAATCTTTTATATTGGTAAAGATGCTTATAGGACCATTTCTCAGTGTCTTTTTTTTTATCAATAGTTTTTCAGTAATAACTTAATATTTAACATATCACTCAATTTTAATCACAAAAAGAGAAAATCGCAACAATTTCTCGCAACTTTCACTTCCTCCCGCAATGTCATCGCAACAAAAACCTAAAAAAACACCGCAACTTTCATCACAATTTTTTGGAAAACCCCCGCAACATCAGACATTTTAGCCCGCAACAATCACAAAAAAGGCCCGCGGAATCCTGGGGGGGACTGGAAAAAGAAGGAAGTATGACCACGATTATTTAAAGTTTGGATTTTCATGGACTGGATCTGAAGATGCTCCACTGCCACAGTGTGTTGTCTGCCAAGAGGTGCTAGCTAACGATGCTATGAGATGTTTAAAATGTGTAAAACAAGATGTTTAAAAAGCACAGATGTTTAAAATGTGAAAAAGAAAAAAATGTGTACAACAGCCATTTTTTAAAAATACGAATGGAACATTAAGTATAGCAACAACAAAACTTGTGGGGGGGCGCTGTTGTTTATTTGCTCTCCGAGGGGGGGCTGACTCTCCCACACTTTGAAAACCCCTGACCTAAACTATAAAGTAGTGTTAGGACTGACCTGAGTCCGGGCAGAGGAGATGGTCTAGAACATTGGGACAAGCCTGGCCGATCAATTGCATCATGAAGCCCATTCACCGGGGTTTCAGAGATGACTTCAGCTTTGCACGTTCCCTCTTGGGCCAAGAGGTTCTAAAATGAAGATATACATGAGAATAATAATCAAAATATAGAAGCAGATTAAAGGAGGAGATTGTTTGCAACACTGATTGTGGTTTTATGCCAGACTGGGATCATTTTGGACAGGACTGTTGGTGGAAAAAGCTAAGCAGTTTCTGTGCATGTATTTTTTTTAAAAGCTAGTTTAAAATAGCCTGCAGCCACCAAGATGTTATTTTAAAGCAAATAACAGAACTTGAATTCTGCATGCATTGACAATGGAAAACAAAGTGAAAGTGTAAGCACAGACAGAGTATATACGATGTACAGAAATATGCTATAGTGAAAACTAGAGAGATATTACAGCAACTCAGGTCAGTATGTTTTTGGCGTAGGTAGAAGAGAGTCTACATTATCATATAGAGGCAAACACTAGTCTAAAATGTGAATCAAGGACTATACGTAGTTTTAAGTAAAGAAAGATGGGACGTCAGAGAAAAGAAAGACATTCATGCATTTTCAAGTAAAGTTGAGTCATCAGGACAGATAAAACTGAGGTATTTAGCAAAAACATCCAGTATAACCAAAAACTCCAAGTTAATGGTGAGGAGGTGTGCTTTTTTTTTTGGGATGATTTCGAGTATTTTGGCTCGCATGTATCAGGCAGTCTGGCTGATTTTAAAGTGGCATACAGTGGTGCTTGAAAGTTTGTGAACCCTTTAGAATTTTCTATATTTCTGCATAAATATGATCTAAAACATCATCAGATTTTCACACAAGTCCTAAAAGTAGATAAAGAGAACCCCGTTAAACAAATGAGACAAAAATATTATACTTGCTCATTTATTTATTGAGGAAAATGATCCAATATTACATATCTGTGAGTGGCAAAAGTATGTGAACCTTTGCTTTCAGTATCTGGTGTGACCCCCTTGTGCAGCAATAACTGCAACTAAACGTTTCCAGTAACTGTTGATCAGTCCTGCACACCGGCTTGGAGGAATTTTAGCCCATTCCTCCATACAGAACACCTTCAACACTGGGATGTTGGTGGGTTTCCTCACATGAACTGCTCGCTTCAGGTCCTTCCACAACATTTTGATTAGATTAAGGTCAGGACTTTGACTTGGCCATTCCAAAACATTAACTTTATTCTTCTTTAACCATTCTTTGGTAGAACGACTTGTGTGCTTAGGGTCGTTGTCTTGCTGCATGACCCACCTTCTCTTGAGATTCAGTTCATGGACAGATGTCCTGACATTTTCCTTTAGAATTTGCTGGTATAATTCAAAATTCATTGTTCCATCAATGATGGCAAGCCATCCTGGCCCAGATGCAGCAAAACAGGCCCAAACCACGATACTACCACCACCATGTTTCACAGATGGGATAAGGTTCTTATACTAGAATGCAGTGTCTTCCTTTCTCCAAACATAACACTTCTCATTTAAACCAAAAATTTATATTTTGGTCTCATCCGTCCACAAAACATTTTTCCAATAGCCTTCCGGCTTGTCCACATGATCTTTAGCAAACTGCAGATGAGCAGCAATGTTATTTTTGGAGAGCAGTGGCTTTCTCCTTGCAACCCTGCCATGCACACCATTGTTGTTCAGTGTTCTCCTGATGGTGGACTAATGAACATTAGCCAATGTGAGAGAGGCCTTCAGTTGCTTAGAAGTTACCCTGGGGTCCTTTGTGACCTCGCCAGCTATTACACACCTTGCTCTTGGAGTGATCTTTGTTGGTCGACCACTCCTGGGGAGGGTAACAATGGTCTTGAATTTCCTCCATTTGTACACAGTCTGTGATTGTGGATTGGTGGAGTCCAAACTCTTTAGAGATGGTTTTGTAACCTTTTCCAGCCTGATGAGCATCAACAACACTTTTTCTAAGATCCTCAGAAATCTCCTTTGTTCGTGCCATGATACACTTCCACAAACATGTGTTGTGAAGATCAGACTTTGATAGATCCCTGTTCTTTAAATAAAACAGGGTGCCCACTCACACCTGATTGTCATCCCATTGATTGAAAACACCTGACTCTAATTTCACCTTCAAATTAACTGCTAATCCTAGAGGTTCACATACTTTTGCCACTCACAGATATGCAATATTGGATCATTTTCCTCAATAAATAAATGACCAAGTATAATATTTTTGTCTCATTTGTTTAACTGGGTTCTCTTTATCTAATTTTAAGATTTGTGTGAAACTCTGATGATGTTTTAGGTCATATTTATGCAGAAATATAGAAAATTCTAAAGGGTTCACAAACTTTCAAGCACCACTGTAATAGCAAAGTCTGGGGTGCCTTCTAGACCCTCAAAAGGTTTTGGAAGTGAAAAGTCGACATCAAACTGAAGAGCTCATTGTTTAAAATATCAGTTCTCCCGAGTGGTGAAAGAGAGACAGTTTCGCTGGTTGGGTCGCCAGCTCCAGCAGCCCAGGAAGGATCTAATAGCAAAGTTGTGGATTCCAGAACATGGTTGAGGGATTAGGACGCCCTACCCAAATTACACTGCACAAATATTATACCTGGACTCTGGAGTAACCCACTGAATGGACTTTACAAAGTGGCAGAGGACCGTGCAGCTTGGGAGAAGGCTGTGGCTGCCAGCCTGTGGAACATGGCCTCCGTGATCAGACACCCGAGACAAGTAAAGCAGTTACTTGAGTCTTCACCACCCCCTTGACCACTTTAACTATATTATGGAGCTGTGTCATATACCACAAACACCGGGGCTAGTTTCAGGTAGTTTAAAAAAAAAAATACTTTCAGGCCAGAAATATTGCTTGGACATGGCAACCCTGACACTGATTCTAATGAGGATATTTATTCAGCATTTTACGAGTCACATACCTGAGTTTCACAATTTAGCCTTTTGGTCAGGGCTTTCTTCCTGTTGCATTGCTGTAAACATGAAGAAATTGGTTAAGAGCAACAATCAATGATTCAAGTCAATATACAGCACTGTGTAAAAGTCTTAAGCACTCTATTTGTTATAGATTTTATTTTACGACTTCTACGTTATCGAGTTCGTACAAAAACATTAGATTTCCAAACATTAGTTTTCCAGCACAAAATTAAACATCACAGAAAAATGTTGGTGCGTCAGTAAAGAAAGCAATATATGTATACGTGGTAGAGTGGATACCTCCACCCGGCCACAAACACCAAAATCGAATATTAATCCTAAAGCCGTACAATAAATTTAATCAAAATGCATCCATTGCTTTTTGAGTTACATTGGGAACAGACAAAAATCCTGGATCCACATTCGTATCTGGATTTGGATCAAAATCTAACCGATTGTTCCTTGGCTCATGTTTCATCAATATCCGTTCACTACTTTTTAAAGTTATGTTGGGGACAAAAACAAAAAGCGAAAACAAAACATAACCTCCTCCAAAAAAAAAAAAAAAAAATGGCGGAGATAAATAATGAAGGCTGATGGGTTTTGCTGCAAAAATAAGTAGTACGTACGACGATCAAAAAGTCTCCTGAAGAACCGTGGCTTGTTTTGCAAGATGCTCAGCAAAACTTACCAGATAATTACTTTGTAAAACCTTTTTTTCTTTTAAAGAAAAGGGTCATGTCTGTGAAGATTCTCAGTCATCCAGGTCATAGTAAACTGTGGGTGGTAAAAGAGAGCAACTGGACTTGCTTGAAGGACGCCCTACCCAATATAAATATCTTCAAGCAAGTCCAGTTGCTCTCTTTGACCACCCAAAGAAAAGGGTCATCACACCAAATATTGTCTTCATTTCATTTGTTACTGTTTATTGTAAATAGTTGGGTGGCACGGTGGTGTAGTGATTAGCATGGTCGCCTCACAGCAAGAAGGTTCTGGGTTCAAACCCAGCGGCCGGCGAGGGCCTTTCTGTGCGGAGTTTGCATGTTCTCCCCGTGTCTGCGTGGGTTTCGTCCGGGTGCTCCGGTTTCCTCCACAGTCCAAAGACATGCGGTTAGGTTAATATGGGACGGCCTTGGGCTGAGGTGCCCTTGAGCGAGGCACCTAACTCCCAACTGCTCCCCGGTGTCACGGTCTGATCGTGTGCTGGTATAAGTTTACCATGCGCAGACCGATTTTTTTTTTTTTTTTCCCGGTCAACTTCCGGGAAGTCTAAATTTACCATTTCTTGCTGCGATTTTGTACCGAGCATTTCAACACATTTGTGGACTAATAGAACGCGAATTGTGACATATGATTATCAGTAGACAAGCTGTTGAATATGGATGAGGAAACAATCATTTCCCAGTCACAAAATGAAGCTCAGCAAAACACAGTCCAAAGAGGGACGAGACCAGCGATTCGCCATTTTCAAAAGAAAGACTCAATTCGGGTGGCACGGTGGTGTAGTGGTTAGCGCTGTCGCCTCACAGCAAGAAGGTCTGGGTTCGAGCCCCGTGGCCAGCGAGGGCCTTTCTGTGCGGAGTTTGCATGTTCTCCCCGTGTCCGCGTGGGTTTCCTCCGGGTGCTCCGGTTTCCCCCACAATCCAAAGACATGCAGGTTAGGTTAACTGGTGACTCTAAATTGACCGTAGGTGTGAATGTGAGTGTGAATGGTTGTCTGTGTCAGCCCTGTGATGACCTGGCGACTTGTCCAGGGTGTACCCCGCCTTTCGCCCGTAGTCAGCTGGGATAGGCTCCAGCTTGCCTGCAACCCTGTAGAACAGGATAAAGCGGCTACAGATAATGAGATGAGATGACCCAATTCTGACTAGGTCCAATGACAGGAGTCTAATTATACCAAGTTGGTAAATTTGACAGAATAACTATATTATAATCATGATAAGTCTCACTCAAACAAATCAATATTCATCAAGATAAAGTGAAAATTTATTTGTAGATCAAGTATGATCATAAATCTCCTATCATACTGGGCTGGTAAATTCTGACTAGGCCCGATGACAGCAGTCTAATTATACCAAGTTGGTAAATTTGAGAGAATAACTGAATTATAATCATGAGGAGTCTTACTTAAATCAATATTCATCAAGATAAAGTGTAAATAATTCAAGTATGAACATAAATCTCATATTAGGCTGGTAAACTCAGACTAGTTGGTAAATTTATACTGTGGTAAGGTTAGACCGTGGCTGCTACAGTATAAATTTACCTGATAAATTCAGACCGTGACAGCGGGCGCTGTTCGCATGGCTGCCCACTGCTCTGGGTACACTACCGTTCAAAAGTTTGGGGTCACTTTGAAATGTCCTTATTTTTGAAAGAAAAGCACTGTTCTTTTCAATGAAGATCACTTTAAACTAATCAGAAATCCACTCTATACATTGCTAATGTGGTAAATGACTATTCTAGCTGCAAATGTCTGGTTTTTGGTGCAATATCTCCATAGGTGTATAGAGGCCCATTTCCAGCAACTCTCACTCCAGTGTTCTAATGGTACAATGTGTTTGCTCATTGCCTCAGAAGGCTAATGGATGATTAGAAAACCCTTGTACAATCATGTTAGCACAGCTGAAAACAGTTGAGCTCTTTAGAGAAGCTATAAAACTGACCTTCCTTTGAGCAGATTGAGTTTCTAGAGCATCACATTTGTGGGGTCGATTAAAGGGGAACAGAGGGCAATATATAGAGTAAATATAACAATAAAACACACATTAACGAACCTTATTCAAGACTTACAAAAGTTTTTTGTTCTAAGGTTGGAAAGTTATAGTGTTTTGAAAGTAGCTCGAGCAAACTATTTCCGCAGTTTGAACAGCCCGCCATGATATTAATTTTATCCAATCAGAATGCACGTTCATTTTCTCTGTGCAACACTCATGACGTATGTATGTGCCCAGTTGTGTTGGCTCATTGAGGTTGGGAATAGCACGTGTGAAATACCTGTTTCTGCCTCTTGCGACGATTTCGCAAGTCCACGGGTGGCGCCTATCTCATTGCAGCAAATAAATTCTGCTGGACTCGTGAGCAACTCCACGTTACATTTTCCGCACGAGCACCACGCCGTGTCACCTGCACGCAGACGCTCTGCCCCACGCTCGCCATGCCCATGGTCAGCATCAGTCTCATCCTCGCCGTCACCCGAGCTTTCTTCTCTTATTTCATCACCGGAGTCGAGAGTACCTCTCCTAGGTTCAAACTGGTACCCTTCTAAGCCTTAGCCTGCTTGCAGTGTGTCTTGCGGGATCTCTTCGTATGATTCGACAGAGCTGTCGCTTTCACTTGATGCGCCCGACGCCATGATTACACGCTTATCTCCTCTATTTCGGAGAGTTCCGCTAGTGCAGTGGGTAGCGCCGACGTCACGGTCTTTTAAAAATGGCGACTCTTGTGCAGTTTAGCGTATAAAGTATTATATTTACAATTACCAAGATGGGCGGCACGGTGGTGTAGTGGTTAGCGCTGTCGCCTCACAGCAAGAAGGTCCTGGGTTCGAGCCCCGTGGCCGGCGAGGGCCTTTCTGTGTGGAGTTTGCATGTTCTCCCCGTGTCCGCGTGGGTTTCCTCCGGGTGCTCCGGTTTCCCCCACAGTCCAAAGACATGCAGGTTAGGTTAACTGGTGACTCTAAATTGACCGTAGGTGTGAATGTGAGTGTGAATGGTTGTCTGTGTCTATGTGTCAGCCCTGTGATGACCTGGCGACTTGTCCAGGGTGTACCCCGCCTTTCGCCCGTAGTCAGCTGGGATAGGCTCCAGCTTGCCTGCGACCCTGTAGAACAGGATAAAGCAGCTAGAGATAATGAGATGAGATTACCAAGATATTTCGTTGTTTTCTAGTATATAAATTTGATAGAATACTTAAGAATACGTTACTTTGTCACATCAGCAACTGTATATATTATATTTGGTACCCCTTTAAATGCTCAAAATGGCCAGAAAAATGTCTTGACTGTATTTTCTATTCATTTTACAACTTATGGTGGGAAATAAAAGTGTGACTTTTCATGGAAAACACAAAAAATTGTCTGGGTGACCCCAAACTTTTGAACGGTAGTGTATGTGTGTGATGAATAAAAGTTGTGTGTTCTTTAGTTTATTATTTTGGATCTACAGCATCTTTGCTTGACAGCATTTGTAAGACACAGGTACTGTTCCTAAAACAAGAATTAAAGTGTACAAACCTTCTTGATTTTTGTTATCTTGTCTGTATGAGTGGCTCCATTTTCGTTTTTAGCTTGAAGGCGTCCACTGCAAAGCAGGAGGGGGGAAGAGTTTCACAGACGCACAGCTTAACTACTCACAAACAGTATTAAGAGTTTCCCAAGCTGCTTCTTACCTTCGTCTGGTCATTATGCTGTAGATCAGATTGTAATGCTGTATATTCCTGGTTTTCTGAAAGAAGGAAACACACATATATATTTTATTTATATTAATGCTATAAGGACGGTCCAATGAAAGTGCAGATAAAGTTAGCTTTGTGAAACCAAGCTAGCCGCCAGGAACAATAGCAAGCACACGGCGCCATTTAACCTTAATATTCATACTTCAGAGTCATCTGGACTTAAATAACCTACATTAGTGTTTAGTTGGGTAGTATGTGAGTATCTTAGTGGTGTTTTGTTGCCAGTTTGAAGTGAAGAAAAGAGATAGTTTAGTAGTTTCTGTGCAGTTCCGACAAGAGGTACGCGCCAAAATAAAGCCGGGCTTTTTGCAAACACAGGAACCAGGGTTTTATCAACAATAAATATACATCTGGAGCACAGATATGCTCCATTTATAAGATCTGCCACGACATATATAAAGCCTAGCTGCAAAAATACATTAAAATATACATGCAAACACATGATAGTTTTATATAAGTATAATTTGTTTCCCACCACTCATCATCATCATCATCATCATCATCCCTCCAAATCTTCAGCAAATACTTTCACCCTCCATCCAACTTTTCTAATCTCGGTTAACATTCGTGTCATTTCTATATATATATATTAAAAATAATCCATGCACGCATTTATTTGTTGCATTTTGCACACACAAACACTTGCAGCTCATTAGCTTAGGAGCTACTTAGCCAGCTCCAAGAGTCATCCTGTTATTACAGATTACTGACACAAATCGCTCTGCATTCCCGACTAACACGCATTTAGAAATCTATTACAGAAATAAGATTATTTTAAGCATTAGCTCGATGCAGTATAATAAGCAGATGGTGCAGAAATAAACTTCCTGATCTTACCTTTTAGCTCAGTTTGAAATGAAGTGAACGTCTCGCGCCGGCGCCAACACTTTATATACAGGGGAGGCACTTGGCTGCTACTGCGCATGCGCTGTCCCGCGTTTATATTTACATTTTAGCAGGGTTGAGCGTTATGAACGTGAATAACAAGTTTATAACGTGCAGTGAGCGATAACTTGCTCTTATTTCAACGTTTATGACTAATTATAACACAACACTGATATGAGTTTCCAGCGGTGAGCCTTTAAACAAAGCGATTATTATAATTATTATTACTTTTTTAATTATATTTCTGAGTCCTGCTCTAATTAAAACAACTACGTCGTGAAACCGCCACGTTACACATTTAACCCTTACTTTAAAATAAAATTAAATTAAACGTAATTGTACTTATCTATGCGTTGTTAAAAGTACTGCTGTCATTTAACTTCCGGAGTAGGAGGAGTTAAAGTCATACGGACCAATCTATGAACAGGTAACAAGTAGGCGGGGTTTTTATCTGCACAAGCAAATGTCTGTAGGACAGTAGGAGTGGCTTGGAGCTACATTGACCAATGACGTAGCGAGTTTCTATGGCCACGTGCGTTTCGCTGAGAATGTAAACAAACTTCGAGATCCACGTGGAAGAGTGAAAAGCTGAAGAAAACGTGTAGAGAAAGTAACAGAAATAAATATATTTTTTCAGCGTAATATCGAATTTCGCCTTCATGAATTCGGCTTTCAATTTAGGTCCAATTAGAGAGAGACAGAGAGAGAGAGCCATTTTGCGGCAGCACCAAGAACGTGCCTCATAAAAGAAGGAACTCTTTCCTGAGACGCCTTTTCATGATTTGAAAACGCCGCCTGTGCGTCAAGTCACGCCACACCATCGATGTTACTGCTATTCAAGTCATGCAGACACATGTTGACATAAATGATCATGCTTGAGCAAATTGTGAGGCATTATCCTATTTTCAACAAGGTTTCGTTGCTGACAACGAGACTCCAATTCATTTTTCTCTTAAATACTTATAAACAATCGAAATGAACAGTGATGAAAATTTAGCATAGAATTTTCAAAATGTAGTGAACTAGCATCCATGCTAATAGCATTAGGACATGAGGGCATTACAACATTAACAATCTACTTAAAATCTAAGGTTAAGGTTCTTTTCATCCATATGCAGTTGGTACAGTACGCAGTTAAAACGAAACGTTTCTCCAGGACCATAGTTCTACATTAAACATCACAGGACTACAATCTGGGCGGCACGGTGGTGTAGTGGTTAGCGCTGTCGCCTCACAGCAAGAAGGTCCGGGTTTGAGCCCCGTGGCCGGCGAGGGCCTTTCTGTGCAGAGTTTGCATGTTCTCCCCGTGTCCGCGTGGGTTTCCTCTGGGTGCTCCGGTTTCTTCTACAGTCCAAAGACATGCAGGTTAGGTTAACTAGTGACTCTAAATTGACCGTAGGTGTGAATGTGAGTGTGAATGGTTGTCTGTGTCTATGTGTCAGCCCTGTGATGACCTGGCAACTTGTCCAGGGTGTACCCCGCCTTTCGCCCGTAGTCAGCTGGGATAGGCTCCAGCTTGCCTGCGACCCTGTAGAACAGGATAAAGTGGCTAGAGATAATGAGATGAGATGAGAATGAGGACTACAATCTACAACACACAAAGTGCAACGAGTGTAACACTGCAGACAATAAACGATACAACATAAAGTGCAGAGTTGAGTGCACATATTGAGGTAGTATGAAAAGGGAATAAATAAATGTAAACCTTGTGTGTGTGAGAGACATTGTAAACATTGTAAAGCAGTAGTGCATTATTGTCCACTGTGCAAAGATTGCAGTGTGAGTGGTGTGTTTTTAATTAATATTTTGAAATTAATAACTTGCTTTCATCTGTAATTTGGGTAACAGGGGTCTACATTCAAATTCACTTAGTGAGTCAATATCAGAACATTGAAAATAAATAAAAAAAAGGATGAAACTAATGTTCTTCTAGTGATCCTCAGGGAATTCAGATGATGTAACGTCCTGGTGAACATGTGACTTGTGAAATATTCCAAATATTTAATAGGATTGAACGTGTTAAGATAACAGGATTGAGTGAATTGATTGAGGATTGATTGTGGGACACTAAAATGTTCATTATTCATAACCTTTAATGGATGACTCATGGAGGTTTTAAGCATGGGATGAGAAATAGATTTACACATTAATGTGAAGTTAAGATTTTCAAGGTATTTATATGATTATATTTCAAGGTAAAGTGTAGTTACAGTGGGCTGGGACAGGCACAGTTGTTATTTTCTAATTACATATGTTTTATTCATATTTTAAGGACATTTACCAATGTCTTTTACCTGTAATTCGTATACATATTTGTCTATGTAATATCACCCATCCACACAGCAAAATCCCCAGTGTTGAATTAACACCCAGAGTGTTGATTTAACACCCTTCTGTGTTTATATATGTCCAATTGGACACAAATAAACTCTGAAAGTGTTCATTCAACACTGGGGAATTTGCTGTCCATCCATCCATCCATTATCTGTAGCCGCTTATCCTGTCCAACAGGGTCGCAGGCAAGCTGGAGCCTATCCCAGCTAACTGTGGGCGAGAGGCAAGGTACACCCTGGACAAATCGCCAGGTCATCTCAGGGCTGACACATAGACACAGACAACCATTCACACTCACATTCACACCTACGGTCAATTTAGAGACACCAATTAGCCTAACCTGCATGTCTTTGGACTGTAGAGGAAACCGGAGCGCCCGGAGGAAACCCAAGCAGACACGGGGAGAACATGCAAACTCCATACAGAAAGGCCCTCATTGGCCGCTGGGCTCGAACCCAGGACCTTCTTGCTATGAGGCGACGGTGCTCACCACTCCACCACCGTGCTGCCCCCCTATGTAATATCAGTGGGTCAGAAATGGTGCCCCACTTACGAAGTATTTAAGTATACCTTTCATGCAGTTACAATTTCTAGGCAAGCCATGACTGACAGTAGCTCACCTGTTGCTATGAACAATCTATCAGCTCCTCTTTAATCTTTCCACCACTAACCTGATATTTTTTGTCCGGGGTACCATCATATTAATCAATGATACTGACATGGTACTGGTATTTTAGTAGACGTGGTCTTGTTACAGGTGTATCAGGTATAGTGACATTACACAATGTTTTCTAGCATTATAGCACATTCCTGACATCCTACAGTTCACCACAATAGAATAACAAAAAACATGCTTTGGAGGAAGTGAGAAGAGAAAGAGAGGAAACTAGAAGAGGAAATAGGATAGTTGCTGTGAGAACGATAATGACTAATGAATTAAAGATGACAGCGGTGAGTAATTCAGCTCAATATTTTTTGGTAATTAAGCAACTATTATTAAAGGAATTAGTACACATTGTTAATAATTTAACTTTCTTGATGGACATCAGTAGCTGGACATTTAATGTACTTTGTAAGTTGTTGATAGTAATCTAAAACCTTTGCAAAAGTACTAAATCTAAATGCACGTGAAGTTATAATGATTTCAGAAGGTGATATTTTGAAGATAAGTGAATAGCACTTTCTGCACACTGAAAAAAGTAACCTATAGAATTTACCCAATAAATCTAAGGTAACAATTTGCATTGACTTGTTTGGGGTAGATTTAATTCCATATATTGAGTATAAAATAACTGAAATAAAAAGCTATGAAATACTTAAATAAATTGGGTAAAATTTACCTCACATTTATGTATCTATTCAACAGCTACTTTCTCACTGAAATTGGGTAAAATTATCTCTTGTTTGCTCGTAGGTAATACCTGATAATTACTAATCAAAGGTAATTAATATCACTCAGTAACCATTACTTATTCGGAGAAGGTAAGATGTACCCCCCAAAAAAGACTTTCAGATGGTTCATCATCTCAATGTTTTTAATCCATAAAATCATCAAAAAAAAAAAAAAAAACCCACACAGAATAAAGTGCAGTACAACAGCTTCACACAACATTTCAAGTAATGAACCTGTTTTATAACTCACTAACTAACAGCTTCAAATGTTGTTTCTGGACTGACCAAATCTGCAGTCCAGGTGCATTTATACAACAAATAACTGAACCGCCTTGTTTATATGCAGCAATGATGCACCAAATGATCAAAAAACACAAAATAAGGTGCAGTACAACAGCTTCACACAACATTTCAAGTAATGAACCTGTTTTATAACTCACTAAACTAACAGCCGGAGAGAGGAAGATGGCAGTCCGAGAGTTCCCTGTCCCGCTCACTCAAATGCGCGGTCTGATGCATGCGCCATTTGGAGCACAGGACTCACGGCTTTGGGGTATATTTTACCGTATTTTTCCATGTAACTGTTGTTACTGTTAAGGAATAGGTAGCATATGTATAGTTTACCCATTACTTTATAATCCATAAAGTAACATCATCCGTCAGCACAGTCATCCTTGGCTGACTGCAATAATCGAGTAAATTTTATCTGGTTTGCATAGATTATATTTACCACTCTCCAAAATCACTTCTTACAGTGCATGTAGCAAGCTTACAGCTTAATTTTTCTCCAAGTAATCATCCAAAGTGCCTAGTTTTCTTGCTTTTGATAGTACACTAACAGCATGCAGTATAGATGTGACATATTTATACTATAAAAATAAGTAAATATGGTTAATGTTAAGTTATGAAGTTACTAACTTCCTTTCTCGCCATAGAAACTTTGAACATCACAAAAAGAACAGGTCTCTTTTTCAAGTCCTAACACTGACAACTGTAAGTTTAATAAGGTATATACAATTTATATATTGATTTTGGATGGCATAACATGTGACAATGAACCAATGACTGGTAGCTTTTAAAATAGTGGAAGTACAGCTATAAACACACACACACACACACACACACACACACACACACACACAGAGCCATAGTATTAAAACCACTGGCAGGTGAATAACATTGATTATCTTATTACAATGGCACCCATCAAATATATATAAATAATTTAGTGTAAATATGCAGATAATTATAGAAAATCGTGCATGCTAATTGGTCAAGAAATTCGGACTATTTCTCGATAATCACCTCGAGCGACTCGGCAAAATAGCGGCCGAACACTTTGTCACCGTAAGTCAAGAAGAATTACAAATGATGGAAGAAAATGCTGTTCCTAAAAGTACTAAAGATTCTACGAAGTTTGGTCTAAAACTATTCAAAGGTAAGGTGGAGTCGGGATTTATTTTATCGATTTCAAAACAAAGTATTTTATGTGACTTGGCAAAGATAAGTGACAAGTCTGTGCTGCACCTTTATTACATTTGCATGCAGCTTTTGAAGTTTGAAATAAATCTTGTTCTTTTTTTAAATACGATTGTGGCAGTTTTCGTGTATGGGCGGAGCACAGAAGATGGCAGGACAGAGCTCAGGTTGATAACGGTTTTATTGTCACACTTTTCAGCGAACAATCTAATCCAACACACAGACAGCCACACACACAACCGGCGTCTGGTTCGGGGGAGAGCTCCTCTGCTCTCTGCTCTCCCTCTTTAAATAGGGCGCGGTCACTGGGAAGACACACACAAACACAGGTTAATTAACGTCAGGTGTAGTGATTCTGCCACTTACCTTCCCTGACTCCGCCCTCCTGTCACAGACCGGCGCTTGACCACGCCCCCGCTGCCACATACCCCCGCCGCCCGACTCAGGCCGGGCGGCTGTCTGGCCTGCAGCCGACTCCCCCCCCACCCCCCTTGACGGGAGAGGAAGTCCGCCACGACCATCTACGCCCCCGGCCTGTGGACTACCTTGAAATTAAAGGGTTGGAGTGCCAGATACCAACGGGTGATCCGTGCATTGGCATCCTTCATGCGGTGGAGCCACTGGAGGGGCGCGTGGTCTGAACAGAGGGTGAAAGGGCGCCCCAGTAGGTAGTATCTACCGGAGGGCGAGGACCGCCCACTTGATGGCCAGACACTCTTTCTCTATGGTGCTGTAGCGCCCCTCATGCACCGACAGCTTCCTGCTGATGTACAGGACGGGGCGGTCCTCCCCCTCTACCTCCTGGGACAAAACCGCCCCCAGCCCTCTGTCCGACGCATCGGTCCGCAACATAAAGGGGAGAGAAAAGTCAGGGGAGTGTAAAAGCGGCCCCCCACATAGTGCAGCCTTTACCTCAGAAAACGCCCGCTGGCATTGCTCCGTCCACTGGACCGGGTCTGGTGCCTCCTTTTTAGTGAGATCAGTCAGCGGGCTGGTGGCGTCCGAATAATTAGGTATAAACCTACGATAATAGCCAGCCAGCCCCAGGAACTGTCTCACCCCCTTTTTGGTCTTGGGCCTCGGGCAGGCCGCAATTGCTGTGGTCTTGTTAATTTCGGGACGCACCTGCCCGTTGCCCAAGTGGAAGCCCAGATACCGTACTTCCACCCGCCCAATCGCGCACTTCTTCGGGTTGGCTGTGAGACCCTCTCGCCTCAGCGACTTAAGGACGGCCCTTAGATGTTCGAGGTGCCTCGGCCAGTCATTACTATAGACGATGATGTCGTCGAGATAGGCGGCCGCATAGGTGGCGTGGGGGCGGAGGACCCTGTCCATCAGCCGCTGAAACGTAGCGGGCGCCCCAAACAGCCCAAACGGAAGTGTGACGAATTGGTGTAAACCAAACGGTGTGGAAAAGGCCGTTTTTTCTCGGGATAGTGGAGTCAAGGGGATCTGCCAATATCCCTTCGTCAAATCCAGTGTCGAATAAAACCGAGCAGTGCCGAGTCGATCGATCAACTCATCAATACGAGGCATTGGGTACGCGTCAAATTTAGACACCACGTTGACTTTTCTATAGTCCACACAGAACCGGACCGACCCGTCGGTCTTGGGTACCAAGACCACCGGGCTGCTCCAGTCACTGTGGGACTCCTCGACGATGCCCATTTCGAGCATGGTCTCAAGTTCTTCCCGAACTACCTTTTTTTTGTGTTCGGATAGCCTGTAAGGGCAGCTACGCACTACCACCCCCGGGGGCGTCTCTATGTGGTGCTCTATGAGGTTAGTGCGACTGGGCAGGGGTGAGAACACATCCGAAAACTCGGTCTGCAACTGGGTGACCTCCGTGAATTGGGTCGGGGAGAGGTGGTCTCCACAGGGGACCGGAGAAGTATGCGATGCCAATGCCCCTTTTTGAACCTCCGGCCCCAGCTCCGCCTTCTCCGGAACCACCGACACCAACGCCACGGGGACCTCCTCATTTCAGAGTTTAAGCAGGTTGAGGTGGTAAATCTGTAGCGCCCCACCCCTGTCCGTTCGCCTCACCTCATAGTCGACGTCCCCGACTCGCCGTGTGACCTCAAAGGGTCCTTGCCACTTGGCGACCAATTTGGAGCTCGATGTGGGCAACAGTACGAGTACCTTATCTCCCGGTGTGAACTCCCTAAGGCGCGTACCCTTGTTGTACAGGCGGGCTTGCCATTCTTGGGCCTGCCGCAAATTCTCCTGGGTTAGGTGGGTGAGCGTGTGTAGTTTTGCGCGCAGGTCCATAACATATTGAATTTCGTTCTTACTTTGTGAAGGTCCCTCCTCCCAATTTTCCCGCAGCACATCTAGAATGCCGCGTGGCTTACACCCATATAATAATTCGAACGGGGAGAACCCCGTGGAGGCTTGGGGGACCTCTCGCACTGAAAACAACAAGGGCTCGAGCCACTTATCCCAATTACGTGCGTCCTCACGAATTTTTTAATGATATTCTTGAGGGTGCGGTTGAACCGTTCAACTAAACCGTCCGTTTGTGGGTGACACACGCTGGTGCAGATCGGCTTAATCCCCAATAACCCATACAGTTCGCGCAGTGTCCATGACATAAATGTGGTGCCCTGATCAGTCAGAATCTCTTTCGGGATTCCAACTCGGGAGATAACGCGGAAGAGCGCCTTCGCAATACTGCGTGCTGAGATATTGCGCAGAGGCACTGCTTCCGGGTATCGCATTGCATAGTCCACCAGAACTAATATAAAGTGGTACCCTCGTGCTGACCGATCTAATGGCCTGACGAAATCCATCCCAATTCTTTCAAATGGGGTCTCGATTAAAGGTAGAGGGCGCAAAGGCGCTTTTGGAATGGCCGCTGGATTTACTAACTGGCATTCGCGGCATGCCGTACACCACCTACGAACATCGCCATGAATCCCCGGCCAATAGAATCGGGCCATTATTCGGGCTAGTGTCTTATCCTGCCCTAGGTGTCCAGCCATGGGATTAAAGTGAGCCGCCTGGAATACCAATTCCCAGCGGCTCTTTGGAATTAAAAGCTGCGTGATTTGCTCTCTCGTCTGAATGTCCTGCGTCACTCGGTATAATCTATCCTTCATAATAGAGAAATAGGGGAAGGACGGGGTGGCGTTCGGCGGGAGCGTTTGACCATCGATTACTCTCACTTGGTCAAACGCATGCCGCAGAGTCTCGTCTCGCGATTGTTCTAACGGGAAATCTGCAAGGGATTCCCCGAGAGAGAGAGGAGGAGCCTGTGGCTCCTCACTCTGACGCGGAGATGACGTAGATGGCTCTGTGACAGCTGCTCCCGCCAAGGCGACACCAGGACCTCCCCCTGCTGAAGTACGGCAGGACCCACTCTCTACTAAACGGCTCATCAACTCCCCGAATCCCGGCCAATCAGTCCCCAAAATTATTGAGTGGGTGAGGCGAGGATTAACCGCCGCCTTTACTATAAATTTTTCCCCTCGGAAAAAAATGTGGACTGACACCAAAGGGTAGCTGTGAACATCCCCGTGCACACACAACACCTTCATCCCCTGTGCTCCCCCCAATGCCTCGTTTTGCACCAGGCTTTGGTGAATTGAGGTTTGATTACAACCGGAATCCACCAACGCCTGATATGTATCCCCTTGAATACTCACCGGTATGCGATACGCTCCGGCCCGATCAAGGGCGGCTTCTGGCGCGTGGGGGATCTGAACCACCGCGCCCACTTCCATTGCTGTGCACTGTTGTTGGAGGTGGCCTGGTTCCCCGCAGCGCCAGCAAACCGGCCCAGGCTTCCTCTCTGCACCGGTGTTCTGGGGCTCACTCACCTGAGGGGGGGGGAGACAGACACAGAAGGGTGAAACGGGAGGGCACCGTGGGTGCGGCGGGCCGGCTGGGGTAGTGCCGGCCCCCGCCTCCGCGGTGGGGGAATGGGGCGAGGACGGGACACAGAAGGAGGGGGGGAGAGAGAGAGAGAGAGAGAGAGAGAAGAGGAGAGAAGAGAAGAGGCTGTCTGCTGTCCTGCTGCCGGAACAGCCGCCAAATGGTCCTCCGCCAGCTCGATGGCCTGATCCAGCGATGCCGGACGGTGGCACTGGACCCACTCCGCGATGAACTGCTCCAGCACCACCTGATCGACGATCTCCGAGGCGTCGCGGTTGTTGGCCCTCAGCCACCGCCAGCAGGCGTCCCGGAGTTGCTGACCAAACATGAACGGCCAGCCGACTTCCTCCAAGCGCAGAGCGCGGAAGCGCTGGCGCTGCTGTTCGGGGGTGCGCCCCACCCGCTGGAGGATGGCCCGGCGAAGGTCCGCGGAGGCCAGCCGGCGGTCGGCAGGGAGCTGTAGCGCGGCCAGCTGCACCTCTCCCGTTAGTAGGGGAGGAGGCGCGCCACGCGCTGATCCATTGGCCACCCCGAGGTCTCCGCGACTTGCTCAAAGAGCGTGATGAAAGCCTCGGGGTCATCCTGCGGGCCCATCTTTGTCAGAGTGAGGGAGGACGGGCCCGCGGTGGAAGCGTCGGTTGTCCCCGCCGATGCGAGGAGGTGCCGGAACGCCTGTCGGTCCTCCTGCTGGGCCAACACCAGGGCCTCGAAGCGCTGCTCCTGCTCCTTACGGAGCGTGACTAACACCTGGTGCTGGCTTTGCTGGGCCGTGGCGAGGGCGTGGACCAGGTCGGCGAACGGGGAAGACTCCATGGGGCGGTTCGGCGTTGGTGCTCCGTCCTGGGTTTCGGCACCACTGTGGCAGTTTTCGTGTATGGGCGGAGCACAGAAGACGGCAGGACAGAGCTCAGGTTGATAACGGTTTTATTGTCACACTTTTCAGCGAACAATCTAATCCAACACACAGACAGCCACACACACAACTGGCGTCTGGTTCGGGGGAGAGCTCCTCTGCTCTCCCTCTTTAAATAGGGCGCGGTCACTGGGAAGACACACACAAACACAGGTTAATTAACGTCAGGTGTAGTGATTCTGCCACTTACCTTCCCTGACTCCGCCCTCCTGTCACAGACCGGCGCTTAACCACGCCCCCGCTGCCACAACGATTTTTAAATTTTTTTTAAATAATCACCTGTGTATTTATACTGAAACAATTATCCTCCTCAGGCTGAGTGAATATCAGTGAATAATAACCTCAACTTCATCTCAGTTATTATTCACCAATATTCACTTTGTCTTCAGCAAATAATTGTTAAATACAGCGTCTTGCAAAAGTATTCATCCCCCTTAGTGTTTTTCCTGTTTTGTTGCATTACAAGCTGGAATTAAGATGGATTTTTGGAGCGTTAGCACCATTTCATTTACATAACATGCCTACCATTTTAATGGTGCAAATTGTTTTTTTTTATTGTGACATAAACAATAATTAAGATGAAAAAACAGAAATCTAGAGTGTGCACAAGTATTCACGCTCCCCAAAGCAGGGCTTTCCCCAGAAAAAAATATCAGAGCGGTGCTACTCATGCAGAGCCTGGCCTGAGGGCCCTGAAGGCTGCTAGTGGGGCCTGGGGGCATGCTCCCCCGGAAAAATTTGAAATTAGAGACTTCAAATGGTGCATTCTGGTAGCATCTAGGGCTGATTTAGGCACAATTCAACATTATTAAATTTGCTGTTATTTTATCTTGTCAAATATGCAAGGGGCAAAATTTAAAGGGCAAAATTAGATTTGAAATGAAAAACACTTTGTAGCATGCCTCTTCATTTTCCAATTCCAGGATGCCAGGAACAGAACTGAGGTCAAATCATGCAACTGTGCCATCTAGCAATCAGTGTCTAGAACGTGGTTTTATGTATGGTTGTGAATGGCAGTCAGTGCACGCAGTGAAACCCTTTATTTTCACTTTTGGGTTGAGTACCAGGATAGTCAAGACCAGGGCTATTCAATTAGTTTGTAATGAGGGCCAATTCATGAAAAGTATCCCAAATGAGGGGCCTGAGAAATACCACTTGAAATATGAGTAATCACATTAACAGCTACAGATACAGTAAAGTAAAGTACAACAACATAGGAGTTCTTATATATATATATATATATATATATATATATATATATATATTATTTTGTAACTGCATAACATCAGTGCATTGTATTGTTTTAAGACAAAAGCCCAAGCCTTTCTATATTCAAATGGTAAGTTAGGAAATCAGTCCAGGTGAGCCATATCACATTTAAGATTTCACTCATTTAAAAGTAGACGGCCTTTCGATCTCATAAAATCGGTTAAATTTAGTTCCCTCTGAAATTTGGTCATTGTGATATATGTTTATTTCTGTAATATCTAAAAAAACCCAGGCCATTCTATGGCTGGGAAGTTATTTAATTTGAAGGGATTCCTGAGCAAATAATGTGCATGAAATCACTCACTTTGCACAGTCAAGCAGACAGAAGAAGTCCGTGTGCGCATGCGCATGCTTACCTTTGCCGTTTTTGTCTTCTTCTTCTTCTTCTTCTTCTTTTTGGTTTTACGGCAGCTGGCATCCACAGTGTTCCATTACTGCCATCTGCAGGTTTACCTTGACCATGCATTGACAGTTCCATCATTCTGTCACTAAACGAACAGCTGATCACACCGAGGTGCTCGCTGACCGCCGATATTTATTAGTTTGGTCCTGCGTTTCCTTTCCTTCACAACATAACGTCTTTTCTTCTCACTTTCCATTACTGTAGTCAGTCTTTCACGTTTCATTTGCACACTCACGTCCTCCATTTTTCTCTCCTGTTTCAAATTTGTATCCCACAATGCCTTGCACAAACAGGGAAAGGCCACCACATGATACATGACGTAGTATCTTGAATTGGGTCATGGTGAAGCAGGAAAAAATAGTGGAGAATTTAGGGCCATGTGGACCTAAATTCATTAATTGTTCTATTAAAAAAAAATGAAATTGGAGGTCTGTGATTCAAATCCAGTAGCTTTCGGTCCACTAAACAAAAATAACTGGGTGTCAGGGAAAATTCTTTTTATGACATACACTTGAAAAATCTGAAAGGCAGTCTACCTTTAACTAAGACTTAATTGCACACAACCGTACCAAAAAAAAGTGCATAGTATGGAATGACCCAGAGGAAAATATTACTGCTTACAACAGTCTTGTCTTTGTCTCACAGAAATAAATAAGATCTTACTGAATTCTGATCTGTTTCTCCTAAAATCCCTTTAGGAGCAAAAAATAGCAGAAGAGTATTTTAAGATCTTAAGTTGAACTTAAACTGGACTTTAATTGGGCTTTGACAATAGACTGTTTCTTAGGAGTTTCAATTAAGAAGTAATGTCATGAGATATTGGCCAGCTCTTACTGAATTCTGACTTGTTTCTCCAAAAAACCCTTTGGGTGAAAAAGAGAGAAAGAGAGAGAGAAAAGAAGAGAGAGAGAGAGAGAGAGAGAGAGAGAGAGAGAAATTGAGTAAGAGCTGACTTGTTTCTGAAAGACAAAGATAAGACTGTTGTAAGAAGCAATGTTTTCCTCTGGGGAATTATATGACAACATATCAGTGCAGTGTTTTATCAAGGCAAAGTAATTCTATAGAAATTGCATCAGACATTTAAAAAATCAGCCAACATTTGCCATCTAATGAGAAAAATTAATTTTTTTTAATTTAACAAGAGCAGTGAAGTCAGATGTATACGTGGTCAGAGCAATACGCATACAGTGGTGCAGATTCTGGGCAGTGAGGGATGCACGATTATTAGTTTTAATGGAATTCATGGGTGAGAATGATGATTCGCATGTGTAAGTACTGCCAAACATTGTGAAGATAAAAAGAGCAAGACCCCTTGAACAATGGAATTTCTTGTGGCTGACGTCATGAGTCCAAAACTTTTCAGAACCTGCCAGCTGTAATGACTGTCACAGGTCATCTGATGACTGAATGTCGAGGAGTCCAAGTTGTAAAGATGCTTCATTTAATGATGTTACCAGCTCCTTTGCTTTCAATGCAAACTCTCCATCAAGATTCATGCAGAAAGGGTCCTTCTCTGTCCATTCACCATTGTATTGCCCGTTAGGTGCATCAACTTTTCACTTTTTTAAAGTAGAAAGAGACATTTTGTCTAACTAACAGGCAGGACCAGAAGAGCAAGAGATGTGAAAGTGGAACGCAGCGCATGTGTCTGGACATTTTTTTTTTTACACTACTTAATAAATGGCCGGTGCAAATTACCTCACAGGCCAGACCCGGCCTGAGGGCCACCAGTTGAATAGATCCATATATTACAATATCTTCCTATTTCTAGAATTATTACTCATTTTCAGAGGGGAATAGGAGATATTTAGGTGCGGAAAGTACTCTGCATTGTTCAATTTATGCTATTGATTTTTTTTTTTTTTTTGGTGTGCAAGTGACAGCATGGTGCTGACTTGCACAGCATGGCAAACTGCCATGTATCCACACTTTGGGGAAAATCCTGCAAAGTCAATTCTTTGTAGAGCCAACTTTTGCTGCAATTACACCTGCAAGTCTCTTGGGGTATGTCTCTATTAGCTTAGCACATCTAGCCACTGGGATTTTTGCCCATTCCTCAAGGCAAAACTGCTCCAACTCCTTCAAGTTAGATGGGTTGCGTTGGTGTACAGCAATCTTCAAGTTATGCCACAGATTTTCAATTGGATTGAAGTATCAGCTTTGACTAGGTCATTCCAAGACATTGAAATGTTTCCCTTTAAACCATTCCAGTGGAGCTTTAGCAGTACGTTTAGGGTCATTGTCCTACTGGAATGTGAACCTTTGTCCCAGTCTCAAACCTCTGGCTGACTCAAACAGGTTTTCCTAGAATTCTAGAATTGCCCTGTATTTACTTACTTACTTATCCTCTTCTTCCCTGGTGGGAAATAAGGCCCCGACCCAGCGACACCATTCTTGGCGATCCTTTGCTACTTTTTGGGCTTCGCCCCATATAAGGCCCATCTCTTTAAGCTTGGTCTAGACTGTTCTTCGCCAGGTTGTTTTGGGTCATCCAGGCCTATGCCTCCCAGCAGGGGTCCACTGTAGCAATGTCTTTGGTATGTGCCCCTACTCCATTCTTAAAACATGTCCCAACCATTTCAGGTGACGGCACTTAATTTCCAGTATGATGTTGTAGCAGCCTGTGTATCTATAGAGTTCTTCATTCAACGCTTTCTGCGGCCAAAAGATACGGCATATCTTCCGTAAACACCCATTATGGAATGCACTGATGTTGTTCATATTTGACTTCACAACACGCCAGCACTCAGAGCCATAAAGGAGCATAGATTTGACATTACTATTGTAGAGTCTAAGCTTGGTCTTCAGGCTGTACTGCTTGGATTTCCAGATAGGCTGGAGTCGTGCAAAGGCCCCACGGGCCTTAGATAATCTAGATTGAATGTCTTTTGTGACTCCATTGTCCTTGCTAATGAGACTACCCAGATATGTGAAGTCCTCTACAAAGTCCAGTGGTTGACCATTGACAGTGATAGGTGTAATGTTGGATGAGTTGATGCACATAACTTTAGTCTTGGTGGTGCTGATGTTAAGACCAGTTTGCTTGGAAAATTTGTCCAATCTGTCAGTTTTCTCTTGTAGGTGATCTTTCCTGGAAGAAAGGGCTGCCAGGTCGTCAGCAAAGTCTAGGTCCTCCAGATGGGAGAAGAGGGTTCACTGTATGCCTCTGGGCTTGTCGTAAGTTGTCTGTTGCATGATCCAGTCAATGATAACTAGGAATAACATGGGAGAGAAGATACAGCCTTGGTGGACACTGGAATTAACTGCAAATGATTCGGATAGGGTGTTGCTGTTAATGATGACACTGCACTCAAAGTGGTTGTAGAAGAGGCTAATTAGTGTAATGATCTTGTTGGGTATTCCATATGACTCCAGAATCTTCCAAAGAGTCCCTCTATGCACACTATCAAAGGCCTTCCAAAAGTCTATAAAATTGATGTACAGCGGGACATTCCACTCAAGGCACTGCTCCAAGATGTTCTTTAGTGCAAAGATCTGGTCAATGCACCCTTGTCCCTTGTGAAATCCAGCTTGCTCTTGTCTAACCTTGTTGTCGATGGCTGAGTCAATTCATTGGAGAAGAATTCTGCAAAAGATCTTGCTTGGAATGGAGAGAAGAGTAATGCTGCTCCAGTTGTCGCAGTTTTGTAGATTGCCCTTCTTTGGGGGTTTGACAATGAGGCCCTTGGCCCAGTCATTAGGGATGGTGTTGGTGTCCCAAATTGTGCTGAAGAGGTCAACCAGTACACTCCTTGCAGTGTCAAGATCAGCTTGGAGCATTTTGGCGTGGATGGAATCTATGCTGGGTGCTTTGCCATTCTTCATGGCTCTAATAGCTTCTCTGACCTCTAAAGCCATGGGTGGGCCAGTGTTGATGTTAAGGACCTCTTGCAGTGGGTCAGGGTTTGCTGGATGGTCTGGTTCTGGGTGGTTGAGCACTTCTTGGAAGTGTTGAACCCATCTATCTGCTTGCTCACGCTCCGTGGTCAGCGTAGAACCGTCCTTGGCTCTAACTGGTGCTGCGCGGCTGGTGTTACTACCGCAGAGTTGTTTAGTGATCTTGTAGACAACACTCATCTCCCCTCTCATTGCAGCTAGTTCGGCCTTGGAAGCCATCTCTTCAATAAATGCCCGCTTATCCTTCTTAGCACTTCTTTTCACCTCTTTATCTTTGGACTTGTATGCCTGCTGTGCCTGTTTTTGTAGCCTAGGTGACTTTGTGTTCAGCATCTTCACTTTAAGTTCTTTTCGTTCGTCTATCTTCTTCCATGTCTCAGGTGATATCCATTTCTTGTTCTTCCTCTTCACGTAGCCTGTGGTACTGGCTGCCGCCTTGTTATAGGTGTTTTTGATATTATTCCATTTGGTTTCGACTGTGGTGTCCTCTTCTGTAACCTCAGTGAGGGCTTGGACATGGTTTCTAACTTCCAGGGCAAACTGTTTGTGGATATTGGGATATTTCAGCTTGGCGATATCAAGTAGCTTCCTCGGATGACCTTGCTTCCTTACCTTGCAGATTTTCAACCTCACTGTTGCTACAATTAAATTATGGTCACTTGATACACCGGCTCCTCCGAAGGCTCTAACATCTGTCAGAGACCGCTGCCATCTTCCATTGACAATGATATGATCAATTTGGTTTAATGTCTTTCCATCCGGTGACCTCCAAGTGAGCTTGTGGATGTTCTTGTGGGGAAAGATGGTACCTCCAATTACAAGGTTGTTGTTAAGACAGAAATCAGCAAGGCGTTTGCCATTGTCGTTCATTGCGCCACGGCCGTGTTTGCCCATAGCTCTTTCGTAGTTGGTGTTATCTGTTCCTACTTTGGCATTTAAATCGCCGATAACCAGAAGCATGTTGTGGCGAGGAACCTTGGAAATTACTTGGGTTAGATGTTTGTACCAGTCATCTTTAGCCTCGTCTGCTTCATTTGTAGGTGCATAACACTGAATGATCATAAGCTTACAGTGTTTTGAGTCAAATCGCGCTCTTAACATTTGGTCGCTGATTGGTTCCCATTCTAGTAAGGTGTTTACATACTTCTTGGTGATAACCAGGGCCATGCTGTTGGTGTGGGTGTTTTCATGGCCTGAACACAGTATGACCGAGCCATCAGTTGTTCTTTGGCGTCCAGACCCAGTCCAACGGCACTCACTTACGCCAAGAACATCCAAATTATACTTACTCATTTCTCTCAAAACCTGGGCTGAATTTGATGTTTCGTACATGGTGCGGATGTTCCATACTCCTATTCTAATCCTTGCCTTTGGTCTGAGTAGACTATCTCTCGCAGTTCTAACTTCCTCATGGAGGCTTTCATTAGAGTTGGTCATGCTGCCACTGATTGTCCGGCTCAAGTCTACCCTTAGACCAGATGTTTTACTTGTCATCGTTGTTGTGGTTTCCGTAACTTTGTTTCTTTTTACAGGGTGGAGTACTTGGCCCCATGCCCAACCCCAACCTGGAGGACTAGGGGATCACTCTTCATCTGGCCCCTACCTTTTGACCTGTTCGGTATGTGTGGCCCTACCAGGAGTTTGAGACTCCAGCCGACATAGCTCTAGAGGTCACTGGGACACGCAAACCGCCCCACCACGAGTAAGGTGGTGATCCCAAGCGGAGCGGCCTGTATTTAGTGCCATCCATCTTTCCTTCAGTCCTGACCAGCTTTCCTGTACCTGCAGATGAAAAATATCCCTGCAGCATGATGCTGCCACCACCATGCTTCACTGTAGGAATAATGTTCTCAGGGTGTTGGGTTTGCACCACACATGGCATTTCTCATGATGGCCAAAAAGATAAATTTTAGTCTCATTTGACCAGAAGAACCTTCTTTCATGTATTTGGGGAGTCTGCCACATGCTGTTGGGCAAACTCCAAATGTGTTTTCTTATTTTTCCTTCAAGCAATAGCTTTTTTCTGGCCACTCTTCCATAAAGCCCCATTCTGTGGAGAGTATGGCTTAAAGTGGTCCTATGGACAGATACTCCCATCTCTGCTGTGGATCTTTGCAGATCCTTCAGTGTTCTCTTTGGTGTCTTTGTTGCATCTCTGATTAATGCTCTCCTTGCCTGGTCTGTGAGTTTTGGTGGGTGGCCTTGTCAGGTTTGTAGTGGTGCCATATTCTTTCCATTTTGCTATAATGGATTTAATGGTGCTCCCTGGGATAGTCAAAGTTTGGGATATTTTTTTATAACCCAACCCTGATCTATACTTCTCTACAACTTTGTCTCTGACCTGTTTGGAGTGCTTCTTGGTTTTCATATTGCTTGCTTAGTAGTGTTGCAGAGCCAGGGTTCTTCCAAAACAGGTTGATTTATACAGACATCATGTGACAAATCATGTGACACTGATGGTACACAGGTGGATCTTAATCAACTAATTATGTGACTTGTGAAGTAAATTGGTTGGACCAGCTCATATTTAGGGTTTTCATATGAGAGGGGGTGAGTACCTATGCACACTCCAGATTTCTGTTTTTTCATCTTAAAAGGTAGACTGCCTTTCAGATTTTTCGAGTTTAGGTCATAAAAAGAATTTTCCCTGACACCCAATTATTTTTGTTTAGTGGACTAAAAGCTACTGAATTCGAATCACAGATGTCCAATTTTATTAGTTAAAAAAAAAGAACAATAAATGAATTTATGGCCATGTGGCCCTAAATTCTCTACTATTTTTTTCTTGCTTCACCGTGACCCAATTCAAGATACTACATCATGCATGATGTGGTAGGCTTTCCCCATTTGCGCAAGGCATTGTGGGATACAAATTTGAAACAGGAGAGAAAAATGGAGGATGTGAGTGTGTGAATGAAACGTGAAAGACCGACTACAGTAACGGAAAGTGAGAAGAAAAGATGTTATGTTGCGAAGGAAAGGAAATGTAGGACCAAACTAATAAATATCGGTGGTCAGTGAGCATCTCGGTGTGATCAGCAGTTTGTTTAGCGACAGAATGATGTAACTGTCAGTATACGGTCAAGGTAAACCTGTAGATGGCAGTAATGCAACACTGGATGCCAGCTGCCGTAAAACCCAAAAGTTGAAGACGAGGACGATGGCTAAGGTAAGCGTGTGCATGCGCACATGGACTTCCTCTGTCTGCTTGACTGCGCGAAGCGAGCAATTTCATGCACAGTATTTGCTAGGGAAAACCCTCAAATTAAATAACTTCCCAGCCACATAATGGCCTGTTTTTTTTTTTAGATATTACAGAAATAAACATATATCACAATGACCAAATTTCAGAGGGAACTAAATTTCACTGATTTTATGAAATCGAAAGGCCGTCTACTTTTAATTATTGTTTGTGTCACAATACAAAAACAATGTGTACCTTTAAAGTGGTAGGCATGTTGCGTAAATCAAATGGTGCTAATCCCCCAAAAATCTATTTTAATTCCAGCTTGTAATGCGACAAAACAAGACAAGCAGCAAGGGGGTTGGATACTTTTGCAAGACACTGTATATACACTGATCAGCCATAAAATTAAAAACACTGACAGGTAAAGTGAATTACGTCGATTATGTTGTTATAGTGGCACCTGTCAAGGGGTGTGATATATTAGGCAGCACGAAAGCAGTCACTTCTTGAAGTTGATGTGTTGGAAGCAGGAAAAATGGGCATGCGTAAGGATCTGATGCCCCTTTTCCACCAAAGCAGTTCCAGGGCTGGTTCGGGGCCAGTGCTTAGTTTGGAACCGGGTTTTCTGTTTCCACTGACAAAGAACTGGCTCTGGGGCCAGAAAAACCGGTTCCAGGCTAGCACCAACTCTCTGCTGGGCCAGAGGAAAGAACCGCTTACATCAGCAGGGGGCGGAGTTGTTAAGACCAACAACAATAACAAGACCGCGAAAGATCGCTATTTTTAAGCGCCGAGAAGCAGCAGCTGTACAAACGCGAAGTCATCCATTATTATTATTGTTGTTGTTGTTGTTGCTGCTGCTTCTTCCGTGTTGTTTTTGCTTCAATATTCGCGCCAAGGTTTATGCAAACGTAGCGACGTAACTGACGTACACAGCGACGTAATGACGTGACTCCCCTTAGCACCGCGAGCGATGGAAAAGCAAACTGGTCCTCAGCTGGCTCGCAAGTTGAACGAGTTGTGAACCAGCACCAGCACTGGCCCCGAACCAGCCCTGGAACTGATTTGGTGGAAAAGGGGTATGAGTGACTTTGACAAGGGCCAGATTGTGATGGCTGGATGACTGGGTCTGAACATCTCCAAAATGGCACATCTTGTGGGGTGTTCCCAGTATGCAGTGGTTAGTACCTACCAAAAATGGTCCAAGGAAGGACAGTTGGTAAACCGATGACAGGGTCATGGTTTACAAAATGAGCCAAGGCTCATTGATCCACATGGGGCATGAATGCTAACCCATATGGTCCAATCCCACAGAAGAGCTACTGTTGCACAAACTACTGAAAAAGTTAATGCTGACACTTTTCTGTTTTAGGTAGCATGAACAATATAAGTGACTTTGACAAGGGCCAAATTGTAATGGCTAGATGAATGGGTCAGAGCAACTCCAAAATGGTAGGTCTTGTGGGGTGTTCCAGTCTAACATGTTAATGGTTCATTGGAAATGAGGAGAGGGGAGGCAGGCTTGCAACAACTTAAAGGTGCATTTTATTTTCACTCTCTTTTTTCAGCGATTTTGTCATACTAGACACATGTAGACACACATGGTTCTGCATTGCTCAGCTCTCACTGAAAACACAAAGAGACACAACTAAGTAGACTCCTGGTAATCAGACACAGGTGAGAAGCATCACATGTTTCTGTGGTGCAGGGTCAGGGGGAAGGCAGGGAGATGAAGGATGGGAGTGAGCAGGAGAAGGGGCGGGGAAACACATTCGCATGGTCTTCTGCCAGTTAATTGCTGGTTAGTGGCACTGGACCCATCTGCCATCCCCACTGGCACTCTTGGATAAAGCCAAATGGGCAACCAAACTTGCAGAACGTCAGTGAGTGGAAACACTGACGGGGCTAGTCAGGGGTGTGGCTGACCCATTGGGAAATAGTGCTTTTGCGAAATTTCGTTGCGAAATAGCGCTCCATCAGGTTTGCAACTAGGGCTGTTGGGCTGTGAGCTGGGCTCCCCCCCGACAGTAGCAGCAGCAAGCAGACTGTCCCCTGGGAGGCTGGCCATCTCCATGCATGGTGCACTCAATGAGAGTTTGATGAAAGCTTCTGGGTCATTCTGTGGACATCTCATGTCTAGCGTGTGGGGGCCCTGGCCATGGTGGCTGCTGTGGCTGTGGCTGGAGTACCTGCTGGCTGGATCAGGCATCAGAGCACCTCCTGATCTTCTGCCTAGGCCTGGAGAAGAGCCTGGAAGTGCTGCTCCAAAAAGTGCATGATGTTGGGTCTGGTGGATGTGGATGGAGATCTGGACAAAACTGGTTCAGTAAGGACCACAGTAAGGTCCAGTAAGTAGTAAAAGTGGCCCAAGGAAGGATAACCGGTGAACCCGTGAGAGGGTCATGGGTGCTGAAGGCTCATTGATATGCATGGGGAGTGAAGGCTATTCTGTCTGGTCTGATCCCATAGAAGAGCTTCTGTAACAAAAATTACTGAAAAAGTTAATGCTGGCTATGATAGAAAGGTGTCAGAACAGAGAGTGCATTGCAGCTTGCAAATCTCAGAAACCCTATATTCCACTGAAAATAGTACAAAGACAACATATCAAATGCTGAAACTGAGAAATGCTATTGTTTTTTGAAAAATATGCTCATTTTGAATTTGATGTCAGCAGCACGTTTCAAAAAAGTTGGGACAGGGGCTTGTTTACCAATGTGTTTCATCACCTCTACTTTTAACAACACTGTAAACATTTGGGAACTGAGGAGACCAATTGCTGATTGTTTTAAAAGAGAAATGTCCCATTTTTGCCTGATATACAATTTCACTTGCTCAACAGTTTTGGGTCTCCTTTGTCGTATTTTGTGCTTCATAGTGCACCAAATGTTTTAAATGGGAGACAGGTCTGGACTGCAGGCAGGCCAGTTTGGCACCTGGACTCTTTTACTACGGAGCCATGCAGTTTTAATATGTGCAGAAAGCGGTTTGGCATTGTTTTGCTGAAAGAAGGAAGGCCTTCCCTGAAAAACATTTTGTCTGGATGGCAGCATATTCCTCTGAAACGTGTATATATCATTCAGCATTAATGATGCCTTCCCAGATGTACAAGCTATCCATGTCATGTGCACTAATGCACCCTCATACCATCACAGATGCTGGCTTTTGAACTGTGTACTGATAACAAGCCAGATGGTCTCTCTCCTCTTTAGCCTAGAGGATGTAGTGTCCATGATTTCTAAAAAGAATTTCTAATTTTGATTCATCAGACCTTGGGACAATTTTCCACTTTGCCTCAGTCCATTGTAAAAGAGCTTGGGCCCAGAGAAAATGGCGGTGTTTATGGATATTGTTTATATCTGGTTTTAACTTGCATTTGTGGATGCAGTAATGAAGTGTTTTCACAGACAATGTTTTTTTGAAGTGTTCCTGAGCCCATACAGTGATTTCCACTACAGACACGTGTCTGCTTCTAATGCAGTGTCGCCTGAGGGCCTGAAGATCACAGGCATCCAGTGTCAGTTTTCAGCCTTGTCTCTTGCATACAGAGATTTCTCCAGATTCTCTGAATCTTTTAATGATATTATGGACCATAGATAATGTGATCCCCAAATTCACTGCAGTTTTACATTGAAGAATGTTATTCTTAAATTGTTGCACTGTTTGCCCATGCAGTCTTTCACAGAGCAGTAAACCCCTCCCCATCTTTACTTCTGAGAAACTCCGCCTCTCTGAGATGCTCTTTTTATACCCAATCATGTTACTGACCTGTTACCAATTAACCAAATTAGGTTTTTTAGCATTACACAACTTTTTGTTGCCCCGTCCCTAACTTTTCTGAAACTTTTCTGTTGCTGACAAATTAGTTTCTATTTAAAAAGAACAACAACAACAATAACATTTCTCAGTTTCAACATTTGATATGTTGTCTTTGTACTATTTTCAATGAAATATAGGATTTCCATGATTTGCAAATCTTCACACTCTCTTTTTATTATTTTTGTTATACAAAGCGTCCCAAATTTTTTGGAATTGGGGTTGTATGTGTGATGTCATCATCAGTATCATCATCACAACAACAGTAATGTAATTTTATTATAAAAATGTGGATTAGGACTTGGATGAAGTGCTGTATGTTGGTAATTTTAGATCGAACTCTCAGGCACTTCAACAGTGCAGAAGCACAATAGTGCCCTCTAGCAAGCTGCAGATAAAACTGAGTGCTCAATTTTTTCAAATTGTTTCCCACATTTAATTACAGTTTGTTTCAACAGGTCCTCCCAAATAATGGGGACACTATGATAACAGAGTTTATATATATATATATATATATATATATATATATATATATATATATATATATATATATATATATATATGTACACTGCTTATTAAAGATAAGTGCTCTCTGCTTGAGAGACAAATACACTTCACACTTTATAACTTAACTGCAATATCTGAAAAAATAAACTGCAAAATTTTGCCACTATATTTCAAGTAGACACTATATGATTAGCTCACATTAGACCCATCAGCAGCGACTTATGTGGTATTCTGATACATTTATAGCATCACATTTTAGTCTCTGATTGACTTTATCTCTATGATCTAGCACAGTCAGGTCTTACGCTATGGGTTTACTGTTGTTACTTAAGATGTGTAAGAGCAACAGCAAAAATACTCAGTTTGAATACACTTACTGAATACTGGTTCCTATCCTTAAGTAACATTTTTCATGCCTCTGTAAAGACTGAAAATTATATGGGGTATCAGTGTTTAAGATCTGTTCTCAGTATACATCAATACAATATTTTGCATATCATTAAAATCTCTTTTCCACAAATATATTTTATTCAAAACGATGATGTATTTTTAAAAAATATTTTATCACACTAGCTGTCAGAGGCCTATTGAACTTCCTACTTGAATATAAACTATAATGAACTATTATGAATATAACGCATATGGGATGTTAATGAAGTTGTGATAAAGTCAAAGCATAAATGATATCAATAATTGGCAAGAAAACACACACACACACACACACACACACACACACACACACACACACACACACACACACACACACAGAGAGAGAATGTTGTAGAGGTTTGAAAGTTATTCAAGAATAAAAATCCAAAAATATGATAAAATTGTACATTATAAATCACCATTACAGGCTATTATAGGCTATGTGACCTTGTACTGTGCGTTTGTTATGGCAGTTTCTTCAAATACCTTGTTACCACGTTCTAGAACAAGTTTCACAAGTTTAGCAAATTTTAACAGGAAGGCACTCAACATCTTTTATCCATCTTTGGATGATCATTTTAAAATCAGCTTTCATTTTAAAGTTACCAATATAATTGTCTTATCAAATGAAATAAGACACTCATTTTACCATTTTATAGATATAACCTAATCATGGAGATACATATTTATACAGATTTGTGCAGTGTATGATATGCAGTGTACGACAAAGTGTAGACAGTTATAAAAACAAAGGTTCCAGTACCTGTGTTCAAAATTTTACTGTATACTAGTGCATCTCAAAAAATTAGAATATTGTGAAAAAGTTCAATATTTTCCATCAGTTATTTAAGAAAGTGAAAATGTTATATATTATAGACTCATTACACATAAACTAAAATGTTTCAAGCATTTTTCTATTTTAATTTTAATCAGTATGGCATACAGTACAAAAACATAAAAAAAATCTCAAAATATTAGAATATTTCATTTCGAGTTTGAGTAAAACAGTATGAACACAGTGTATCTCTCGGTCTAGTTCAGTACACACAACCACAATCATGGGGAAGACTGCTGACTTGACTGTTGTCCGGAAGATGATCACTGATGCCCTCCACAAGGAGGGTAAGCCACAAAAGGTCATTGCTGAAAAGGGTGGCTGGAAAAGGTGCACAAGCAACAGGGATGGCCGCAGTCGTGAGAGGATTGTCAAGAAAAGTTGATTCAATAACTTGGGAGAGCTTCATAAGGAGTGGACTGAGGCTGGTGTCAGTGTATCAAGACCCATCACGAACAGACATCTTCAAGAAAGGGGATACAACTTTCGCATTCCTAATATCAAGCTACTCCTGAGCCAGAGACAATGTCAGAAGTGTCTTATCTGGGCTAAGGAGAGAAAGAAATGGACTGTTGCTCAGTGATCCAAAGTCCTCTTTTCAGATGAAAGTACATTTTGCATTTAATTTGGAAATCACGGCTCTAGAGTCTGGAGGAAGAGTGGAGAGGCACAGAATCCAAGGTGTTTGAAGCCCAGTGTGAAGTTTCCACAGTCTGTGATGATTTGGGGTGCCATGTCATCTGCTGGTGTTCGTCCACTGTATTTTATCAATTCCAAAGTCAACACAGCCATCTACCAGGAGATTTTAGAGCACTTCATGCTTCCATCTGCTGACGAGCTTTTTGGAGATGCTGATTTCCTTTTCCAACAGGACTTAGCACCTACCCACAGTGCCAAAACTACTACCAAATGGTTTGCTGACCATGATATTACTGTGTTTGATTGGCCAGCCAACTTGCCTGACCTGAACCCCATAGAGAATCTATGGGGTATTGTCAAGAGGAAGATGAGAAACACCCGACCCAAAAATACAGATACACTGAAGGCCACTATCAAAGCAACCTGGGCTTCAAGAACACCTCAGCAGTGCCACAGACTGATCACCTCCATGCCACACTGCATTGATACAGTAATTCATGGTAAAGGAGCCCCAACCAAGTATTGAGTGTATAAATGAATATACTTTTCAGAAGTTGGACATTTCTGTATTGTAAATCCTTTTTTTGATTGATCTTAGGGAATATTCTAATAATTTGAGATACTGGATTTCTGATTTTCATGAGCTATAAGCCATAATCATCAAAATTAAAGCAAAAAAGGTTTTAAATATTTCACTTTACATGTAATGAATATAGAATATATGAAAGTTTACTTTTTTGAATTAAATTATGAAAAAAAGGAACTTTTTCATGGTATTCTAAGTTTTTGAGATGCACTAGTATATTAATACTAATGTGCCCCCACATGGCATTTCCGTGAATGAAAAGAGGAAACAGGCAACTGGTTTGAACATTTGAGAGGAGGTTGGTATCTCTGCCTTTCATTTCACCTCCTTCTTCTCTCTCTCATGATGCCTTGTGTTTAAAGGAGTGAAGTCTACTACTTTAACTTTCAATTAAGTTAAAGGAGTGAAGATCGAAAATGGAGGTCTTCAAGATCCTCGTGGTACTTCAGGCTCTAGTCCTCTGTCAAGGTTTGTGCATCATGCATGATCCATTTCATAACATATGTGTGTAATTTAAGAAAATATTTTCATTATTTTCCTGAATTGTTTTTTTAACAGACAGTTAATCAGTCAAATTGAATTACTCTTCTGTCTCCACTATTCATGCCTTGTTCATGTTTATGCTTTCCATTTCCAATGTACAAAGGCCTTTTGTATTTGTCTTCGATATGAGGGTTTTTAAAAATTATTTTTTTGCTTTATATCTTCAAGTCTTGAAATATTTAAGAAGACATTACAGATTTGATTAATCTGTAATTTATGAAGGTATTCTTTTAATTTCATTCCGTACTTATGAGTCGAGTTGTCTTAAGTATTCGCACATATACACTTGTGATAACTCAGGAGAAATTTCTAAGGAATTATGCATCAAATAATATTATTGGGAATCTTATTTTGCAGTAATATAAATTATTTGCCCGAGTGTTAGTTGTATTGCACAACTCCCCACAAACGTTTGAGTTTATTTATTGAGTTAATAAAATATTTTCATTATTTTCCTTGATATTTTTTTAACAGACAGTTAATCAGTCAAATTGAATTACTCTTCTGTCTTCTTAGTCTTCTATCATATATACACAATGGTGCTTGAAAGTTTGTGAACCCTTTAGAATTTTCTATATTTCTGCATAAATATGACCGAAAACATCATCAGATTTTCACACAAGTCCTAAAAGTAGATAAAGAGAACCCAGTTAAACAAAAGAGACAACAAAAATTATACTCGGTCATTTATTTATTGAGGAAAATGATCAAAATATTACATATCTGTGAGTGGCAAAAGTATGTAAACCTTTGCGTTCAGTATCTGGTGTGACCCCCTTGTGCAGCAATAACTGCAACTAAACATTTCCAGTAAATGCTGATCAGTCCTGCACACCGGCTTGGAGGAATTTTAGCCCATTCCTCCGTACAGAACAGCTTCAGCTCTGGGATGTTGGTGGGTTTCCTCACATGAACTGCTCGCTTCAGGTCTTTCCACAATATTTCGATTGGATTAAGGTCAGGACTTTGACTTGGCCATTCCAAAACATTAACTTTATTCTTCTTTAACCATTCTTTGGTAGAACGACTTGTGTGCTTAGGGTCGTTGTCTTGCTGCATGACCCACCTACTCTTGAGATTCAGTTCATGGACAGATGTCCTGACATTTTCCTTTAGAATTCGCTGGTATAATTCAGAATTCATTGTTCCATCAATGATGGCAAGCCGTCCTGGCCCAGATGCAGCAAAACAGGCCCAAACCATGATACTACCACCACCATGTTTCACAGATGGGATAAGGTTCTTACACTGAATGCAGTATTTTCCTTTCTCCAAACATAACACTTCTCATTGAAACCAAAAAGTTCTATTTTGGTCTCATCCAGCCACAAAACATTTTTGCAATATCCTTCTGGCTTGTCCACATGATCTTTAGCAAGCTGCAGATGAGCAGCAATGTTCTTTTTGGAGAGCAGTGGCAACCCTGCCGTGCACACCATTGTTGTTCAGTGTTCTCCTGATGGTGGACTCATGAACATAGCCAATGTGAGAGAGGCCTTCAGTTGCTTAGAAGTTACCCTGGGGTCCTTTGTGACCTCGCAGACTATTACACGTTTTTCTCTTGGAGTGGTTTTTGGTGGTCGACCACTCCTGGGGAGGGTAACAATGGTCTTGAATTTCCTCCATTTGTACACAATCTGTCTGACTGTGGATTGGTGGAGTCCAAACTCTTTACAGATGGTTTGGAACCTTTTCCAGCCTGCAGCAATGCTTTTTCTGAGGTCCTCAGAAATCTCCTTTGTTCGTGCCATGATACACTTCCACAAACATGTGTTGTGAAGATCAGACTTCAATAGATCCCTGTTCTTTAAATAAAACAGGGTGCCCACTCACACCTGATTGTCATCCCATTGATTGAAAACACCTGACTCTAATTTTACCTTCAAATTAACTGCTAATCCTAGAGGTTCACATACTTTTGCCACTTACAGATATGTAATATTGGATCATTTTCCTCAATAAATAAATGACCAAGTATAATATTTTTTGTCTCATTTGTTTAACTGGGTTCTCTTTATCTACTTTTAGGACTTGTGTGAAAATCTGATGATGTTTTAGGTCATATTTATGCAGAAATATAGAAAGTTCTAAAGGGTTCACAAACTTTCAAGCACCACTGTGTGTGTATATATATATAAAGGGTTTTTTTTTTTTTTTACATGTTACACTTATGGCATTTAGCAGATGCCCTTATCCAGAGTGACTTACAGATGTGCTTTGTAGACTCTGTCATTAACAGAACCTTGTACTAGTTCACGGTCAGTTTAAATACCCCTGGAGAGGTTAGTACAATATGAAAAAACACAATTTTTTTAATTATTATTTTTTAAATTAAATAATTTTTTTTTAAACTGCAAATTTAAGTGCTTAATGAAAAGGCAGGGCTTTAATTTTTGTTTGAATACAGCTTTTCATTTTGTTTGTTGTACAATATAAAGATATAAATCAAGCTCTTTATATTATAAGGTTGTAGCTCCAATCGTTTTTAACCCAGATAGACATTTATAATACTACAGTCACAAAGTGTTGTGACATGTTTCTGAATATTTTTATTCTTGCAAATATTTCCTATTTCAAGATTAAGAGTTACTTCAGTGGTTTGTAAGGTGGTGTATATGTGGTGCTGTATAAGTCAGCAGTGGCCAAAAGGCACACTTTTTGTGGGTTTTATTGAGGGTGGGAATGTCCTCACCTATCTTTATTACTCTAAAAATAGAATGATCTGGCTTCATGTCATGAAACCTGACATTAAAATCAAATCTGAATTATTTTTCGAGTATTTCAGAATCATAGATTTTCAGGTTTGAGTCACATTCTGACTTAGAATAAAAAAGTAAAATGAAATAAATAATCATTACAAAAAAAACCTCATGCATTCTAAATTATTGTAGGTCAATTGTAATTGAAAATGTAAAGTGCTTGGTATTTTCTGATTACGAAATGTGGCTAATCATGCCTTGAAGTAAACTTTAGTTGATATACTGTATGTTTATTGCATTTCAGTGCACTGTTGCTGTGAATAGTGCTTCTCATAGAGGGATACGTGTGCCATGTGACAGAATGTAACAGGATGTGACAGGATGTGGTGTGTTGTTGTGGTGTGGAGATGCAGTCTCTGATGAGTTGCAGGTGCAGTCACACTTCTCCTGTGACCTTTTTTGTTCTAAGCAGCAGCACAAGGCCTAGACATCATCACCTCCACCCTGTATAGAGAGTAGCGTAGATTTAAATACTGCGAAATGTTAACATGTGAAAATGCAATTTGAGGAAAACTGATTGCATGATACCTAATTAAACTAGTAATATATCTAGTATGGTTAAAGTTCATACAATGTACGGTACCTGCTTTATTGCCTCATCTGTCTGTGACTGCATGTTCATTTGTGGTCCTGTTCAACGCTTTTGTATGTTAATGTTTGACAGTATTGTTGTATGTTACATGTCGACAGCACCAATCTCACCAAGACAAATTCTGATACATCTCTGTACATTTCTGATCCCATAGTGGATAAATAGAGTGCGTTTTCATTCTGATAAACTTTCGTCAAATTCTTTTGTCAAGACAAAATCTCAAATCTCCAGACTTTCCTGTGTAATTTCCATCCATCCATCCATTATCTGTCGCCGCTTATCCTGTCCTACAGGGTCGCAGGCAAGCCAGGCCCGGCGCCATGGGGGGCGAAAGGGGGCGTCGCCCCCTCGTGGCTACAGCCCCGCCCCCTCAACGGAGACTCAGATCACTTAATTGTTTTCTTATGAAAATATAATGTATTATAGATGTATTAATAATTTGCATTTTCAAATACGAAATATTAAGTGGTTGCGCATTGCACAAAAATACATTTCACATATCACTACTAAAACTGGCACGGTAGAACAAATCTGATTGGTTGTTATGATTCTTACATTGCAATCGTAGAATTCAACTGTATTAAGGTAGGATTATTTCAAAAAGCCTGAATTTAATATTAACCCTGTTTTAGACATATGTATCAATCCTAACTACTGGGGACTAGTTATTGTGGGTGTATGTGTGAAATGCTGACACAGCCGCGCACACACAGACCTGTGATAAGGACAAGGGTCGTGCGGGCGGGGGTTTTACATGCACACTTACAAGTGCACTGTCTCTGCAATATCCTGCAATATGCAGTCAGTTTACGGGAGTAGTCTTTCCCCCTCCGAATTAAACGAATTCAATCACAATATTGTGAATCCATTTTCTTTCTTTGTAGGCTAAGTTTATCTCCGTTTATGTTGGTGTATGTGTTCATATATGGTCCGCTTTGTGCATAAATAGCGTAAGAATATGTGTCGTTGACGTCACCCCCCATGCAGCGGGGGTGAAAATTCATCACTTCAGAGTGTTTAGTCCCCTACACGCCTAAACTGGGATCGCGGATTAAGTGGTTAGTGTTGACTCGGTGCAAGTCAGGAAGGCTATTACTGGTGCAGCCGCGGGCTCTGTTGATTTTTTTTAAATTATGATTTTGGCCGCCGAGCCAAGTACCTTAGACTTGCATTGACGTTTTGTTTTCGTGCCGCGGAGCTATTTGTATGTATTTTAAATGTAAAGGACTGTAGGTTTGTGTGTGTTGTTTTATGTTTGGCATCTTTCCGGTTGTAACGCGTCTGTGAGAAAATTGGAGGGGAGGGTTAACAGGTGGGCACGGGTGTTGATAAAGCGCAACTGCCCTGGTAATATGCCACATGATTTTCCCGGACTAAAGCAACCTTCAGGGCCGTGGTTTTGTGGTTGGCGCAGTTAATTGTTTGAAACACGTTGTCAGACCGCCATCACTACTACACACTATATGAAAAAATATTTGCCCCCTTGCGATTTCTAATTGCCCCCTTAGTAAACTGTTCCTGGCACCGGGCCTGAGGCAAGCTGGAGCCTATCCCAGCTGACTATGGGCGAGAGGCGGGGTACACCCTGGACAAGTCGCCAGATCATCACAGGGCTGACACATACCTGTAGACACAAACAACCATTCACACTCACATTCACACCTACGGTCAATTTAGAGTCACCAGTTAACCTAACCTGCATGTCTTTGGACTGTGGGGGAAACCGGAGCACCTGGAGGAAACCTACACAGACACGAGAAGAACATGCAAACTCCACACAGAAAGACCCTTGCCGGCCGCTGGGCTTGAACCCAGGATCTTCTTGCTGTGAGGTGACAGTGCTAACCACTACACCACTGTGCCACCCCCCTGTGTAATTTCATTTCTACTTATCCTCACAGAAGATTTTTAAAGAGACCTGGTACTCCAAAATCACTCGATGCCTTATTATAATGACGTATATTGGTATTTGGGTCAAATTTGTTATGACAACATTAGTTTTCACTTGAAAATGTGACTTTTTTTTATGGTGTATAATTTGATTCCGGGCTGCTATGTGTAAGCTGAGATTTGTGACTTTACACAATAGCATCAATGGCATGAAACTATATCATACTGATTTATTTAACAGTTATTCCACGAAATCGAGTTGTACATGAGCTGACAGCCGATGAGGCCCAAAGGGCCGAGTCGGCTATAAGCCATATATGACAAGATTGAGCAGAATAACTGTTTTATTCTATCCACATTCACTGGATTTTGAGAAGCAGAGCATTTTAATTTTAATTTTTTGCAAATTAAATAAATGAAAACTTTATACAAAACGTCTGACAAAATCATTTCCGCTTAGAATGCAAACAAACCGACGTGAAAATGTTATAATAATAATTCTTGAAAAATAAAAAAAAGTTTGTTCTTACCACCAAATACTTTTATTCCATATTTTGTTGCTTTTTTTATTTTTGGGGTTGTCTTCTTCTTCTTCTTTTGTTTTTTTTTGGTGATTGGCAAGCCAACTTAAAGGTGCACTACCACCACCGACTGGGCTGGAATGTGGAACAGGAGATATTGGGGGGGGGGAAACCAACTATATTCTTTTCACTATTTCTGTTTCTTTTAAATACTTGATAACAATTTTTGTTTCAAGTAGAATTTTTATTTCGTCCTCGGTTGGTTCAGCAACACGCTCCACCATTTTGTTTTTCTCTACTTCTGGAATATGAGCCGATAGCCGAGTAGTAGAGTAGTCAATCAGAGCACGCGATTGCTCATATCCAGTGAATGTGGATAGAATAATACTGAATATACAGTGTGGAGCGTTGTCTAAGATTCTCCTTTGACATTAAAATTCAATATAATACTGAACTATTTGTCATATTTGTGTAATATTAGTATAATTTTGCAAATACATTCTCTTGTATCTTTGAGTGTTTATTTTAGTTGTTATTTCAGGTTTATTTAGATACAACATATACGATTTTACTTCAAAATAGAATACTACTATTATTTCAAGAAATTATTTTAGTTTATTTCGTTATTTCTAAAAATAATACTGGTATATTCGTATTTCAAGAAACAGTACTGGTATATTATTGTTTTTGCTTGGTTTGGTGTAGTTGCTTGGTTGAGTTTAATTTTTTTTAACCTGATCATGTTTTACTTAACCAGAAATTAACAACAAGGTATGTAATATGATGGAGTTGGTGGTTTTCTGAACAAATTCTGTGGTTTTGTAACCAAATGTAACTTCCCTAAAGTAATTAAATTAAATTACATTTTAAGAGCGGTTATAAATCATGTTCTTTCTAAAACCTAACAATAAATCCTAACATGTTTTTAGTCAACCTGGTCTTTCGTACTGTAACTACACACCTGATAATTTTTCAACTATTTTATTCTTTGTTTTTCCATCAGCTGAGCTGTTCATAAACCAGGCCTCCACATTGTGCTCCTGGACATTGAGGGCTGCAGGAGAAAATCAGAGTTTGGCTATTTTCACGAAACAGTCCCTATCACCGCTTGCTGTTCAGATCTGTCAGGCCCTGGGCTGTGGTAAAGTCTACAGTCTAAATGAAAGCACTGCACATGGAAATGCGAGCTGTCTCACAGGCTGCAGCTACCACAATAACCAGCTGATCAACTGCACAAAGGTTAACAGGGCAGATTGCAGCATTCTCTCTGAGGTTGTTTGCGGTAAGACTTGATATTTTCTTTTTATTCCCAGGTTTATAACCTTAAAAAAAACACCTATGTCTTTTAAACATGTAGAGGAATTAAAAATATATCTTCTGATTCTCCATAAAGCTCTAATAATGCACTATAAACAATTCACTATGTCACTATTCATTATTATAACATGTGGTGTTTATTTATAACTAATGATGACCTGTGAAGAATTATCAAACAGCTATAATATTTATTAACATCATAAACATTTGAAAATGTCATTAGTGAATCCTTTTGATACACAAAGACACATACTGACATACCGTATCTGTAGCACCTGCTTATGGCAGCTTCCTGTTTCACCAACATTCAGTAGATGCTACGTGTCCATGTTATTTTTGGAAGCATTAAAATGTTTATCATGTTTGATAATTGTTAATAAATATTACAGTTGCTTATACAGTGGTGCTTGAAAGTTTGTGAACCCTTTAGAATTTTCTATATTTCTGCATAATATGACCGAAAACATCATCAGATTTTCACACAAGTCCTAAAAGTAGATAAAGAGAACCCAGTTAAACAAATGAGACAAAAATATTATACTTGGTCATTTATTTATTGAGGAAAATGATCCAATATTACATATCGGTGAGTGGCAAAAGTATGATTTTATTTTGATTTTACTGCATTTATATTGTTGTCTTTTTTTGCTCTTTTTATTGTTGTTTATGTGTATTGTGAGGTGACCTTGAGTGCCCTGAAAGGTGCCTTAAATAAAATTTATTATTATTATTATTATTATTATTATTATTATTATTATTATTATTATTATTATTATTATTATGTGTCCCTCTAGGATTAGCAGTTAATTTGAAGGTGAAATTAGAGTCAGGTGTTTTGAATCAATGGGCTGACAATCAGGTGTGAGTGGGCACCCTGTTTTATTTAAAGAACAGGGATCTATCAAAGTCTGATCTTCACAACACGTTTGTGGAAGTGTATCATGGCACGAACAAAGGAGATTTCTGAGGACCTCAGAAAAAGCGTTGTTGATGCTCATCAGGCTGGAAAAGGTTATAAAACCATCTCTAAAGAGTTTGGACTCCACCAATCCACAGTCAGACAGATTGTGTACAAATGGAGGAAATTCAAGACTATTGTTACCCTCCCCAGGAGTGGTCGACCAACAAAGATCACTCCAAGAGCAAGGTGTGTAATAGTCTGCAAGGTCACAAAGGACCCCAGGGTAAGGGCCTCTGCATGCTCTTGCGACAAGGCTTTCGCAGATAGCTTTTCGCAGACAGTTGTAATTTATCGTTGAGCGGGGAGTAATAGGCGTGCGCGATGTTATTCACCGCCACAACGCAAGGGGGCGCGAAGTCATGAAATCGCTAGGAGTAGTTGGTGAGTGTGGTTAGTGGAGTGTTTATTCTCCGGTTACTTATAATGACTAGAACTGGAGTCGTATAGATGTACGTACTTCCTCACTTCCTCGATCAACCGCTCTTCGTGCTGCTCCATCTTCGCTCGTGTTTTTAAAAATGGCGGTAGTGAAAACAAACCAAACCGGGAAAGTAGGGAAGCGGAAGTGCGTGTACAGCGGATGTAGAGTGGACCAATCAGAGCCCTCTTGTCTGCGATGCTGTCTGCGAGGCTTCAGGCCAATTTATGCTGACAACGCAGTCCTCGCAGATGGCGTCGCAGATGGCGTCTGCGTAGCCCCCCCTTCGCAGACGCTCTGCGCGCACCTCCCAAAAATTGTGACCACCGCAGAAGCCTCGCAGACAGCGTCGCAGACAAGAGGGCTCTGATTGGTCCACTCTACATCCGCTGTACACGCACTTCCGCTTCCCTACTTTCCCGGTTTGGTTTGTTTTCACTACCGCCATTTTTAAAAACACGAGCGAAGATGGAGCAGCACGAAGAGCGGTTGATTGAGGAAGTGAGGAAGTACGTACATCTATACAACTCCAGTTCTAGTCATTATAAGTAATCGGAGGATAAACACTCCACGAACCACACCCACCAACTACTCCTAGCGATTTCGCGACTTCGTGCCCCCTTGCATTGTGGCGGTGAATAACATCGCGCACGCCTATCACTCCCTGCTCAACGATAAATTACAACTGTCTGCGAAAAGCTATCTGCGAAAGCCTTGTCGCAAGAGCATGCAGAGGCCCTTCTGCAGTGGTCACAATTTTTGGGAGGTGCACGCAGAGTGTCTGCGAAGGGGGGGGGGCTACGCAGACGCCATCTGCGACACCATCTGCGAGGACTGCGTTGTCAGCATAAATTGGCCTTAACTTCTAAGCAACTGAAGGCTTCTCTCACATTGGCTAATGTTAATGTTCATGAGTCCACCATCAGGAGAACACTGAACAACAATGGTGTGCATGGCAGGGTTGCAAGGAGAAAGCCACTGCTCTCCAAAAAGAACATTGCTGCTTATCTGCAGTTTGCTAAAGATCACGTAGACAAGCTAGAAGGCTATTGGAAAAATGTTTTGTGGACGGATGAGACCAAAATAGAACTTGTTGGTTTAAATGAGAAGCGTTATGTTTGGAGAAAGGAAAACACTGCATTGCAGCATAAGAACCTTATCCTATATGTGAAACATGGTGGTGGTAGTATCATGGTTTGGGCCTGTTTTGCTGCATCTGGGCCAGGACGGCTTGCCATTATTGATGGAACAATGAATTCTGAATTATACCAGCAAATTCTAAAGGAAAATGTCAGGACATCTGTCCATGAACTGAATCTCAAGAGAAGGTGGGTCATGCAGCAAGACAACGACCCTAAGCACACAAGTCGTTCTACCAAAGAATGGTTAAAGAAGAATAAAGTTAATGTTTTGGAATGGCCAAGTCAAAGTCCTGACCTTAATCCAATTGAAATGTTGTGGAAGGACCTGAAGCGAGCAGTTCATGTGAGGAAACCCACCAACATCCCAGATATGAAGCTGTTCTGTACGGAGGAATGGGCTAAAATTCCTCCAAGCCGGTGTGCAGGACTGATCAACAGTTACCGGAAATGTTTAGTTGCAGTTATTGCTGCACAAGGGGGTCACACCAGATACTGAAAGCAAAGGTTCACATACTTTTGCCACTCACAGATATGTAATATTGGATCATTTTCCTCAGTAAATAAATGACCAAGTATAATATTTTTGTCTCATTTGTTTAACTGGGTTCTCTTTATCCACTTTTAGGACTTGTGTGAAAATCTGATGATGTTTTCGGTCATATTTATGCAGAAATATAGAAAATTCTAAAGGGTTCACAAACTTTCAAGCACCACTGTAGTTGCTCCTATTATTTTATAATGTGCCTTTATTATTTTGACATCAAAAATTTCACATTTCAATGTGTTTTTTAAAAATAAATCAGGAATTAAGTCTTTCTATCTTACATTACAAAAATGAAAGTGAACAGTGTCTTCTTAGATCTTATAATAAGGAATAATTCAACATATCAACCATTTCACTTAAAAAACACTCAGTGATGACATTTTACATGTTTATAATGTTATCCATTATCATTGTTATTCACAGGTCATTAATAGTTATAAGTGTTGCACAGAACACCACATGGTATTATAATGAATAGGTACTACAACATGATTATAATAAGTTATCAAGGAATTATTTATCAAACATTATACACTCACCGGCCACTTTATTAGGAACACACATCCACCTGCTGTTTTCTGCAGTTCTCTAATCAGCCGATCCCTTGACAGCAGCACAATGCATCAAATCATGCAGATACAAATCAACAGTTTCAGTTCATGTTCACTTCAAACATCAGAATGGGAAAAATTGTGATCTCAAAGTGTGACTTTCTTTCACTGTGGCATGGGTGTTGGTTTGAGCCAGATGGACTGGTTTGAGTATTTCAGAAACTGTTGATCTCCTGGGGTTTTCACACACAACAGTCTCTAGATTTTACACAGAATGGTGTGGAAAACAAAAACCACTGGGTGAGAGAGGGACAGTTCTGTGGGCGGAAACGTCTTGTTGATAAGAGAGGTCAGAGGAAAATGGCCAGATTGGTTCAAGCTGCCAGGAATGATATTGCAACTCATATAGAATAGAATAGAATAGAATAGAATAGAATAGAATAGAATAGAATAGGTCTTTATTGTCATTGTCACAAGTACAATGAAATTTAAAGTGCTCTCCAGTCAGTGCCTCATTCATTGAGTTTCTAAAATATAATTTAAGTCAAAAAGAATACATAGAAAACATGTAACAGTATTAGCAGCATACATGAACACACAGTCAAACACACCCAGTCATTGCAAAAAAAGACAGTACAGACACACAGTTGTCGTATGAACATACATCTACAGACATGCATGCTTCCTGTCATTATGAACACACCCAGTCATCAAAAAACAAACAGTACAGACAGACAGTAACCATATGAACATACATCTGCAGACATGCATACTTTCTGTCATTACATCGGTCTGTTTCACAGTCAGGTTTTGTATTGCACATTATTTCACAGCATTGAGGGTTATTATTGCAGTTGGATAAAAACTGTGTCTGAGTCTATTTGTCCTTGCGTGTATTGATCTATAATCACTCTTTGCATCTGTGGTGAGCAGAAAAGCTTCTCAGCATGCAACAGCAGAAGACCACATTGGGTTCCACTCCTGGCAGCCAAGAACAGGAATCTTAGGCCCAATCCCAATTCTAATTTCTACCCCTACCCCTTCCCCTTCCCCTTCCCCTTGGCCCTTCCCCTTGAAACTGAGCTACAAGGGATAGGGCTTGAAATTCAACCCTTACGTATTGGGATAGCCCTTCAACGATCGCATACGTCATCGCGTACCTCCGTCAGCGTTTACGTTAGCAAAACGCGACCAAATGCGTCATTGGCTGCGACCAGCCGCTACAGTCAGAGCCAGAACCAGAAATCTCTGCTGGCAGGGTGTGATTTGTTAACTAACACCACTGAATGGGATATCTTTGGCGCTTCGTGCACCACATCCGACAGAATGAGGTGTCAGAACACTCATGTAAACAATAAAAGCGAGAATAACAGAACAAAACGTACGCAGTCAAGCAACCGAAAACAATACTCACTCCCAAAGCTTTTTAGCAGCAGCTTGGATTTCAGAAATCGCTGCTCATTCTCAGCTCGAAAGCGAATCAAGCGGCGTGTTTCCTCTGGATAACAACTTAAAACACGTAAATAATGGAGAAAATACATTTATGACAATCTTTCGCCGCGGGAACCGCCATCTTTCTGAAATCCGCATGAAATCTCGCTGAAATCCGCATGGCATTGTGGGAAATCACTCAAACCCCTTCGTTCGGAGTCAGCTCCAGGAAAATCTCCGTTTGGAGGGGTACAGAAGCCCTACCCCTTCCCCTACCCCTCCGTGTTAACTGGGATTGGGATACCCCTACCCCTTCACGTGAACGTGCAAAATGGAGGGGAAGGGCCAAGGGGTGAAATGGGATTCGGCCTTAGAATCAAGAACAAGTTCCTATTAAAGTAGCCACTGAGTGTAGGAGCTCTAGTTTAATTGCAAACTGTAAGCACATAATGATTTACGAATAAGGGCTTTATAGAAAGTATTACTTTCTATAAGTATACAAGGAGGCTTTTTAACATTGCTAAATAAATTGAGTTAAAACTTTGTCCTGTATAGCTCTTCTCTTATGTGACAGTTTTCTCATAAAGGTTTAAGTTAGCTACCTGAAGTAAAAATTACACTTATTTATGAAATAACTAATTTATTACAGTAAAGAGACAAGGCCTGGATGATATGCTGATCTGAGATTGATATCCAGATAAACTAAATTATGCCATAATATAATATGTTTTTCTGAGATAGGCCTACTGCTTATATTGTCAGCCTTTCTGTAACACCCTTTAACCTAGAAGGGCACTCGGTAGAGAACATACCTCCACTAAGCCACAGTTGCATCAAAATCTAATCAACTGTTCGTTGGTCCATGACTCATCTTTCCTTAGAATTTCATCAAAATCCGTTCACTACTTTTTGAGTTACATTTGGAACAGACAAACAAATGGAAGCAAAAACATATAAACATACTCCTTTTTAAACAATGTTAAAGACTAGTTCTCACAAACTTTTATAAAAGTTATTGTACTGTTTTACTAGCACTTTAACAGAACTAAACTTTGTGACATATCCTGTATCATGAAAATGTTTCAAATATCATGATAAAGTTTTTCTTATACAATGACACTGTTGGATCGTCCAGTCTGATTGATCATAAGGTGTTTATTATTATTATTATTATTATTATTATTATTATTATTATTATTATTATTATTATCATCCATCCATCCATCCATCCATCCATCATCTGTAGCCACTTATCCTGTTCTACAGGGTCGCAGGCAAGCTGGAGCCTATCCCAGCTGACTATGGGCGAAAGGCGGGGTACACCCTGGACAAGTCGCCAGGTTATCGCAGGGCTATTATTATTATTATTATTATTATTATTACAGTAATTGTGACTAGTATAACATACTCTCCACATAATATAAGACTAATAATACATGTATTAATAAATTTGCTGTTATTGATATAGTGAAGTTTTCTTTAAAGCTAGACTGCCTTTCAGAGTTTTCAAGTGTAGGTAATAAAAAGAATTTTCCCTTACACCTAATTATTTTTGTTTAGTGGACTGAAAGCTACGGAATTCGAATCACAGATTTCCAATTTTATTAGTTTTTTAAAAAATAGAAACATGAATGAATTTAGGGCCACGTGGCCCTAAATTCTCCGCTATTTTTTCCTGCTTCACCATGCCCCAATTCAAGATACTATGTCATGCAACATGTGGTGGGCTTTCCCCGTTTACACAAGGCATTGTGGGATACAAATTGAAACGGGAGAGAAAAATGGAGGATGTGAGTGTGCAAATGAAACATGAAAGACCGACTACAGTAATGAGAAGAAAAGATGTTATGTTACGAAAGAAAGGAAACACAGGACCAAACAAATAAATATCGGCGGTCAGCGAGCACCTCGGTGTGATCAGCTGTTCGTTTAGCAACAGAATGATGGAACTGTCAGTGCACAGTCAAGGTAAACCTGTAGATGGCAGTGATGCAACACTGTGGATGCCAGCTGCCGTAAAACCCAAAAGAAGAAGAAAAAGAAGAAGAAGGTAAACCTGCGCATGCGCACACGGACTTCCTCTGTCTGCTTGACTGCGTGAAGTGAGCGATTTCATGCACATTATTTGCTAGGGAATCCCCTCAAATTAAATAACTTCCCAGACACAGAATGGCCTGGTTTTTTTTTTTTTTTGAGATATTACAGAAAGAAACATATATCACAATGACCAAATTTCAGAGGGAACTAAATTTCACCGGTTTTGTGAAATCGAAGGCCGTCTAGCTTTAAGGAGATGTTTATTATCTCTTGGTAACATGACAAGCTGTTTTTTTATGAACTTCAAGAGTGGTACTAGTAAGAGGTAGAGGTACTAGTAAGGAAATTAATGTTTATTATTGCTATAACTTAAGTGATAGAGAGGAACTAACTCGCGTTATGGATGTTCCACAACATTAAATGTAACTTTAAAAGGATAAAATGTCATTCAGTTGTAATTGTTAGCAAATTGTAGTGGTAAGTGGTATAAAACACTTCAGAATGTGCTTATATTGAAAATAATCAACCTCAGGCTGGTTATCACACCATCCTGTCATGTTTTATTCCTTACGTATTACCCAGCTTTAACTGAGACCCACACCAGACACAGTTTTATGGTTCTCCAATGCTTTGTTCTTTACCTTCATGGGAATGAGTAATTATATTAAAAGCAAATATGTTCTTGGATCTTGTTGTGATATTGGAAACCTAATTTTGTATATAAATGGCTGACATTATTTCCACCAGATGCTCCTTACATAACCCCAACAAATCATCCCTGCATCTGGAATATATCATCTCGAACACCTGGATCAGCAGTCATTCTGTCCAATGAGTCTGTGCTCAGATTGTCCAATGAAATATGTCAGAGCTTCAACTGTGGAGTAGCTTTTCCACAGAACAGCACAAAAGCACCACCCAACAGTGCTTGTCTAACTGATTGCATCTACAACAACTCCTATTTGTGGAAATGTTCCACAGTGGTCAGAAATGACTGCTCAGAAATTTCTGAAGTCATATGTGGTAAGTTATGAGATTTGGATATTAAGTCTATACATCATATTCTACTAAAGATGTATTTTCTGGAGAAAGAAATGACAGCCAGTGAATCTGAATCTGAAATTTCTGAATGGACTTGAATCTGTTACTGTAGGTAACAACAAAGTCAGATTGTCCAGAGGTACCCATAAGTGTGCTGGACGGGTGGAGCTGTGGAACGCTGGACAATGGGGCACGGTGTGTGACGATCAGTGGGATAAAGAGGATGCAGATGTGGTCTGTGCTCAGATGAAATGTGGATATGCAATCTCTGTTAATGGGCAGGGTGGCCCCTATAGCCAGGGTAAAGGTCCCATTCTCATGGATGAGCTGAACTGCACAGGCCAGGAGAGGAGCCTGTGGGAGTGTCCTGCAGTGAGGGAAGATAATGACTGTGGACATAAAGAAGATGCTGGAGTGGTGTGTTCAGGTATGTCTCAAGGCCTTAGCGTCCTTCCTGTCGAGATTAGGGCATAATTGGGCAAGCATCACAAATAACTATGCCAAACCTATGATTGGTCATTACAATCTTCTTCCTGTAGTTGTGGACATTGTCATGAAAGTTTAATAGCGCCACCTGCAGGACTGGAGCACTTGGATGCAACATCCAATTCTTGGGTTTCACATCCGCCTCATTAGTTATTCAAAACTTTAGCTGGTGGTCAACCAAAGCTCAGTTGACAAAGTGTTTGTACGAAGAAGGTGCATTGCTCGCATGAAAAATGCCTTACGCTTGCGTTGTTTTAGGTTGTTTGAATCCATCAAACTGTTAAACTGATAAAAGTTTCTTCAGGGTTCCCCATGAGCTAATAAAAAAGGGTGAACGAACACAGGATTTCACAAAAAGATGTTGAGAAAGGTGGCTTTTGAACTTCTCACTGAAATCGAAGGGAGCCGAGTCGAAGCATGCTCGAGTTTGCAGTGATCACTTGGTGAAAGGTTTGTATTTCCCTCTCAGCTATGTTGTTAGTGTTTTCCAAGTACTTTTCTTGCTATGTGTCGTTATTTTATGGTACTTTTTTTAGTAAGAGTGAACACAAGTGAGAATCAAGCGAACTGTTGTTTGTTTACACTTCAACTTGCAGCGCTTCGTTGTAAAGACGCAAACAAAAAGCTTAAAAAAATACTTACACGGGCAAAAACAATACAGGATTCATTCGGCAGCGACTTGATACCGAGGTCCTTTACCCCCAGCCACATACAAAAAAGTTGTAAGCCTCCATACTCTTCCACACTTTCGTCTGTTTTGCGGTGTAGAAGGACGTCTGCAACACCAGATAGTTTGAGATGTCGGGGAACTCGACTGAAGGGTAGTTTTCGAGATCGTATGACAAATCCTTCTTTCCCAGACTGTAGGGGTCGATTCCATTGCACATAGCAATCTTCTGAATATATCTAAAGCGAGCAGTGGCTTCTAGATTACGAGCGTACTTTGATAAGTTATCGCTAGTTGTTTGCACTACGGCAGCCATTTTGGTTTGCTTGACCACCGGCTGTTTTACTGGAAGTGAAATCACTAAGAAAAGTCATGTGACTGAAACCCAAGAATATAAACCTGCAGAGGTGGTTTCATCTTTGCACAACCCTCTTAGACTTCATCATCTCTGCATTAAGTATTATGAGGCCTTCAGTGTTTCTGTTTCAGGGTTTTGTATGACTCCTATTTAACAAACCTGACAACATAACTTGTGCACCTTTCTGTTTGATATATTAATCAGATGCAGATTTTATCAATGCGAATCTGGTATTAATTTTTTCTTCTTTTCCTGTCAACATTCTAAAGAATATAAGGATCTGAGACTCACTGGCGGACTGGACCATTGCTCAGGCAGAGTGGAAATCCATCGTAATGGTTCATGGGGTACAGTGTGTGAAAACTGCTGGGATGAGCAAGAGGCATCCATGGCTTGTGCCATGTTAGGCTGTGGGGAAGCAAAAGTATACAAAAGCTTTGCCCCACCCTTTAACCACGCAAATGGAACATATTGGTATTACCACTGTCAGAGTGGAAACAAAATCCTGTGGGACTGTAAAGAGATAGATGCAACTGAATATACACATCTGTGCAAAGAAACAAGCGCTGCAGGAGTGATTTGTAACAGTAAGTAAAGTTAATCAAGCATTAGTTCTTTTTTGCATATAATAAATAAAAATGTATTTGAGTGGCTTTGAGCAGTATGGTGGTGCAGTGGCTAGTGTTGCTGCCTCATAGCCACAGGGTTGAGCAGTAGTTATGCCCAGGTCAGACGGCAGAAAGACACATGCTGCTTGCTACCTGTGACTGGTCAGGTGGCGACTGATCGCAGGTGGACACAGGCGTTTTGTGCCAAATCCTTCGTTGTGGTCAGACATATTGGAAGACGCAGAAATTTTAAGCTGTTATGACAGGACGCAACCAGTCGGAAGCAGGCGCAGCTCGACGCAGGTTGACGCAGTGCACAGAAAATCTTTAAAAAAAATATAAGGCCATAAGACTGCTCGCAGGTTGTTGTAAACTATTTGCAGGTGCAGTCTGCATCTACCTGCGATGCATCGCAGCCATCTCTAAAGATTTGTCTTCCCCTGCGTCAGGCTGCGTCTAGCTGCCACTACCTGCTTCAACCTGCGATTGGTCGCTCAAGCATTGTACGACCGCCTGCCTCTACATGCATCAACCTACTATTTGCACCGATTGGAAGCGAATTGCAGCTGAAATGCAAAAAGATCATGATCCACTTGTGTCAACCTGCATCTACTAAAGACCCTCTGCAGCACTCTGCGTCGTTGTGCGTCGATGCAAGACCAGTCTTGCGTCTACCTGTGATTTTGTTATCGCAGGTAGATGCAAGTAGTTGAAAACTAGTTGCAGCCTGTCGTCTGACCTGGTCATTACTGTCTGTGTAGAGATTTGCATGCTGTCAATGTTCTTAAAGTCCACATGGGTTTCTTCCGGGTTCTCTGGTTGCCTCTCATTTTCTAAAAACATGCCAGTAGATTGATTGGGAACTTGGGTGGTGTGAATGAGTTTGTAAGTTTGTAATGAGACTGTATCTCCACCTTACGTCCAGGTTTTCTGGCACCAGATCCACCATGACCCTAACCCGGTTAATGAGGATGAATAAATAATTGATTGAATGATGATGGCTTTAGCCTGTTTGTTCATAGTCATTTTGTAGCATGTAATCAAACATGGTGTTTTAGAGCCTTCTGTACACTTGTGCCAGTATATGAACATATATTTTGCCTCTTCCAGACTCTCTTGGATTGCCTGCACCTACCACTCCAAATACAGCTCCAACAATGGTAACAAGTAAGTATCATTTTTGGATAATTTTAGATGAATACATTTTTGAAAACAAAGTCAGTAATAATAAATCATTCACAGTACATGGGTTGAATAATATAGAAGTAACGAACCCTAGTTTCACGTGCCTTAAGTCTTTGTATTAAATTGAAAGCTGGATTAAACATATCAGTAACACACAGGACATTACACATGCTTTGTAATCAATGTAAAAACACTTTGGCCTATGTTACATACATGTTCTTTTTCTCTTCTAAGTACAAACCACTGCAGAACCGTTCTCAGTGTCCTGGAATCCTGCAGTACTGGGCTGCATTATACTATCCTGCATTCTTTTGATTGTAATACTCTCAAATATCATCACGTGTTGCTGTTCGAAAAAGAAAAAAAAAGGTAGGTATAAATTCAAGCAGCATGTCAAGTTATTGTTTGAAGTAAACCTTGTGAAGGACATATGACCTTCAGGAAAGTTTGAGCCTCATCAGTGTGAAGTGATCAAAGTTTTCAGAAAGGATTTTTTTTTTCGTTGCCAGAATTTTAGAGATGTCATTAAATTGTCAAGCTTGCAGTTAATTAAGACAGTATATCAGGTGGAAAGAATGATTTTATAGTATTATTAATAATTATTCCACAAAATTGAGTTGTACATGAGCTGATAGCCGACGAGGCACATTGTGCCAAGTTGTCTGTAAGCCATGTACGACGAGATTGAGTGGAATAATTGTTTTATTCTATCCACATTCACTGGATTTTGAAAAACAGAACATTTTTATTTTGATTTTTTGCGAATTTGATAAATAAAAACTTTATACAAAATGTCCGACAAAATAATTTCCACTTAGAATGTAAACAAACCGGCAAAATAACAGTAGCAGTGGTGGTGCTGGAGATGTGGGACTCGTTTTCGTGCACCTTTTGGTGGGACTGTGGCTGCTACACCACGGGAATTACATCCTGACCCCTACTTGGTGGACTTTTTATTTTTTATTTATTTATTTTTTATTATATTATTTATTTATTTTTTCTTTCTTTGTCTATAATTGTAAAGCGTCCTTGGGTTTTTTGAAAGGCGCTATATAAATTTAACTTATTATTATTATTATTATTATTATTATTAGCAATTTGTGAAAAATGCTATAATAATAATTCTTGAAAAATAAACAAAAAATATACATTCTTATGATCAAATATTTTTATTCCACATGTTTTTGCTTTTTTGGTGTTTTTTTTTTTTTTTTAAATTTCATCCTCGGTTGGTTCAGCAACACGCGCCACCATTTTGTTTTTCTCTACTCACAGTATATGAGCTGATAGCCTAGTAGTAGAGTAGCTAATCAGAGCACGCGATTGCTCATATCCAGTGAATGTGGATAGACTAAATACAGTTAGACCTTAATACTTGATAGAGATATCTGTTTGGCATGCTTGAAACTGGTACAGGCTGTTCTGATCGCTACTTGTTTTGGCTAGTTAAATCCTTGAGATTTATCTTTGCTCACATATCTGCTCTGTTTCCATAAGGTTATTCTGACCAGTGATGCAATGCTTCATCACCCACTGATGTTACTCTGTCACACACAGATGACTCAGCTTCTTAAATCATCATCATTAAATCATCCTACTGTACAGCTACAACACACTCTTGAATGAGAATATATACTCATGTTTGTCCTATAATAAACTGAGAAACATCTCTGAACAGCTGTGTCTGCGTCAGTGACTGTTTGCTCCCGGATATCCATGAGACAGAATCTCTTAGGGGCGGCACGGTGTAGTGGTTAGCGCTGTCGCCTCACAGCAAGAAGGTCCAGGTTCGAGCCCTGTGGCCGGCGAGGGCCTTTCTGTGTGGAGTTTGCATGTTCTCCCCGTGTCCGCGTGGGTTTCCTCCGGGTGCTCCGGTTTCCCCCACAGTCCAAAGACATGCAGGTTAGGTTAACTGGTGACTCTAAATTGACCGTAGGTGTGAATGTGAGTGTGAATGGTTGTCTGTGTCTATGTGTCAGCCCTGTGATGACCTGGCGACTTGTCCAGGGTGTACCCCGCCTTTCACCCGTAGTCAGCTGGGATAGGCTCCAGCTTGCCTGCGACCCTGTAGAACAGAATAAAGCGGCTAGAGATAATGAAATGAGATGAGATGAGAATCTCTTAGGCGGCAGAGGTCTACATTTCTAGATCATACTTTGTCAATTCAACTTCCTTCAGTACAGACAAATCAAAACCTATCAGTATTATTGGTTCTGGTTTTGGTATCTGGATGAAAACTGAATGGCAGTTAGATCCTTATAATATTAAGGTCATGCTCTGATCTAGATATTACTGGACTGGTTGCTGCTTGATAGCTATTTTTAGCTCCAGGTAATCAAAAATTACATTTTAGGAGCCTCCCAAGTAGCACAATCACTAAGGTTTCATCCTATCTTTAGGATATAGAGTGTTGCATCTGGAGAACATCATAGCCCATGGTGTAGCCAATACCTAAGTGATCATGACTATGACCCATTCCCTACAAAGGCTACTCTTAGGGATTTAAAAGTGATGTTCATTTAGATGGCTAAGTGCAATTAAATTTTCCTGCTGCTGCATATAATTTACGAATACTAAGAATAACGTAGCATGTGATACAAAAGAATATATGTAATATCACATTCACTTGTTGTCAACAATATTTTATAACCAGTTAAAGTAATCATATGAAACACTTAAAGTCATCGGCTGCCTATCGCTTGCGATGATGACTGCTTCATTAGGATGTGCAGAAATGCAGGTGGGCCGTGAGGCCCACACCAGAGTGACAGAGCCACCTGCAGTGGTGGCATGAACAGCCCGGACGAGCTGCCATGGAAATGTCTGGCCTCGTGAGCTCTCGCATACTATTCTTCTCTCCTAATGGAGTGCCTTGTACAGTAAGGTAAGACAAATGATGTCATTGCCCCATCGTGTTGTCTCTCTGGACCTCCAGACCTGATGCCAAGTCGTGCACAAAAGTCCCACAGACCTGACGGGTATGGAAGTTGCCCTGCAGTGACAACTGACTTGCCGAGTGATGCCATCCGTTGGCCATTTGAATGGCTCTTTCACATGCCTTCTGGTGGTGTGCCATTGACCCTGTTGGGTTCATCTGCCACATTGCACCGAAAAGCACCCTGCTGCCAGCTCCTTATTGGTAATGTACTCTTTAACCCATAGCTGGAACCCAAGCAGGTGCTATCACTCTGGGTCAGAGCAGACCTGGGAGCAATGGTGATTAAGCGGTAACTCCACTTTCCCCAGTACTCAAGTTCTCCCGGACCTGAGACTCACCACCAGTTGCAGTTTAAAGTCATCCCCAGGACTATTAAAGTCATACCCAGGATGAATTATTATAACACTTAAAGTAATTATTTTTTCAAAATTTCAGATTGGAATAACTACAATGTGGGCATACAGCATTAAAGTACCATGCATAGGTCTGAAATATTTAGTTTATGCCCCACTGCAAGAGAACATAATGTGCCCTGCTTTCTAGGCACAAAAGATGGAGCGATATTACCCACTGATATTTGCTAGCTTGTGTATTCAGAATAGGCAGGTTAGTGCTCTCCTCCAAACATGTTCAGCCACCTATGATGGTTCATGATCATTCATTTATAAATGTAGCATGTTTCTGAGGAACCATGTGTTATTCATTCCCCTCTTGGGATGTCCTAGGATGTTTCATAACCTTTTTTAATAGTGTGTGCTAAAAGAGTAGGCTACTGTCACGGCGGGTTTACTGTCTCCCACAGCTCTTGAAGTTCAGCAGAGATTTACCAATCTACAAACCACAGCAGCTGAAGAGAATAACTATAGAGAGTCAATCCACCTTGTTAAAGTCACCAACAACGACAGCAACTCCGGTCAGTGTACACAACACCTAAAATGAAGACAAGATATTTGTTTTCTGACAAAACATTGATGAGTAAATGTATGCTTTTTTCCCCCTATAGCCCCAACAATGCCACCACAAATGTGGACTCAGAGTAGTGTTGAGAGTGCTTCTTATGATACAGACTGTGAAGCCAATGACGGTGGTGCAAATGGTCGTTTCACCCTGTCCACCTTCCACAGTGAGTTTATACCAAGATATCAGAATAACATGAAGCAATCATACAATGCACAGTACTGTAAAACAAGCTCCATCAAAATAAATACGCTCAAAGTCAAGCAGAAAACTAAGGAAAACTTTTCTCAACTGATTCCTCTTACCCCCTCCATCACTTTCTTCAGTTACACCCATGATGTTCCTCTTATATACAGGGTGTTTCAAAAAATTTGATATTATTTGAGATGTAAATATCCCAGAAACTACATAGTCTAGGCAAATGAAACTGAACAGGCTTAATGTTGAGCAATATAAGATTTATTCCTCAAAACTTGAATGAGAAATTCAAAAGATATGTGGATTCCATGAACGATTTCACAAATTTTCAATATTCACAAACTCGCTCGACCGTCTCTTCCGATGCTGGTGGTCATCCAGATCCTTTTGCCCTGCTGCACAGACAGCCTTCCTCTTTGCACTTTTAGTGCCATGTCCAAATCTGCATTGCAGTTGGTGCATTTTTAGAGAATTCTCTCATAAATGCACGCTGCACAGTCTTGTTCAACTGTGTTCGAATGTACTCTAACACACAAAATGCCTTTTCTTTTCCGCTGAATGGCATTTCCATACCTAAAAAGTTAAAAACAAAAAACACTGAACATAAAATTTTGACCTGTTTCCACACATGCTGTTAAAATTTGAAGGTCAATTGAACGAGAATTGGCAAAGTTATTAGATTGTGAAATTATATAAAATTTTTGAAACACCCTGTAGGTCCTAACCAAGAGAGATTTTGGCAAATTCTGATTGCTATTAAAGGATATGGGACATGGATTTTTTTTTCTGGGCATAATTATGTATAAAGGACATAAGAAATGCCATCTAAATCACTGCAGGGCGTCAAAAATGTGAAAATCATCACATTATTCAAGTTTTTTTTATACATCAGCGTAAAACAAGGATTCGTTAATGAGCTAGGTGGTCACGTGACCCGTGACGTCACAAAAACTTTCCAAGGAGCCAGCGCTTGGGTATCTAATGTAAACAGGTTACCGAAATGGACACCATCGACAGTGATATTCCCGATGTTTCACAGAGATGTGAAGTTAGACCCTATCAATTCGAACCGATAGCTGGAAATTCACATGAACATGGATCTTGTCTTTACTCTGACGGGTCAGATGATTCTGAGAGTGAGAGTTCATTCAGTCCCCATGAAACTGAAAGCGGTCGGCTCGATAACACTTCCTGGTAAGTTAAAAACAATTCTGCTCAAAGGCTAATGATCTGTTGAAAGAAGTATTATTTTTGTATCATACATTGAAAGTTCATCATAGATCTAGCTAAAGTCCATTGCAAGCTAGTTTTTTTTTTGCTGATATTTTTCGAGATTGATTGAGATACAATGCTTCCAGAGTCCGAGATGAAAACATTCAAAATGGCGAAACGAGTCAGAATTATGATAATCAATAATTGATACACCCAAAATTATAATACTAATCCTTACCTCGGCTTTCAGTCGCTTAGCGCAGAGGTCTTCAACAGGGGGATCGTGAAATCGCACCGGATCACTCATATCAACAAAAATATTCCTGCCCTGTCCCCTGGCCTCCGTGCAGGGATGCAAACAGCGCGCCTTTCGGCGGATGCCGCCTTTTTCACGGCTGAATCGCGCAGATCCGATTTAAAAAAAAAAAAAAAATAGCGATATTAATTCATGAAACATGAAACATGAAGTATAAGGATGAGAAAAAAACAATTTAAATCGGGAAGCTGCGCACATTTGTGTAGCCTGGCGCAAATGTGCGCAGCTTCCCGATTTAAACTGTTTTTTTCTCATCCTTATACTTCATGTTTCATGAATTAATATCGCTCAGTACCTGAGTATTAATGTTGAAAGAATCCTCAGTGAAATGGTCCGAACACAGTTTGTGGGAAACAGTAGGTGCAAAGTTTTTCAACAGGTGTTCTGTAAAGTTATCCTACCTCTTGGATTTGTCCTACCAAGCCTACTGCGCATGCGCGAAGCCTACTGAGCATGCGCAGGTGAGCCCACACTTTCCTCAGCTTCGGGTCCTTGGGGAATGCAAAAAAACTTACTCCAGGGCATTTCCCATTGGAATTATTGCAACCATAAGCAGCACAATACACCATGATGTCCAATGTATGATGTCCAATGTACTTTAAAGACTATAAAAACAATTTTCTTGTCATCCACTTCTCCATTCATCTACCCACTTGTGCTGTGCCCGAAAGTTTTTGTTACGTATGATCACGTGACAGCGGCTCTTCCGGTTGTAGAAAATGCATATCGGAAGTCGAGCAGAAATGCCATATAATCATCACGAATATAACGATTTTGCTGAATTTTATAGATGATTTTGTATTTGTTGATGCAATTAATTCATATTTTTAATGGAAAGAAACTGATATAGCGTGCTTTTATGTTTCATGTCCCATATCCTTTAACACCATGAGTAAACACTCAAAGACTAAATGATTTATCTACATGAACACAGACTCAAGTCACGAATTCTTCAAACTTCAGACTGGGAAAAAAGACTTGTAACATGACTTGGATTTAACAACAATGATTTAAATATAGGCTTTGACTTTGCCATTATGATTGAAGGATGAAGAATGAGTGAAGATAAATAGTGTTTAATAATAAACAAAAATGATGAATATGAACTTGCAGGCAGACCATTTCATAATACCATGGTATCTTGTGTATTTCATGGCTTTGTGTAAATCAGTTGGACAAATACATTTTTGTAGAATGGCTTGATTATTACTGTGCACTATATTTAATAGTTATTCCATGAAATCAAGTCGTACATGAGCTGATAGCCTATGAGGCACATAGCGCCGAGTTGGCTATAAGGCATGTATGATGAGATAGAGTGGAATAATTGTTTTATTCTATCCACAATCACTAGATTTTGAGAAACAGAACATTTTTATTTTTATTTTTTGCAAATTCAATAAATAAAAACTTTATACAAAATGTCCGACAAAATAATTTCTGTTTAGAATGCAAACAAACTGGTGAAATTAAAGTAGCAATTTGTGAAAATGCGATAATAATAATAATAATTATTGAAAAATAAAAAAGATACATTGTTACCATGAAATATTTTTATTCCATATTTTTTTATTTTTTTATTTTTGTGGGTTTTGTTTTCGAGTAGTGTTTTTATTTCATCCTCAGTTGATTCAGCAACACACTCTGCCATTTTGTTTTTCTCTACTCATGGTATATGAGCTGATATCCTAGTAGTAGAGTAGCCAATCAGAGCGTGCGATTGCTCATATCCAGTGAATGTGGATAGAATAATTCTGGTTACTACATTTGACTGAATATTTTGTAGATTTAGCTTAGTACAGTTACACTATAGGGCCAAATGTTTGTGGACACCTGTCCATTATTCCCATATTTGCTTTTTGAACATTCCCGTTCTAGATTTAGTCCCCCTTTTCTTTTATAAAAACCTTCACTCTTCAGGGAAGGCTTTCCACTAGATTTTGTAGTGTGGCTGTGGAGGATTTGCCCTTTCAGGGCAAAAATTAGTGAGGTGAGGCACTGATGTGAGGTGAAGAGGCCTGGCATGTAGTTGGCATTCCAGTATATTCCAAAGGTAAAACCTTGGCAAACCATGTCTTCATGGCCTTCAATTTGTGCCCAGGTGTATTGTCATGCTGGAACAAGTTTGGGCTTCTTAGTTCCAGTGAAGGAAATTTGTAATGCTAGAGCAAACAAAGACATTCGAGACAATTCTGCACTTCCAACTTTGTGGCAACAGTTTGGAGAAGAACCACATATGGGTGTGAAAGTCAGGTGTCCACAAGCTTTTGGCCATATAGAGTCATTTTCTGCTGTTGCATTTTGCAATATGTTGAGGAAGTTTAGGACTAAGTGTTACTGCTTCACAACTCCAGGGTCACCAGTTCATTCCTGAGCTTAGGTGACTATCTATGTGAAGATTCTCATGTTGTACCCTCCACTGCAGACTCTGTGCGGCATAATGCAGATGGTCCAGCTCCTACTATGAAGGGCCCAAATCTGCAGATTGTTACTGAAGAGGGTGAGTCAGGATTTGGCTTTTATACATGCAACATACCTTTCTGTGGGCAAACCGCTTAATGATATTGTATGCGTACTGTAGTTATGATAATTTGACTTGTATCCTCCATTCATTCTCTATACTTTGTTTGGTGGAAACTTTTCTAATGACAAACATGAGTATTTTATATATATATATATATATATATATATATATATATATATATATATATATATATATATATATATATATCCCTCCACAATTATTGGCACCCCTGGTTAAGATGTGTTAAAAGCCTTAAAATAAATTCAAGTTTTATTGCAGAAGCATAATCTCACACTGAAAATTGTAGAAAAATGTAACCCTTAACTCAAGTGAATAAAAAAAAATCCCTGACTAAGAAATAATTATTTGTCATAAAATCACCTGTTATTGGCACCCATAACAATTCCTAGAAAATAAAGGTAATTGAAGCATTTCTGTCATTTCTACTGTAGTTTATAAAGTTGATCAGAGTATCTAGGAACCTTTAATTAGCAATTCATCACATCCTGTTTCCCTGGGGTATAAATATGATGTGACACAGAGGCCTATTTCTCTTATACACTCTTCAACATGGGAAAGACAAGAGAACACACCATTCAAGTAAGGCAGATGTGTGTCGACCTTCATAAGTCAGGCAGTGGCTACAAGAAAATAGCCACTCGCCTACACCTGCCCATATCTACAGTCAGAGGAATCATCAAGAAGTTTAAAACAACTGGAACAGTGGCAAACAAGCCTGGACGAGGATGCAAGTTTATCTTGCCACCACTCACAGTGAGGAGGATGGTAAGAGAAGTAAAAAGTTCTCCAAAGCTCACTGTTAGAAAATCGCATCAAAGAGTAGCATCTTGGGGTCACAAAGTCTCCATAACAACCATCAGGCGCTATCTACATGCCAACAAGCTGTTTGGGAGGCATGCACGGAAAAAGCCTTTTCTCACTTACAAGCATAAACGTAAACATCTGGAGTTCGCTAAGCGGTACTGGGACTTCAACTGGGACCGTGTGCTTTAGTCAGATGAGACCAAGATAGAGCTTTTTGGCAACAAACACTCTAACACATCACAAAAGATGAACATGTGGAAAAGCACCTCATGCCCAGTGTGAAGTATGGGGGAGGATTGGTGATGCTGTGGGCCTGTTTCTCTTCCAAAGGCCCTGGGAACCTTGTTAGGGTGCATGGCATCATGAACTCTTTGAAATACCAGGACATTTTAAATCAAAATCTGGTGGCCTCTGCCCGAAAGCTGAAGATAGGTCGTCCCTTGGTCTTTCAGCAAGATAATGACCCTAAACATGTGGCCAAATCTACACAAAAATGGTTCACCAGACACAAAATCAAGCTCCTCCCATGGCCATCTCAGTCCCCAGACCTCAACCCAATTGAAAACCTGTGGGGTGAGCTGAAGAGGAGAGTGCATAGGAGAGGACCCAGGACTCTGGATGCTTTAGAGAGATTGTGCAAAGAGGAATGGCCAAAGATCCCTCTCTCTGTATTCTCCCATCTTATGAAATGTTATAGGAGAATATTAAGTGCTGTCTTGTTGGCAAAAGGGAGATGTACAAAGTATTAACATCAGGGGTGCCAGTAATTGTGGCACACATGGTTTCGTGTAAAAGAATTATTTCTTAATGTAGGATTTTTTTTCCCCACTGAATAAATGCACTTGAATTAAAGGTTGGATTTTTCTCTTTTTTTGCATTGTTGTCCTATATTATTTTTAAAAAATGAATTTATTAGAAGCCTAAGAACATATCTTAACGAGGGGTGCCAATAATTGTGGAGTGCGCTGTATATACATTACCAGTATATAATATACATATATAATACATTACTGAAATTGAATAGAACAACACTTAGCCACAACTGAAACCTGTTTTTTTTTATTCTGCTTCTTCCTGCCTTTGTTTTTTGGGTGTAAAACATCTGATTACTCAATGGAAAGCACCTACCACCTGAGAGTTTAGCTTTAAAAGGAAGAATCTTGAATGCATCTTTTATCTGTATAGTCATTTGAGTCTTTAAAATTGAATCATGCAAGAAAATACACTGGAAGAAGAAATTCTGCAAACTGCAAGCATGTGTAGTTTAAATTCATTTCAAATTGAAACTACATTTTGTGGGTTTGAGGAAATCACACAGAGGTTTCAGAGATCTTTAGTCACATTAACTGTTATTATCAAATCATTTGTTAAACTATACAGGAAACTAGACTTGGAAAGATTAAAAAAACAAACAAACCTGATTGACATTTTGGTGAAATATATTTATGGTTTCTAAAAGTAGAAACAATGTTATAGGCAGAAAAATCTAATTTTATTTAAACATAGTTTTTGGCTGTTTGGCTGCTGAAATTATTCGAAGACAAAAATGGCTTAAAAATAATGAAACGAAATGTTTCAACATAAAAAATACTATAAACAACAGTAAGCTATAATAAATGAAATGAAGTCAGCATTTGGTGTGAGACGACCTTTTGCTTAAAAAAAGGTCAGTTTGATAAGGAACTGAGCTGTAGGTTTTACTGAGCATCTTACAGAGCCAGCCCCAGTTCTTCTGGACACTTTGACTGTCACACTCGCATCTTCATTTTGCACCAAAACCCAGTAGCCTTCATTATGTTTTCATTTTTAATCTGAAAAGTAGTCTCTTATGTAATATGCTGCTCAGATACAAACATTTTTTTTTTCTGTAACAATTTTGTGCTGGAAAATGAACGTTTGGACTCTAAAATGTTTTTGTACTGACTGGATAATGTAGAAGTCATAAAATAGAAATCTATAATAAAGTTTGTATGAAAAAAAAATAGGGTGCCTAAGACTTCTACACTGTACTGTGTGTGTATATATATATATATATATATATATATATATATATATATATATATATATACTACCGTTCAAAAGTTTGGGGTCACTTTGAAATGTCCTTATTTTTGAAACAAAAGCACTGTTCTTTTCAATGAAGATCACTTTAAACTAATCAGAAATCCACTCTATACATTGCTAATGTGGTAAATGACTATTCTAGCTGCAAATGTCTGGTTTTTGGTGCAATATCTCCATAGGTGTATAGAGGCCCATTTCCAGCAACTCTCACTCCAGTGTTCTAATGGTACAATATGTTTGCTCATTGCCTCAGAAGGCTAATGGATGATTAGAAAACCCTTGTACAATCATGTTAGCACAGCTGAAAACAGTTGAGCTCTTTAGAGAAGCTATAAAACTGACCTTCCTTTGAGCAGATTGAGTTTCTGGAGCATCACATTTGTGGGGTCGATTAAATGCTCAAAATGGCCAGAAAAATGTCTTGACTATATTTTCTATTCATTTTACAACTTATGGTGGTAAATAAAAGTGTGACTTTTCATGGAAAACACAAAATTGTCTGGGTGACCCCAAACTTTTGAACGGTAGTGTGTGTGTGTATATATATATATATTACAAGTAAACATATTGTATTGCCCTTTACACACAGTCACAAGTGCTGCAGTGCAAGGATACCTGCAAGCCCCTGTGGACACATTTCAGCGTCTTTCTGCAACTCCCAGTGGTAAGCAATCATTTTTGGTGCCACTTTTAATGCTTGGTTGTACTACTAACTCCTAAATATTAAATGTTTCTTTTAAGGGGTACTCCAGCACTTTTTTAAACCTTGATTTCTATCCAGTGCATCTGTAGCATGCGGTTACTTAGCATGGTCAGCAATTTCAACACATTTCCTCTTTTCTTGAAACTCATTTATAATGGTAGTCTAAGAGAAACAGTTAAATTCTGTCAACAAATATCTAAAAGACATGACTGTATATATGTATATATATATATATATATATATATATATATATATATATATATATATATATATATATATATATATTACTTTCCCCAATCTTTTGCTTAACAATTTAATAAATAAAATTTAACACTTTTATTTATTGATGAACAAAATGTCGTACCTTTTTACTTTTAAATCCATTTTAAATCCATAGCTATCACTTATGTTGTAGCAGCACCAGCCTCTATGTTTCAAACACTGACAATGGAGACTCCTTCCAGAAATGCTACGTAGATAATGTTGCTCCTTACAGGAAACTTCACCACATTAACAATTACACCAATTTTAGAAACATATTTATGTGGAGTACAACCATACAAGTACTTGTGTAAGTTATTACTATACAAAGATAATTTATTAGAATGAGAGCAGTTACTATAAACCTGTGGTTTGCTGTCAGATCGGCTGTAATAGAAAATTAATAAGCACCTTCTGACCAATCATAATCAAGGTTCAAAATTGAGAAAACAGGCTTTCATGTAGGAATGTTTGTCTGGTATATTCACACATTTGCTACTGATGTGGTTGCAAAACACTGGAGTATTCCTTTAACAGTCCTTAGTGACAAATATATACATATGTTTAATGTACTTACAATATGCATCCTTTGAAATGACTGCTTTGACATTATGAACACACCTGTTTCCTTAACTCCTTCTAGCCGACTCATTTGACACGTCCAGCACCTCATCTGGGGAGTGTTATGAAAATACCGGCCCCAAAGCCACAGATCTATGCTTGGAGAATTATGAAAATACTGGAGAAATCAGAAGTGACCTGCCGCCTGGAAGTATGCTTGTTTGATTACATTTGAAATTGAAATAATCAAAATAAGCAGTTTTAATACCTGTAAAAATCCATATCCATATAATTGTATTTGTTGTCACCTCACCCAGTTCCCACTGTACATGGCACTGAGGACTTCCTGAATCCACCAGGTAACCTTGTTTATAATCACAGCCTGAAACATATTCCTTTCGATTTATCTGTATAGTGCTGCCAAAAAAAATAATTATTATATGTATTTTTCATTGCATAACAAGTATTAAAGGAAGTTTAATGTTTGTACTGAAAGAATTGGGAACTGAATCTGGATATCACTGTACAGCAAAACCACATGTCACTTCCAATGCATGTGAAAATGCTCAGAATTACAAATGTTCCAGAAAATGTTCTTGAAAATACAACTGTTTTTATTCCCTAGCAATTTTAGGTTGCCTAAGGTACATTTTGGTCATTAATTCTGTAACGATATTTGTTCTTCCCACAATAAGCTGAATAATAATTTTCCACCACAAAGGCCATTGCACACATTTGTAGTGGGAACATAGGTTTAAAGTTTTTGTTGCACAAATAACTACAGATCTACCAATCAAAGGGTTCTCAGCAAATAAAAAAGATCACTCTAAAGAACATTTTCTGGCAAGTTTAATTTTAATTATATGACCGTTAAAATGACCAAGATTCAAGTAAAAATATTAAAACTAAACAAAGATAAAATGATAATGGAAAAAATTGTCCATCTTTTTGTTTAAGCAGTATTTTTGCTTTATTATAACTATTTTAATACAACCCCAATTGCAAAAAAAAAATAAAATAAAATAAAATGGGACACTGTGTAAAACATAAATAAAAACAGAGTGTGAAGATTTGCAAATCATGGAAACCCTATATTTCATTGAAAATAGTACAAAGACAACATATCAAATGCTGAAACTGAGAAATTTTATTGTTTTTTGAAAAATGTATGCTCATTTTGAATTTGATGCCAGCAACACATTTAAAAAAAAATTTGGGACAGGGGCATGTTGCATCATCATGATGTTGCATCACCTCTACTTTTAAGAACACTCTGTAAATGTTTGGGAACTGAGGAGACCAATTGCTGTAGTTTTGAAAGAGAAATGTTGTCCTGATATACAATTTTGAAAGAGAAATTCTTGCCTGATATACAATTTCAGTTGCTCAACAGTTCAGGGTCTCCTTTGTCATACTTTGCGCTTCATAATGTGGCAAATGTTTTAAATGGGAGACAGGTCTGGACTGCAGGCAGGCCAGTTTAGCACCCGGACTCTCTTATTACAGAGCCATGCAGTTTTAATATGTGCAGAAAGCAGTTTGGCATTGTCTTACTGAAAGAAGGAAGGCCTTCCCTGAAAAAAGATTTTGTCTGGATGTGTGGTTCTGTTTAGTATCCCGAGAGACTATGGACCTGAGTGGTGGAGAAGATTCCCCCATTTACTCTCCCGTGAGCGCTGATGTAGATTCCTTCTCAAATGACCCTGATGACAGTGATGACTATGATGATGTTGTGAACTACTCACAGACACCACTGATGTGAACTGGACCTACTGACGTAGTGTCTTACCTTTTTTTTTTTAAAAACTCATTATGAATTAGCTAGTTAATTAAAAGTACCTGAGAATCCCATTTTTCCTGTACATGTTATCATGTGTGTGTTGAAAATGTAAAGACACAGAGACAATTTATTTTAAGGTGCTGGTCTAGAATCAGTTGTCTCCGTGTGTGCTATATTTGCACTGAAACCCCCAGCACTTTCACTCTGAGCAGGTTTATATGTATATAAACTTACATATGTAAGACTGGCAGCTGTTACTATAAGAAAAAGAATTGATTCTTGTTCTTTCCAAGACTCTATGGAAAAATAAATGATTAAACTGAAGATGATTAAACTCACAGCAGCTGAAACCTGACAAAGAAAGGAACCTGTTACTTTAAAAGAACGTCATATAATATGTTGGCCATTTTAACATTTTATTTAAAGAGGTAAAAAGTTGGAACAGGATAAATGTCTAAAATGCATTTTGGTGTTGTCTCATTTTGCATGCTACTGTAAATAAAATTGTTGTATGGAATTTGCAAATAATTATGAATTGCAGTTCTTTAAATTGACCACACTGTGTCGCCATATACATTTGAGAAATGGAAGTGTCTCTTTGGTGCTTTACTTTCAGAGGTTTGTTGATTTCTATGTTTATATCAATAATACCATCAAAATGACCATGATACGCTCTAAAAAATAATGGGGCCAGTACCGGTTCTTCAGGGCGATGCCATAGAAGAACCTTTTTCAGGGCTTCAAAGAACCGTTCATGCAACAGTTCTTTAAAGAACCATTTAAACCATTTGTTTGATCAGTGAAGACAGATTTGTGTAAACATAGCCTATGTGCATTGACCAGCAAATGGTAAGAGAATGCCAGGCTCTGAAGAACCATTTCCAATGTGAAGAACCTTTCGCATAATGTAATGGTTCATCACAGAGTTTTGACTCTCCATGGAACCATCCAGAGATTTGAAGAACCACTGAAGCACCTTTATTTTTTAGAGTGTTATAATTGTTAGGGATCCAAGCACCAAGGTATCCTTATACTGATTTTATGTTTCCTTCTTACTGATATACATACAGCAGCTAACGGAAGTCCACTCATTCAGTATGACTTCACACCTTAAACCATGTCGTGCCATCAGCTGGACAAACACCCTTGTTACAGTTTACAGTTTCCTAATTTTCCTTCCAGTTTCTCCTCAATTTGGATACTTGCCAATTCCCAGACACCAGCCAGCTCTTCCCTATCATATGACAGACACCAGCTAGGCAAGATGAAGGTTCTTCCTCTGACACACTTTTAACCAGCCAACCACATCTTTTTTCAACTGCTGCTCAAATGGAAGCATAACACACTCAGAGTAAAGCGCTATCTACACTCTTCTGCATACATGAGCTCACAGACACCCATGATTGGCTAGTATCACTGTGATTGAAAGGAGAGAGAGTGTGCCATTCCTTCCACCCAGAAAGTTGGCACAAAGTTTCTGGCTGTGATGTTAGAATCAGAATTCATTAAAAAAAAAAGTTGTTTGGTTTGCCAAGGTTGGAGTGGAAGAACCTTAGAGGCCTGAAGCTCAACTCCAATGAACACCTTTGGAATGACGTAACAAGTGCAGCTGCCTTATGATTTTTTGATCACTGCAACTAAAAACAGGAAATGAGGTCATATCCCTCCAATGTTTTTTGCACACTGGCATCAAATTTTGGTCTATATTTTTTGGTGTAGTACCAGACTTTGATGGTAGCCATAGATTTTCAACTATCATGGCTATCCAAAAACGTTTATGTTCATTTCATGGCAACATGCTACTGCACTGCCTCGATCAACTTGGGTGGCTGTTTTACATCTACTTGACATTTACTTTGACTTGTTTATGGTAGATCAAAAGCCTTCCTACTTTCTGAAGCCCTTCTGTGACTTGCTCTGCAACCGTAATGAACCATGCAAATGAGGCATAGCTCGCCACTGAAATACAAAGTACACGGTGCAGCAAAATTGCAAGTGGAGGTATTTTAGGGGACCTAGAGGCAACAGGATGTGAAGTAATATTTGTGCAGCGTTGTTGTGCATTAACATTATTAATTATGCATGGAGACCTCCCATGGATAGTAGCTCTGCTAAACAAAAAAATGCTCATAAATACTAAACATTGAAATGAAAACATTGATTTCAGATAGCTGTTCATGAAAACATCGCAAGATGAAAATATTCATCACACTTCAAATAATTTTTTTTTTTTATAATGGAATAAAAAAAAAAAAAAAAGAATCAAGTCTCTCATTGTCACCATTCATTGCATAATGATTGGACCCCGTAATCGCTGTTTGGACCTGTATTTACTTATCATGGAAATTCTGCAGCTCAAATTCAGAAATGATGGTTTGTTTGTTTTTTTTTCGCAGTTATTTGTTAAGCTTTTAGGCATTCTCAGTTAATAGTCTTCAGGGTACAGTCATCTATGTGTGTCTGAGTTCTTGGCCTCCAGAATGTCTGGGTGTTTATATTTGCAATTAGGACTGCCTGTAATGTGTTCTTAATTGACATGATCTAATGGTTGACTTTCCTTCTCATGCTGGAAAATGCCCTTGTCCACCTGGCAGTTTGATTTATTCCACCAGTGTTTATTCCATGTCACATGGATATATTAAAGCTGTGCAATTATAAACCATTAGAAACTGTATATTAAACATCATTTTGTATTTATATATTTATTCACCATTGACCATCTTTACACACAACAGTTCTGAGCCACAGCAGTGAGGACATCTGTATTTGAGTGGCTCCTTGGTCACTTGGGATCAGCAATATTTAAGTTTGACGTTTTTAGTAATATTTGGCAACATTTCCTTCACATTTCAGCTGCTGTGAATAAAATATATACTCAGAGGAAAAACTTCACCTCTATGGCGCACGAGTTCATGTAAACAGAAGAACAGCAAATGATATGGACCACCAAGATTTAAGGCGTCTTTACCTGCCTGCCAATCATGTTGCCTGTAAATTAAAAAAAAAAAAAAACCTTGGCTGCACACACATGTATGTGGTTTTGGGGCGTGGCTTTGGAAAACTGTCAGGAGGGGCTTGTGCTTGTTAAAATTTTGCGTTTAAAAACAGAATGTTCGGAGATTTCTTCCAAAATAGCTTACCATTCCTTTATTGCAAAGCTTTTGTTCGAGGTTCTTGAGAGGGAGAGCTGGCACCAAGTCATAGAGGAGCACCATAAATCAAGAAAAAAGCTCGTCACCCCACATGCACAACCTGAGTGTCCAAGAACCTGGTGTTTTTCCCTTAAGAAACAGATGAAATGTTTAAAATAACACACATATTTAATCATTCACAATCAAGAGATTAGTCTTCTGCTTTATCTAAGACTGTTTGACTAACTGGCTTATTATCTTATTCTTCAGGAATGTTCAATGATGTGATCACACAGGATTTTTCAATTAGCCTGGACAAATGTTTGAAGAAAAAATTCCACTTGCTCACGAGATCTGTGTACAGTGTCATTTGTCTTGATAATGTACCTTGGTATGCTACTGGATGTACTATGAGTGTGAAGTTAAGTGGGTTATATCCTCTTCAGGCATAATGTGTACAATTGTACACATGACGTTCCATGGCATTTTTCCTTGTGTCCATATAACTCGTATACTTTGGAATGGAATACAGGCATACAGGACTACGTAAAGTACAGATACACATTAGTGTAAGATAAGTACAAGATATACAATAAGTACACAGGACTATAAAATACACAAGCTGGTGCATACTAAATAGACAGGAAAATGGAGCAATGTAAGAAATGACCCATAGCAGCATCATAGCACGTTCTCTGAGGAGCACTACAGTCCATGAGATATTGTTCTAATTAAACAGTGTAGGTGTGTAATGATGGTTATAGTAGGTGGTTGAAGGAAAGGGTGTTGTAGTCCAGGTAGGTTTTGGGATTCTGTGATGAGAAGTCTGGGGAAGAATCTACTGCGGGGACTGCTAGAGGTGGTACCTGGGGTTATAAATACACTTGGACATAATTCAACACACCATGGCACCAGAAAGCCTTAACCTGTACCTGCTAGTATTTATGTCTTTGTTTGAGTAATTGACTTGAAAATCCCAAGAAGCTCTAATGGATAGGCGTTACTAATACATATAATTTCTATGGAATCTAAATGAGCCAGCAATTACATTAGCAAGGCAATGAGTTAACGTTTTTCGAAACATTTGTGTCTAAAAGACAAGCAGATGTGGTTGTGTAAGCATTATTGCGTTACTAATCTCGTACAAAGTTTATAAATGCATTTGAAGTTGGACCAATGAACAAAATTAGGAAAGAATGTCTGTTTAGTAAATGTGGAGCTGGAATATGTTCATATAATCACTGGTAACATAAAACAATGAAAAGTGCAAGAAATCAACGATCTCAGCCTTTATATATGTGATCAGAAAACAAGTTTTTAGTTTGCTTTTGTTACTTTTCATTACTTTATTCTTTCACTTGTTTTTTTTCCCTTTGGTTTTGTCCTTTGTCCTTATTTGTCCTTTTTTGTCCCAGTGTTGGTGTTATGGCTGTTCAACAACCAACAAATCTCTAAAGTTTGTACTGACGTAATGCTACAGGTTTCAAAGAGTCTTTGCCAGCCAGCTCTGAGGCTGCCTGTTGTTCTTCATATGCTCGTTCCAGCGTCTCTCTTTACACCACCCAGGCTGAGACACTACTGAAATAATGCCACCAGGTTTCCGGGGACTCTGTGCATTAAGAGGTGTTATCTGTGATAGCAGGGCACCTTTCCTAGCGAAACTCAATCTTGGCATTTCATGCGTGATGAAAAGCAATGCCCATGAGGCCTGTTGTCATCGGCTCCTGTGTGCCACTTTGATGTGCTCTCAGGTTTAGACCCGAGCAGGCTGAATAACACAACAGGGCATTATTACCCAAGAGCAGGTTAAGCACACAATAAAAGAACAGTTCACGTCAGTTGTCTGTTCTGGAGCCGCACTGGCCCAGGAGGAGGGGAACCTGTGCAAAACAAAAGAGCAAGTCTCTGTCAATCATTGATAAATACCAGTAAAATATAATGAGGTAAAAACATACGAACACAATTGGTCATTGTTGTTTGTCGTATTTCAGTTTCTCCATCCAAATTAAAATTTCGATGTATATATGTTTTTGCTTTAGTATAATGCTAGTATAAATTCCGAGAGTGGTGTAGTGGGTCGCTCTGCTGCCTCACAGCTGCAGGGTTTGATCCTAAGCTCAGATTACTGTCTGTGGAGTTTCGCATGTTCTCCTCATGTCTGTGTGGGTTTCCTCCCACCTCCCTAAAACATGCCAGTAGATATGTTGGTTACTCTAAGTTGCCCCTAGCTGTGAATGACTATATGAATATGTGTGTGTGCATGGTGCCCTGGTGTATTCCCACCTCGTGTCCAGTGTTCACAGTAACCCTGATGAGGATAAATAGAAGATGAATGAATGAATAAATTTCAAAGCATAAAAGTCAGATGCCAGTTTGTAACTTCAGTTTTAATCCCATCCACCTTCTCATATTTGATTACATCTTTTACGGTACACTCTCAGGAAACAAAGAACAAAAAACAAAACGTTTCTTAACATTATCTGATTAAACCTTAAGGACCACTGGTGTACTCTAACTCTTTAAACCCCAGGACCTGTTTGGGTCCACACTTAGGTTGGTCTTTTGAAATAATATATCTTGACAGACATGCTTAGTTTCACTAAGTAAGCTCATATTAGATCTCTTACATCTACACTACCGTTCAAAAGTTTGGGGTCACCCAGACAATTTTGTGTTTTCCATGAAAAGTCACACTTTTATTTACCACCATAAGTTGTAAAATGAATAGAAAATATAGTCAAGACATTTTTCTGGCCATTTTGAGCATTTAATCGACCCCACAAATGTGATGCTCCACAAACTCAATCTGCTCAAAGGAAGGTCAGTTTTATAGCTTCTCTAAAGAGCTCAACTGTTTTCAGCTGTGCTAACATGATTGTACAAGGGTTTTCTAATCATCCATTAGCCTTCTGAGGCAATGAGCAAACATATTGTACCATTAGAACACTGGAGTGAGAGTTGCTGGAAATGGGCCTCTATACACCTATGGAGATATTGCACCAAAAACCAGACATTTGCAGCTAGAATAGTCATTTAGCACATTAGCAATGTATAGAGTGTATTTCTGATTAGTTTAAAGTGATCTTCAGTGAAAAGAACAGTGCTTTTCTTTCAAAAATAAGGACATTTCAAAGTGACCCCAAACTTTTGAACGGTAGTATAAAGTGCTAATTGTTAATGAACTTATTACTGATCAGCAGTTTAATATACTGTGTTTAACAGGAACATGGATTAAACCAAATGTACCGTATACTGTTCTTAGGGTGGCATGGTGGTGCAGTGGTTAGCACTGTCGCCTCACAGCAAGAAGGCTCTGGGTTCGAGCCCAGTGGCTGGCGGGGGCCTTTCTGTGTGGAGTTTGCATGTTGTCTGTGTGGGTTTCTCCCACAGTCCAAATACATGCAGTTCGACTAATTGACTACTCTAAATTGTCAATGATCAAAAGCATTGTCCACTCAGTTGGCTAGCCGGCTGTACTTACTTAGTCAAGAAACCCTAGGAAAGGGACCCAACTCAGAACACACTGGACATGCGAAGAAGAAGAAGAAGATACTGTTCTTAACCATTAGGTGACAACGGGCATACCTAACAACCTGTGCTATCTTCCTGTCTCTCTCTCTCTCTCTCTCTCTCTCTCTCTGTTGAGTTATGTCTATCCTGAGATACCAGTGATGCTGGCCTCTCCTGCTCCTCGGACCTGCCTGATCCATCCTGATGTTCTACTTCTGGCTGGAGTCTCATCACATTGCTCCTGTGGAGGATGGCCCTATATGGACAGTTGAAAGATACACTTAGAAAATGGCTCTGGACACTTATAGTGGTGCTACGATGGCTTGTGATTGCAGTTGTCATGGTGACTTTGGGACTGCGGTTGTCATGAATGGTTTTGCGCTCGGCTCTCCATTGATGGACAGTTGGTGGCTTCAAGAAAATAGTCTTCATGCTGGGACTATAATGAATTTCCTGATTACACAGTTGTACTTTATGACTATATAGGATACAGTTATAGGAGCGAGTTATTTATAGTCATGCTAACTGTTATCACCCAAATGAGGATGGGTTCCCTTTTGAGTCTGGTTTCTCTCAAGGTTTCTTCTTCATGTTGTCTGAGGGAGTTTTTCCTTGCCTCCGTCACCTCAGGCTTGCTCATTAGGGACAAATACATTTATTAGGGATAAAATGAGTTCATATGTTTAAAGTTTTTATTCTCCTATAAAGCTGCTTTGCGACAATGTTAAAAATGCTATACAAATAAACTGACTTGACTTGCCTACACTGTAAAACCCGATAAGGTCACTGAGCTCAAAAATTTTATTGAAACCGATTACGTAAAAATTTTTGAGGTAAGTAACTTAAATTTTTTAAGGTAAGATTTCTTAAAAATTACACTATAGTTACACTTAATTGTAATTTTTAAGAAATCTTACCTTAAAAAATTTAAGTTACTTACCTCAAAAATTTTTACGTAATCGGTTTCAATAAAATTTTTGAGCTCAGTGACCTTATTGGGTTTTACAGTGTAGTAGTTACTGAATAATTAACAGTTATTCCACGAAATTGAGTCGTACATGAGCTGATAGCTGACAAAGCACGTAGCACTCAATTGGCTATAAGCCATGTATGACATGACTGAGTGGAGTAATTGTTTTATTCTCCCCACATTCACTGGATTTTGAGAAACAGAGCATTTTTATTTTGATTTTTTGCAAATTCGATAAATAAAAACTTTATACAAAACATCCGACAAAATCATTTCCGCTTAGAATGCAAACAAACCGGCGAAATGACAGTAGCAATTTGTGAAAAATGCTATAATCATAATTCTTGAAAAATAAAAAAGATACGTTCTTACCATCAAATACTTTCATTCCATATTTTGTTGCTTTTTTGTATTTTTGTTTTCGAGTAGTTTTTATTTCGTCTTTGGTTGGTTCAGCAACACGCGCCGCCATTTTGTTTTTCTCTACTCACGGTATATGAGCTGATAGCCTAGAGGTAGAGTAGCCAATCAGAGCACACGATTGCTCATATCCAGTGAATGTGGATAGAATAATAGGCTTTATGAATAATATGCTTCTCAACTGAAAAATACTTACTAGAGCATCAAAAGGATGTATAAAATATAATAACAAATATGGAACATGACTGCTACATGTTATTTTGCACTGTTAAGTTTATGAACTCTGTGCTCAGTTTTTATGCATCTCTCTTTAGCAGGTTATCATATCTCAGTGTTAGAGTCAATAGCTCTAAGATGGTGGGTTTTTTTTTTCACTTTCTCTGCTGACCCTGTGAATCCTGGAAACTATTTTTTAGGTTTCAGTGTGCCTTGTTGTTTCACAGGAAACGATGTGATGCTCTCAACAGAGAATTTTAGCAGATGTTTCATTTTGATAGAATTCACTCCTGCACTGTTTCAGCTGGTCATCTGGGACTTTCATGTGTTTGAACAGTCAAATATACTCGAACAGTAATGCTTTCATGTGAATGCCTGCATTTTAGGCGACTCACACCCTCTTTACCCTTCAGTGCCCGGTTCAGCGTAGAGACGAGGACCAGGGCTTGTTAGTGTAAAGATCATATATCGATTTTTTTTCAATGTCTGACAGATTATGTGCCATGACTTGAACTGAGACACACCGGCGCATAGCCTGTCCCTGCTATGATATTCACAGAGTGAGGGCTCAGCTGGGAACAGATCTCAGTTATTTCCCATTCACAGTCCATTTGTAATTCTAGGTATATAAACATTTAACACGTGAGTTATTAGACCTGGATACTGGCAAGAGTTAGCTCTTGGTTGTGCAGCCTCATTTGAAATGACATACTGAAGCTGTCCAGTTCTTGTGCCTGACGTGCCTCATTGGGAACAGTACGTGATATTTGCCGTATAGGAGCTGAGCTGACACCTCATCCTCAAAATAGTCTGTAAAATCTCAGACTATAATAATTTAAACATGCTGCTTGGAGTCCATTGTGTTATGATGTTAACAGACTTGAAGGCATAATCCTGCATGGTTATGGTATTTCCTAAATGAAAAACAACAAAGTATATTACGGTTGTTAAAACCAGAGCACAGGCTTGCGATTGTGCACTTGCATTGACCGTGTTTTATCGGAATAATTCTCCATTGAAGGCCAAGAGGGTCTGGTTTGATACTAAATGCTTTCCCCTGCTTGCTAATTCCACAGGGAAGTTCAAGGGGTAAAAATGAAATCAGCATGCCCAGCTAGAGTAAATAATCAGTCCCCTCTCAATGGATGTCCAATGGCGGATTGATGTCATTTGTTCCTAAGAGCTAATTGTGCCCAATCAGGCCTTGGTGCCAATGGAGTGGATCGAGTGATTGACAGCTTGTGCTGAGTGTTGACTTTGGACTCAGGGTAAGGGGTTACATCACTCAGTTTTCTCTTAGAAGAAATAACTTGTTGGCAATGATAGCAGGCCAGGTGAGCTCTCGAAGACCAGCTTGTTGATGATGATCATTGTATGTAATAGCAGAACGAGCAGAACTTCGTGCAATAAATTACTGATATCTTGTATATTTGGATATGGATATATTTTTCTGATCCATAGAAAGCAAATTTAAATGGTCTCAACTATACTATTTAATAGAAATACACGACAATGTCTTTTTAATATATGTAAGGAATAAAACACTGTCGGTGCTGCTATAATGCAAAAATAATCCATGCTGGGGTGGTGTGCTGCAACTTGAGTTATTTTTCCTGGATTATTGTATTATAGTCAGCGCGGTCTGAAGAATGGCACTTTTTTTTTAATTATAGATTTTGGCATTTAATGTTGTAGAATGTCAAAAAAACAAACAAACTCTAGTTGAATTCTAAAGTCAGAATATCACATCTCATCATCTCTAGCCGCTTTATCCTGTTCTACAGGGTCGCAGGCAAGCTGGAGCCTATCCCAGCTGACCACAGGCGAAAGGCGGGGTACACCCTGGACAAGTCGCCAGGTCATCACAGGGCTGACACATAGACACAGACAACCATTCACACCTACGGTCAATTTAGAGTCACCAGTTAACCTAACCTGCATGTCTTTGGACTGTGGGTGAAACCGGAGCACCCGGAGGAAACCCACGCGGACACGGGGAGAACATGCAAACTCTGCACAGAAAGGCCCTCGTTGGCCACGGGGCTCGAACCTGGACCTTCTTGCTGTGAGGCGACAGTGCTAATCACTACACCACCGTGCCGCCCACAGTAGATTGGAGTTGAAATTAAATAACAAATAACAGCTAACATTGCAGACATTCGGCTTTTTGAGAACATTTGCATCTAAATCTGGTGACCGGTGTAGGAAGGACAGCACTCTGCATATGTCAAACCCCCCCCCACACACACACATTTCTCATCTCATCTCATTATCTCTAGCCGCTTTATCCTTCTACAGGGTCGCAGGCAAGCTGGAGCCTATCCCAGCTGACTACGGGCGAAAGGCGGGGTACACCCTGGACAAGTCGCCAGGTCATCACAGGGCTGACACATAGACACAGACAACCATTCACACTCACATTCACACCTACGGTCAATTTAGAGTCACCACTTAACCTAACCTGCATGTCTTTGGACTGTGGGGGAAACCGGAGCACCCGGAGGAAACCCACGCGGACACGGGGAGAACATGCAAACTCCACACAGAAAGGCCCTCGCCGGCCCCGGGGCTCGAACCCAGGACCTTCTTGCTGTGAGGCGACAGCGCTAACCACTACACCACCGTGCCGCCCACACACACATTTAAAATTTTTAAAGCTAGACAGTCTTTCGATTTCATTAAATTGGTGAAATTGGGTTCCCTCTGAAATTTGGTCATTGTGATATTATGTTTACTTCTGTAATATCTCACAAAATATCAGGCCATTCTGTGGCTGGGAAGTTATTTAATTTGAGGGGATTCCCGAGCAAATAATGTGCATGAAATCGCTTGCTTTGCGCAGTCAAGCAGATAGAGGAAGTCCGTGTGCGCATGCGCAGGTTTACCTTCTTCTTCTTCTTCTTTTGGGTTTTACAGCAGCTGGCATCCACAGTGTTGCATTACTGCCATCTACAGGTTTACCTTGACCGTGCACTGACAGTTACATCATTCTGTCGGTAAACGAACAGCTGATCTCACCGAGGTGCTCGCTGACCGCTGATATTTATTAGTTTGGTCCTGCGTTTCCTTTCCTTCACAACATAACGTCTTTTCTTCTCACTTTCCGTTACTGTAGTCGGTCTTTCACATTTCATTCGCACACTCACGTCCTCCATTTTTCTCTCTGGTTTCAAATTTGTATCCCACAATGCCTTGCGTGAATGGGGAAAGCCCACGATATGACGCATGATGTAGTATCTTGAATTGGGCCATGGTGAAGCAGGAAAAAATAGTGGCGGATTTAGGGCCACGTGGCCTTAAATTCATTAATTGTTCTATTTAAAAAAAATTGGAAGTCTGTGATTCAAATTCAGTAGCTTTCGGTCCATTAAACAAAAATAATTGGGTGTCAGGGAAAATTCTTTTTATGACATACACTTGAAAAATCTGAAAGACAGTCTAGTTTTAATTGCAGAAAGTAACAATAATATATTAAATTTTATTTTTTTTAATTCTTGGCAGCAAATCCATTTTAGTTAAGGACTCTTTCCAGAATTCACAAAAGGTTTTCTATGCTTTGTGGTTTTCAACTCTTTTCAAATCTCCCCTTCTCAATGTTCATTTTGCACTTTTTGTATGCAGCCATGACTAAATATTATTCAGTAAATCAAAATTATTTGCAGGCTTCGTCAGGGAAAAAAGGCTCTTGAATTTTAGCTGCTGTCACTATAAGGTGAAAGGAAAAATTGCAATATGTTGGCTGCTGGGCCACTTATCATACATTCTAATGGAGAAACCATTAACATCTGTCCACAGGCTGGATTTGACCCTGGGGCTGAACTTTGGACACCCCTGGCTTAGGAAAACATGTTATTTAAAAATACTCCACCAACTAAACAATAATGGGTTATTTCATTAAAAAGAGTTCATTTATCTTCTCCAGAAAACTAGGTCCTGCTAAGATTTAAGATTGACGACGATCCAAATTTTTGTAAATTTAGATTTGAGATTATTTCAGATTTCTGACATTATTAAAGTGCTTATGGTCTATATGAGAACTTATTCTCAGATTTGTCAAGACATTATTTGAAGTATCTTCCCACTTTTCTGAGAAAGTCTCGGCAATCATGGGCAGCAAATGAGCCAAATAATGCTAACGAGATTGTGGCTGGCTGGAGTAGAGCAGTTCACGCTACAACAACCCTGCAACAGCTGGACCGCCATTCTGTATGTAACTCAGCCATTTACAACTTAATCTCCTTAACAGAATGAAGTTTTGACTCTGCGGCATTAGTTTTTTGCTGATCTTTAGGAAAATATTCCTCTCTGACATTTAAATTTCCCTCTTTCATGCATATAAATCACAACCAATTATTAATATTCTTCTCAGTTAATACTTAAGATTTTAATAACCTAACATTAATAAATTTACAGTTTAGAATTTCTCTTTAAATTCTCATTAAAATGACAATAATCAAGACCAGGACCACTTTAAAATATTTGCAATGCTAGTTGCATGGTTTATGTCTTCCTCCTCTTATTGTTCTTTTTGTTGAATATCTTCAGTGTTTTCTGAAAGAGAAATGTAGTGGTGTTTCATAATTACATTTTGTGTGTGTGTGTGTGTGTGTGTAAGTAAATAAGTAATGGTTAGAGAAGTAGCTTTGGGACCAAAAGGTCACCAGTTTGATTCCCTGAACCAGTAGGAATGGCGGAAGTGCCCTTGAGCAAGGCACCTAACCCCCAACTGCTCCCCAGACTGCTCTGGGTATGTTGTACGTTGCTCTGGATAAGAGCGTCTGCTAAATGCCTGTACTGTAATGTGTGTGTTAGACTGCTTTGCTGGTGAGAGGATAAATTTAAATATTAAGTGAATACAAAATGTTGTGTATCACATAACTGATTATCAGCACATGTCCAGTTTTCCTTAACGATCCTCTTTGGCTTGTGACCAGCTTCCCTCTCCTTCAGGAGAGCATCCATTTCATCCACCCACACTCAAACGCACACGTGTATAAATTAAAGTGATATACATACAAAGATCGAATGGGGAGTGATATACAGTCAGAAGTTTGGACACACCTACTCATTTATAGGTTTATCATTCATAGAAATTATGTAGTAACCAAAAAAATGTCACATCACATTATCTCTAGCCACTTTATCCTTCTACAGGGTCGCAGGCAAGCTGGAGCCTATCCCAGCTGACTACGGGCGAAAGGCGGGGTACACCCTGGACAAGTCGCCAGGTCATCACAGGGCTGACACATAGACACAGACAACCATTCACACTCACACCTACGGTCAATTTAGAGTCACCAGTTAACCTAACCTGCATGTCTTTGGACTGTGGGGGAAACCGGAGCACCCGGAGGAAACCCACGCGGACACGGGGAGAACATGCAAACTCCACACAGAAAGGCCCTCGCCGGCCCCGGGGCTCGAACCCAGGACCTTCTTGCTGTGAGGCGACAGCGCTAACCACTACACCACCGTGCTGCCCCCCAAAAAATGTTAAAAACAAAATAGATTTCATATTTTAGATTCTTCAAAGTAGCCAGCATTTGCCTTGATGACGCTTTACACGCTATTGGCATTATCTTAACCAGCTTCATGAGGTAGTCACCTGGAATGCTTTTCAATTAACACATGCCTCATCAAAAGGTAATTAGTGCAATTTCTTGCCTTCTTAATGTGTTTGAGATCAAACAGTAAATAGTAAATAATAAAAAATACAGTAAATAGCCCTATTCCACAACTGTAGTAATCCATATTATATCAGGAACCGCTCAACTAAGTAAAGAGAAACGACATCCATCATTACTTTAAAGGAACGGTCCACCGTACTTCCATAATGAAATATGTTCTTTTTTGAATTGAGACGAGCTGATCCGTACCTCTCCGAGCTTTGCGCGACCTCCCAGTCAGTCAGACGCGCTGTTACTCCTGTTTACTCCTGTTACTCGTAGCAATGTAGCTAGGCTCAGTATGGCCAACGGTATTTTTTGGGGCTGTAGTTAGATGCGACCAAACTCTTCCACGTTTTTCCTGTTTACATAGGTTTATATGACCAGTGACATGAAACAAAGTTCAGTTACACAAATTGAAACGTGGCGATTTTCTATGCTATGGAAAGTCCGCACTATAATGACAGGCGTACTAACACCTTCTGCGCGCTTCGACAGCGCATTGATACCGTCACTCCTGAGTGCAGGTATCAATGCGCTGCCGAAGCGCGCAGAAGGTGTTAGTATGCCTGTCATTATAGTGCGGACTTTCCATAGCATAGAAAATCGCCACGTTTCAATTTGTGTAACTGAACTTTGTTTCATGTCACTGGTCATATAAACCTATGTAAACAGGAAAAACATGGAAGAGTTTGGTCGCATCTAACTACAGCCCCAAAAAATACCGTTGGCCATACTGAGCCTAGCTACATTGCTAACAGGAGTAAACAGGAGTAACAGCGCATCTGACTGACTGGGAGGTCGCGCAAAGCTCGGAGAGGTACGGATCAGCTTGTCTCAATTCAGAAAAGAACATATTTCATTATGGAAGTACAGTGGACTGTTCCTTTAAGACATGAAGTGTCTTTTAATGAATAAAAAAAAGAAAAAGATTGAATTAGGTGTGTCCAAATTTTTGACTTGTACTTGTTGTATGTTGTGAATCACAATCAAAAATATTTTAATAATCCCGAGGGGAAATTAAGTAATATAGAACATACATAAATGAAGATAGATATAAATGAGGGAGTGGTGGGTGGAGTTTTGTTTCCACATGGCCAAAGCGTCATCATTTCAATGCCATAATTGTTATAAATTAGAAACACATGGTATATTGCTTGAATATACACTGGTTACTACAACCACTTGAGACATAAATGAATGAATGAATGAATAATAATAATAAAAAAGAAAAAAAGATGTGCATGTGGGGTGGCACGGTGGTGTAGTGGTTAGCACTGTCACCTCATAGCAAGACGGTCCTGGGTTCGAGCCCAGCGGCTGGCGAGGGCCTTTCTGTGTGGAGTTTGCATGTTGTCCGCGTGGGTTTCCTCCGGGTGCTCCGGTTTCCCCCCACAGTCCAAAGACATGCAGGTTAGGTTAACTGGTGACTCTAAATTGACCGTAGGTGTGAATGGTTGTCTGTGCCTATGTGTCAGCCCTGTGATGACCTGGCGACTTGTCCAGGGTGTACCCCGCCTTTCGCCCGTAGTCAGCAAGCTGGAGCCTATCCCACTCCAGCTTGCCTGTGACCCTGTAGAACAGGATAAAGCGGCTAGAGATAATGAGACGAGATGAGATGAGATACACACTCCAGAGTCAGTAAGGGGAAGTGGACAAAAGTTATTAGGAAAGGAATAAAATGTATAGATTTTTAGTTAACTTTGTACTGGTATTCCAGATTGTGAGAATTTGAGCATGCACAGACACTCATTATCACACTTTAATCAATGTTCTTCATGTAGAAGTTCAGACCCTTTAGTAGAGATGGCAGAGTTAGCATCCTTGTAGGATCCTTGCTTGCAGAGCTGTGGGACAGTTAACGTTTGTCCGCTGGCTAATAGTTGGCTCTAGGACTGGACTTTGGAGATGTCTGCTGTAGTAACAGCTCATCAACAGAGACTTGTATGCCAGTATTCCACATAATTTAAGGCTAGTTTTATTCAAAATTAGATAATTGTTTTTTTGAAACAAAGAAAAACATATAATTGTTCATATGGTGAAGATTTCTGTTAGGAGATGTTTATGTAACATTTATGGAAGGAGTCTCCACTGTCAGTGCAGAAAATTGGAAATAATTTGCTTCCAAAAATGAGGTAAAGTTAGTGAGGACCAGTTTTACTGCCTTATTCTTGGGTTTCAGTCACGTGATTTTTCTTAGCGATTTCACTTCCGGTAAGACAGCTGGTGGTCAAGCAAACCAAAACGGTTGCCATTGTGCAAACAACTAGCGATAAGTTATCAGAGTACGCTCGTACTCTAGAAGCCACTGCTCGCTTTAGATATATTCAGAAGATTGCTATGTGCAATGGAATCGACCCCTACAGTCTGGGAAAGAAGGATTTGTCATACGATCTCGAAAACTACCCTTCAGTCGAGTTCCCCGACATCTCAAACTATCTGGTGTTGCAGACGTCCTTCTACACCGCAAAACAGATGAAAGCGTGGAAAAGTATGGAGGCTTACAACTTTTTTGTATGTGGCTGGGTAAAGGACCTCGGTATCAAGTCGCTGCCGAATGAATCCTGTATTGTTTTTGCCTGTGTATGTTTTTTTTTAAGCTTTTCGTTCACGTCTTTACAGTGAAGCGCTGCAAGTTGAAGTGTAAACAAACAACAGTTAGCTTGATTCTCACTTGTGTTGGCTCTTATCTCTCAGGTAAATCATTCACAAAGATCATCAGAAACCCCTTTAAAGACCTGGATCTTAGTTAAACAAGACGGAGAAGTGATCACGGCGCATTGTAACTGTATGGCTGGGTAAGAATTTTGTCATGACCTTCATGCATATGGACTTTGTGAGGAGTAAACAAAGAAACAGCTGGGGACTTTAGCGCTTCGTAACTAAAAAAAGTACCGTAAAATAACGACACATAGCAAGAAAAGTACTTGGAAAACACTAAGGACGTAGCTGAGAGGGAGATACAAACCTTTCACCAAGTGATCACTGCAAACTCAAGTATGCTTTGACTCGGCTCCCTTCAATTTCAGTGAGAGGTTCAAAAGCCACCTTTCTCGACGTCTTTTTGTGAAATCTTGTGTTTGTTCACCCATTTTTTATTCGTTCATGGGGAACCCTGAAGAAACTTTTATCAGGTTCACGGTTTGATCAATTCAAACAACCTAAAACAATGCAAGCGTAAGGCATTTTTCATGCCAGCAATGCACCTTCTTCATACAAATGCTTTGTCAACTGAGCTTTGGTTGACCACCAGCTAAAGTTTTGAATAACTAATGAGGCGGATGTGACGTCATGTGAAACCCAGCAATACATAGCCCTTGACTCATGCTGTTAAAAAGTGGTGTAGAGCTTATCATCCTAATAGCTGTCCAGGGTAACCTTATCAACTTGTGATCTAATATTTGCTTAACCCTTGTAATAAGTGGTAAAATAAACACTTCTACAACTTTCTTTTTCTCACAAAGTTAAAATGCTAATATCCACAGTGATGATTATGTGATGAAAAGGTTTTTCACTTATGGTGATTGACACTAAGAGGTGACACGGTTTCCACCTTCAAGGACCCCACGTCAGCGTCTGCAACCTCACAGCATCACTTTAACCTTGTGAATTCCTCAGATTCCCTCGAACGTGGGCCGCAAACCCCACTGTGGCTATGGCTAAGATGACTGATGATATTTACTACCATTAGACACTGCCAGGCAATTGACCTTCTGACTCCTGTAATTGACCTGTTAGAGTGGCTTTTAGACACATGTTTAAATCTCCATGTGAATGTGCTCCCAAATCCAGGATCAGATCCCAGAGCAATCAACACCTAGAGGTTAGAAAGGTTAGCTTAATGGTTGCTCTCAGTCTAGCATGCTAAATACCTTCTGTCTGTGTGCAGGTGTGTGTGTCTACAATTACTTGATCAGTGTTGCCTTTTGGGGGAACAGTGTGTTAGGTTAAACCTGGTAGAACCTATTAGAAACCAGTATTTTAAATTGGGATAAGATAATGTACTGGGCAGAATATGGAGCTTGCAAGTTGGCAAAAGGTTTTGAAAATTAATTAGCGCTGTCGCCTCACAGCAAGAAGGTCCGGGTTCGAGCCCCGTGGCCGACGAGGGCCTTTCTGTGCGGAGTTTGCATGTTCTCCCCGTGTCCGTGTGGGTTTCCTCCGGGTGCTCCGGTTTCCCCCACAGTCCAAAGACATGCAGGTTAGGTTAACTGGTGACTCTAAATTGACCGTAGGTGTGAATGTGAGTGTGAATGGTTGTCTGTGTGTCAGCCCTGTGATGACCTGGCGACTTGTCCAGGGTGTACCCTGCCTTTTGCCCGTAGTCAGCTGGGATAGGCTCCAGCTTGCCTGCGACCCTGCAGAACAGGATAAAGCGGCTAGAGATAATGAGATGAGATGAATTTTATACTTTTTTAAAATTATATACACATCACATTTTTTTGCATTGGTTGTTTAATAAATGTATGTTTTTTCCCATTATTTTTAACTTGTTGGGGTAATATGGTATTTACCTTTCAAATAAATATGACAGGTTACAGTTTTGAGATTTAAAAAGATCAGAACCCTAAATACAATTCTCAGAAATGTTTTACTGGAAATCCCAGAGCTTCATCTTTTTCTTAATTTATATAAAGTCTCAAAACCTTAACCTGTAATTTAGGTTTATATGTTTTTAATCTGGGATGGCACGGTGGTGTAGTGGTTAGCACTGTTGCCTCACAGCAAGAAGGTCCTGGGTTCAAACCCAGTGGCTGACGGGGGCCTTTCTGTGTGGAGTTTGCATGTTCTCCCCATGTCTGTGTGGGTTTCCTCCAGGTGCTCCGGTTTCCCCACAGTCCAAAGACATGCAGGTTAGGCTAATTGGTGGCTCAAAATTGACAGTGAGTGTGAATGGTTGTTTGTGTCTGTGTGTCAGCCTTGTGATGACCTGGCAACTTGTCCAGGGTGTACCCTGCCTCTCGCCCATAGTCAGGTGGGATAGGCTTCAGCTCGCCCATGACCCTGTAGGACAGGATAAGTGGCTACTGATGGATGGATGTTTTTAATCCAAATCTTACCCAAGATAAAGAAAGAAGTAAAATATTTACTAAATACACCAGAGAAATTTTTTTTTATCTGGCATATATATAATTCGCATATACGTACAAAATTTACCTTCCAACATATTTGTCAGGTTCCAAGCTCCATAACAAGAAGAGATATTTTGGAAATTTTAAAGAATCGAAATAAAATAAATGTGAAAAGTTAAATTGCACTGAATGAGCTTCATAAATTTGCTGTATGTATTATTAATCAATATGTAACGGCGTATATGTTTTCAAGTCAACTTTGCACACACTCAAGCAAAAAATTTATATCAAATTCATCAAAATGAGTCAACATGGTGTTTTTTTCTTTGTCTGATAGCCATCAACACACAGCCTAAACAGAAAAGATGCGTAGTATATTTTCAAGTACTGACAATAAGACACACAACAGCAAAACTCATCTCATCTCATTCTCATTATCTCTAGCCGCTTTATCCTTCTACAGGGTCGCAGGCAAGCTGGAGCCTATCCCAGCTAACTACGGGCGAAAGGTGGGGTACACCCTGGACAAGTCGCCAGGTCATCACAGGGCTGACACATAGACAACCATTCACATTCACACCTACGGTCAATTTAGAGTCACCAGTTAACCTAACCTGCATGTCTTTGGACTGTGGGGGAAACCGGAGCACCCAGAGGAAACCCACGCGGACACGGGGAGAACATGCAAACTCCACACAGAAAGGCCCTCGCCGGCCCCGGGGCTCGAACCCAGGACCTTCTTGCTGTGAGGCGACAGCGCTAACCACTACACCACCGTGCCACCCCCAACAGCAAAACTAGAAAATCTATTTTTTTAAACTTATTTTTCCAGCTAAACAAAATTTCAAGCAAAATACATGCATTTTCTATAACTAATGTTCGCATTTTGTCTGAATTTGTATTGAATTGACACAAAGATTTTATTTTACTAATATAACATTTATTAAATATTTATCAACTTTTTGGATCAATTCAAAGAAGATTTGTGGCGCTTTTATTGAATTTATAATAAATTAATAATTAAATAAATTTTAAATTGTATCATGGTGAGCAATATCATACATAGGGTTATGAAAATATATACTTATATATGTTTTAAACAGGGAGGAAACATACGAATCCATGAATTTGTTGGGATCTTTGGAAAATGGGGGAGGTGGGAACTGATATTGGCTGCAGTAAATATGACTCCAATAATTATATTCCCAACCTCCCTTCTCATCTTTAACTTAGCTGGAGAAACTTCCTTTTCCAGCCTGTTAGTGTCAAAGCACATTTCCGTCTTTCTCATGCGGGATTCAAATGAGGCCTGTCTCTCAAGAACAAGACAGGTTTTGGGTTTCCCCCAGAAGACCAGGGGCTTCACAATCAATAAACACTTTGCTGATTTTTATTGACCATAAAGCCCTATTTCACCTCTGCCACAGGTTATATATATTACGCGTAAAAGAGTTTTGACAATGAGCAGAGCATGCTGGAGGGTGGTAGAGTTCGTGAGCACATTGGAAACTGATCTTAAAAGCATGGTATTGTTAAGACGCAAAGAACCATGCAACCTTGGGAAATAGTTGGAACATGAATGTTTAATGGTCCTTGAAAAGGGTTCAATGGCTGCATTTATTTGATTGCATATATTTCATAAATTTGGATTTTCAGATGTGGTCTTTTCAAAAGCTGACCCATTAACATCATGATATGTTGGCAGAATAATGGTGTGTTAGTAAAACGTTCTCAGTCATGTTAATGCTTAAAATCTGTTTTTGGACTTTCCGTCCTAATAGTAAATATTAGAAATACTATCGGGCTGATAGTATGCTGCTGCTTCATGAGGAATTTGTAATGCAAATATGAATCTAGAACAATTGTTCAAATATTAATTTAAACACTGTTTCTAATATTAAACAAACACTCTGCTCAGTAGTCTCTTGGATTAGCCAATCAAATTCAAGTTCAAATTTTATTCATCACATACACAACTATACACAGTATGACATGCGTTGAAATACTGTTTATTGTTGTCCGGTGACCTTAAAACTAAAGACCGAAAGAATTTACATCAACCAGAAATTATTTGCATACAAGTGGAAAAAGATAAAAATATAAAGGATATAAAAGATAGATGGCAGAAAACGTATGAACTCTATGTGGAGTAAAGTGCAGATATGTGCAGCTGTATGTGCAATACAATGCAGTGCAGGAGGTCTGGGTGTTGTGCAGTGGTCGTGTAACATATTTTCACAGGCTTTCCCGGAAATCTATATCAAATTAGCAAAAATGTTTTCAGGGGCATGTTCTCCCAACACAGGTTTACTTTAGTTTGTCTGGTTTCCAATTGTCCAAAAAAACCCACCCCACACTGGATTGGCTACAATAAATTGCCTGAGTAAATTGTGAATGAATGTGGGTGTGTACTGTATGTGTGGTGCCCTGTGATGTACTGCCATCCCATCCAGGGTGTATTCCTGCTAGTTCACAGCCAGTGTTCCTGAGGCTTGGGATCAACCTGACTAGAATAAAGCGGTAACTGGAGATGAATGAATGTTTTCTGAATGTAACAGTTCTGTCAAGTTGTTTGGGTGTTCTGAGAACGTTCTCATTTTATTTGGAATGGTACCTAACATTTCCATAACATTAGTTCTTGTGTAACTGGATATGTTGTGAAAGTGATATTTGAATAAAGCAAGACATTGTTTTTCATCTGTCCATCCAACTGTCTGTCCGCCTGCCCGCCCATCCATCCATCCATCCATCCATCCATCTTCAGTAGCTGCTTTATCCTAGTTATGGTCATGGTGGATCTATGTTAGTTTGTACACCAGTCTATCAAATGGCACAAACCATTGTTATATTTAATATTATTTTAAAAAACATTATAATTTAACCTTCTAAGAATCTGTTGAATTCTTGGGTTTCACGTGACATCACATCTGCCTCATTACTTATTCAAAACTTTAGCTGGTGGTCTACCAAAGCTCAGTTGACAAAGTGTTTGTACGAAGAAGGTGCATTGCTCACATGAAAAAATGCCTTATGCTTGCGTTGTTTTAGTTGTTTGAATCGAGTAAACCGTGAAACTGATAAAAATGCCTTCAGGGTTCCCCGTGAACTAATAAAAAAAGGGTGAACGAACACAGGATTTCACAAAAAGACGTCGAAAAAGTTGGCTTTTGAACCTCTCACTGAAATTCAAGGGAGCCTAGTCGAAGCATGCTTGAGTTTGCAGTGATCACTTGGTGAAAGGTTTGTATATCCCTCTCAGCTACGTTTTTAGTGTTTTCCAAATACTTTTCAAATACTTATGTGTCATTATTTTACGGTACTTTTTTTAGTCACGAAGCACTAAAGTCCCCAGCTGTTTCTTTGTTTGCTCCTCATAAAGTCCATATGCATGAAGGTCGCGACAAAATTCTTACCCAGCCGTACAGTTACAATGCTCCGTGATCACTTCTCCGTCTTGTTTAACTAAGATCCAGGTCTTTAAAGGGGTTTCTGATCATCTTTGTGAATGATTTGCCTGAGAGATAAGAGCCAACACAAGTGAGAATCAAGCGAACTGTTGTTTGTTTACACTTCAACTTACAGCGCTTTGTTGTAAAGATGTGAACAAAAAGCTTAAAAAAAAAAACATACTTACACGGGCAAAAACAATACAGGATTCATTCGGCAGTGACTTGATACCGACGTCCTTTACCCAGCCACATACAAAAAAGTTGTAAGCCGCCATACTCTTCCACGCTTTCATCTGTTTTGCGGTGTAGAAGGATGTCTGCAATACCAGATAGTTTGAGATGTCGGGGAACTCGACTGAAGGGTAGTTTTCGAGATCGTATGACAAATCCTTCTTTCCCAGACTGTAGGGGTCGATTCCATTGCACATAGCAATCTTCTGAATATATCTAAAGCAGGAGTTTGCATGTTCTCCCCGTGTCCGCGTGGGTTTCCTCCGGGTGCTCCGGTTTCCCCCACAGTCCAAAGACATGCAGGTTAGGTTAACTGGTGACTTTAAATTGACCGTAGGTGTGAATATGAGTGTGAATGGTTGTCTATGTGTCAGCCCTGTGATGACCTGGCGACTTGTCCAGGGTGTACCCCGCCTTTCGCCCGTAGTCAGCTGGGATAGGCTCCAGCTTGCCTGCGACCCTGTAGAAGGATAAAGCGGCTACAGATAATGAGATGAGATGAGATGAGAACCTAATATTCACCAACATAATATAAAACTTTGAATTCTGTCAAAATGTTGAAAATATGAGCTACAATACTGTGGTACAGAATGTTACTTCCATTACAAATACCATATTAAATGCTGGCTTTGTTCAAGAATACATGTACCTCACTTTATGGTGGTTTTATCCCTTTCCTATGGGACACATTCATGCTATAAGTACTTGGGCCGAGCGTTTCTGTGTTAAAACACAGAGACCGTGAATGCTTGGCCAAACTTTATAAAGGTGTATGAACATATCCACCATGCTTGACATTTACAGACTAGTGGATCCTGATAGAATGCTGGCAGTATGTATGTGTTTGTGTGTTTGTGAGGATTGGCTAACCTGCAAGCAGACGTGCAACCTGTATGTCGTTAACGCTAAATCAAAATCTGTGCTCTTTGAAAAAACTCAGCTATTGAGTTATCTACTATCATTGCCTTTTGATGTACAAATACAGTGATATACCGTATCAAAAGGTTCTTTCCATGCACTTATAATTATAGAAAAAGAACATACTCAATCTAGACCCTTCCCATATGTTTCACATTTCCACCACCAATTGACTATAAAGCAAGACTATGGCTGCTGTCATACAAACTTCACGTCTAATGTATAAAAGAAGTCCAGAACTCTTATTATCACTCAGTCAAAACTCATACAAAGAGGTCAGACCTGTCTCGCAGCAACTCTCAGTCCTCTACTAAGGAACCTAATCTACAGTTAGTTAAACCCAGAACAAGCAGAGCTGCTCCTGCCACAACCAAAGCCATATGTTCTTCAGCGCTAACTATCGCAAACATCTGCGTACCACCACATCGCTTTATCCCTTGACAGACAGTGCAAAGCTGCTGGCATGGCTGTGACCTGAACAGCTTTGCAGCAGAGCACCTTCTCTGTCTCTTTGATTCGAGTCTGTGAAGATTAAGATCAGCAAGCAACCAGATCTTTGGTTCTTTGAATGAGCAGCAACAGTTCAGATGTGTTCAGTGCAGCAGGGTACGGAGATGCACGAAGATCTACAAGAATCTTTTTTTTCCTGAAAATGAAATGAGATTTCATTTAAAAAAAAAAACACCAAGGTGTAGGGGATTTTTTTGACAGAAAAGAAAAGCCATTGTCTTGTTTATTCCAATTCTTCTACTTTGGCAGAGCTTTCTATGAAAAATAATAGTGAAATCAAATCAAACTCCATAAAGCTAATCTTTCTCACGTCTAGGTCCAAATCTGGTCCTTCTCCTTGAAGACACAGGAGTCACTATTAGTAATGTTGGTGTCGACAATGCAGTGAGCTTGAATTTTTGCAACAGTACTATAGACTTTTCAAGTCATCTATTAATTTAATTCAATTCAATTAAACTTTATTCCATATAGCACTTTTAACAACAAAACATTGTCACAAAGCAGCTTTACAGAAGTATAGACGTACAGTGCCTTGAAAAAGTATTCATCCCCCTTGGTGTAGTTTGTCCTGTTTTGTCACATTACAAGCTGGTATTAAAATGGATTTTTGGGGGTTAGCACCATTTGATTTACACATGCCTACTACTTTAAAGGTGCACATTGTTTATTTTATTGTGACACAAACAATAATTAAGATGAAAAAACAGAAATCTGGAGTGTGCATAAGTATTCACCCCCAAGTCAATACTTTATAGAGCCACCTTTTACAATTACAGCTGCAAGTCTCTTGGGGTATGTCTCTAGTAGCTTAGCACATCTAGCCACTGGGATTTTTGCCCATTCCTCAAGGCAAAACTGCTCCAACTACTTCAAGTTAGATGGGTTGCGTTGGTGTACAGCAATCTTCAAGTTATGCCACAGATTCTCAATTGGATTGAGGTCCGGGCTCTGACTAGGCCATTCCAAGACATTTAAATGTTTCCCTTTAAACCACTCCAGTGTAGCTTTAGCAGTATGTTTAGGGTCACTGTAATGCTAGACCATGAACCTTCGTCCCAGTCTCAAACCTCTGGCTGACTCAAACAGGTTTTCCTCTAGAATTGCCCTGTATTTAATGCCATCCATCTTTCCTTTAGTCCTGACCAGCTTTCCTGTCTCTGCAGATGAAAAACATCCCCACAACATGATGCTGCCACCACCATGCTTCACTGTAGGAATGGTGTTCTCAGGGTGTTGGGTTTGTGCCACACATGGCATTTCCCATGATGGCCAAAAAGTTCAATTTTTGTCTGATTTGACCAGAGAATCTTCTTCCATGTGTGTGGGGAGTCTGCCACATGCTGCTGGGCAAACTCCAAACGTGATTTTTTTTTAAGCAATGACTTTTTTCTGGCCACTCTTCCATAAAGCCCCGCTCTGTGGGGTGTATGGCTTAAAGTGGTCCTATGGATAGATACTCCCATCTCCACTCTGGATCTTTGCAGCTCCCTCAGCATTATCGCTGGTGTCTTTGTTGCATCTCTGATTAATGCCCTCCTTGCCCAGTCTGAGAGTTTTGGTGGACGGCCTTCTCTTGTCAGTTTTGTAGTGGTGCCATATTCTTATAACCCAACCCTGATCTATACTTCTCTACAACATTGTCTCTGACCTGTTTGGAGTGCTCCTTGGTTTTCATGTTGCTTGCTTCGTAGTGTAGCAGAGTCAGGGTCCTTCCAGAACAGGTTGATTTATACAGACATCATGTGACAGATCATGTGACACTTTGATTGCACATAGGTGGATCTTAATCAACTAATTATGTGAGTTATGAAGTGAATTGGTTGGACCAGCTCTTATTTAGGGGTTTCCTACAAAAGCGGGTGAATACTTATGCACACTCTGGATTTCTGTTTTTTTCATCTTAATTATTGTTTGTGTCACAATAAAAAAACAATGTGCACCTTTAAAGTTGTAGGCATGTTGTGTAAATCAAATGGTGTGAACACCCCAAAAATCCATTTTAATTCCAGCTTGTAACACGACAAAACAGGACAAACACCAAGTGGGATGAATACTTTTGCAAGACACTGTACATTTAGACACATAATGAGCAAGCCAGAGGTGACAGTTGGAAGGGAAAAACTCCCTGAGATGGCATGAATCAGAAATGGTTTCTCTAAAATAAACTCGTCCTCTTCTCTGTGACACTGGATAGTGGAATTATATATAAACAGACATTTAAAGGCAAAAGAGTAGAGTAAAGGCAAACAGTACTAAAAAGGATATTCTATATGGGAATATTGTGAAAACATCTTTAAGATTATAGTAGCAGTTCTTAGGTACAAATCTACACTATTCAGGTTGGATTGTCCACTGAAGCAAGGGTGAGACTCGGTAATAAGCTAATTTTGGGAAGTGGAAATCTTTAGGATACCCATGTGTCATCATCTACAGCAGCAAAAGGTGAGTCACAAACACAGAATTTAATCAGTTTGACAACATTTTAAAGTGGAAGACAGTGATACCATAATTCACACTCATTGTACATTGTGGTGAAAAACAGAGTGAACTTGGTGCATTGTAGCATATTGTAAATATATTGATTGACTGGTTGATCAATGAAGGTATCCTGAGGGCTTAGTAGGCAGGTTTTCATTGCAGTTTTGTACAAAATGGAAGCAATTAAAAAAAAAAAGGTTGACAAAACACAATTGTGAATGGTCTGTTTCAACTGAGTGATGTTATGTGATTAAAGCTGGGTTTTCTTCTTTTGTAATAGTCATTCCAATTAAACATGGCAACGGTGGCTGGTGGTAAATCTTTTTTTGGGGTGGAGTGGGGGCACAGTACTGTGTGTGTGTGTGTATATATATATATATATATATATATATATATATATATATATATATATATATATATATATATATACACTGTGCAAAAGTTTTAGGCACCCTTTTTTCATACAAACTTGTTATAGATTTCTATTTTATAACTTCTACATTATCGAGTCAGTATAAAAACATTTTAGAGTTCCAAATGTTCATTTAAAAAACAAAACATAATGAAGACGACTGGGTTTTGCTGCCAAATTAAGAAGCAAGTGTGACAAAGTGTCCAGAAGAACTGTGGCTGGTTCTGGAAGATGCTCAGTAAAACCTACAGCTCATTTCCTTATCAAACTGCACTCACTGTACCTGAGACTACGATATATATATATATATATATATATATATATATATATATATATATATATATATATATATATATATATATAAAAGCAAAGGGTCGTCTCACACCAAATATTGATTATGGCTTACTGCTGTTTATAGTATTTTTTTAATGTTGAAACATTTCATAATTATAACTGCATTTCATCTGAATAACGATAAGAAGACAGAGTCATCTATATCCCCCGCCCTATATACCAACTATATACCCAGTTTCAAGATATTATTTGTCACATTTTTCAAGTTCTGCTGCAGGAAACCAACCCTACCTCTTTACACTGACCTCAGCAGCCCATGGCATAAGCCCATCAGACCTTTGGTCCAGGTGAGCTAGAAATTAAAATTTCTCACATTTCTTAGCATAAAAAAGCACATAATATATTACTTAATCAACACATATAGCAACTTTCCAGACCATACCACTCATAGTTTTCTAGTTCTGCTCCGGAAACAAAACCTACCCCAAGACTAACCTGAGAGACTAAGTCTGAAATCGTTTCCATGGAAACATGAAAAATATAAATTTCTCAAATGTCCTAGTCTGAAAAAGTGCATCTACATTGCCTTGTTAACATGTATACCAAGTTTCAAATCCGTATCATGAATAGTTTTGGATATATGCTCTGGAAACAAACATTGCTCTTTGAAACTAAGTCAAAATCTATTTTTTATGTAAAAATTTCAAAAATACATTTTCCAAAAATCCAAAATAGCAGAAGACACCAGTTCACATGTTGCTTGATATGTATACAAAGTTTCATGAAGATATCTTCAGTAGTTTTAAAGATATGGCCCGGAAACAAAAACGTGACCGGACAGGTGGACAGCCGGATGGACGGACAGAACCCGTTTCTATATATGGTACACAGAAAAATTGTAACCCTTTTGTTCAAACCAAAAACCGCTAAACTTACGGTTTTCTCATCTGTCCTTTTGTGTAATTTGTACTTTGATGAGACAATATGTGCTCAGCCTATCAACTCTCATTTTCTCCTCCAAACACTAGCAGAAAAATAATGATGAGAAAATAATCTACTTTGTTCATATTCATTACACCTGCAACTAAGTCTGTAACATGCCTACTGGTGACGTATTATGGAAATGTCATCCAAATGAACAAGAATATATTAGTCTATTGCAGCTCAAAAGTAGAGGGAGTGTGAAAGAAACCAGAGAGCCTAAAGAAATCCATGTAAACAACAAAAAAGGGGGAACGTGAAAATGCACACAGATGCTGCGTTCATGTGCTATGGGAAGATGATATTTTCCAGTTGGGAAGTGGTATTTACCAGTGTGTTGTGTTCACATGCTTTTGTTGTTGTTGACAAATTAAAGATGGTGGACCAGATTCAGAATCGTTAGCTATCGTTAGCAATAGCGTCTGCTCTGGATAGGTAAAAACAAACCATAACAACACATTTTTAAAGGAAACGGATTTCTAACGTATTATATTACACTTGTTAATGACGCAACATTGCATAGACACCAAAAACTACCCACTAGTACTAGTAAAAAAAACTTTAGTAGCGTATAATGCTTACCATTCAAGTGTCTTGTACCGCTCGCCGCCATGTTGAAAAGGTTAAAGTTCATCTCATCTCGGCAACTCGTGTATCGAAATTTTCTACGAGTTGCCCAGTGGAAAATACCACATGTGTGCTTTCCATGTCGGCGTTTGGTATTTACCATAATTCCCATAGCACATGAACGCACCAAAAGAGTTACCTGAGTAACAAGTATCGAAACAATATTTACAATATATTGCATACCAATATACAATATATAATTAACAGTTATTCCACGAATCGAGTCATACATGAGCTGATAGCTGACGAGGTGCTATTTTATTTTTTGCAAATTTGAGAAAAAAAAACTTTATACAAAACATCCCACAAAATAATTTCTGCTTAGAATGTAAACAAACCGGCGAAATGACCGGCGCAATTTGTGAAAAATGTGATAATAATAATTCTTGAAAAATAAAAAAAGATATGTTCTTACCATCAAATACTTTCTTTCCATATTTTGCTTTTTTTTCTTTAGGGTTTTTTTGGCAGTCGGCAAACCAACTTAAATGTGAATTACCACCACCGAATGGGCTGGAGTATGGAACAGGAGATATTGGGGGGGGGGGGACAAACAAACAAACAAACAAAAAAACCCTATATTCTTTTAGCTATTTCTGTGTCTTTGAAATACACTATAACAATTTTTGGGATTTTATTTTCAAGTAGAGTTTTTATTTCGTTTTCGGTTGGCCCAACAACACGCACTGCCATTTTGTTTTTCTCTACTCACAGTATATGAGCTGATAGCCTAGTAGTAGAGTAACCAGAGTGCGTGACTGCTCATTTCCAGTGAATGTGGATAGAATAATACAGTATATACACTGTGTGAAAGTGTTCATACATGCAGCATCTTCAGGTACCCATGCAAATCACGATACATTCTGGATATATTTTCCAGAAACATGAAACATGAAACCAATCCCAAAATGTTGATCAACTACAGTTACATTTTCGAACAAAAATCAGCATGTTATAGTCTGAGGCTCTGTGCATGTTTTTTATGCCCAAATCAGAATAGAAGTTAAAGAAACCACTACAAAATCCATAATGTCATTTGAATACAAGTTTAAATCCAAACCAGGCTCTAGCAGGTTCATTAGCTATTTCAGGTCCAATGTACCATTAATGGCTTTATAAAAAGAGCTGGTTGACACACAAAATGATTTTAGTGATTTTGGTTGGGCGGCACGGTGGTATAAGCGGTTAGCACGGTCGCCTCACAGCAAGAAGGTTCTGGGTTCGAGCCCAGTGACCGGCGAGGGCCTTTCTGTGTGGAGTTTACATGTTCTCCCCATGTCTGCGTGGGTTTCCTCCGGGTGCTCCAGTTTCCCCCACAGTTCAAAGACGTGGTTAAGTTAATATGGGACGGCCTTGGGCTGAGATGCCCTTGGGGGAGGCACCTACCGTAACTCCCAACTGCTTCCCGGGCGCTGTTAGCATGGCTGCCCACTGCTCTGGGTGTGTGTGTGTGTGTGTGCTCATTGCTCACATGTGTGTGCTCACTGCTTCAGATGGGTTAAATGCAGAGAGGAATTTCACAAGCATGTGATGAATAAAGTTCTTCTTCTTCTTAATTTCAATGTCAGAAGGCAGTAGTAGTCTTTTGGTGTGTTGTTAATGCAGATCCTTCCAGCTGGCACAGAATCAGTTCTGTTTCATTTATAACAGTTTTATGGTGCACTTACAGCTGGCCTTAAATCAGTAGTTAGTGTGCAGGAGTTAAGTGAGGCAGATTAACCTGCTGCCCTCTGTTCTTCTGTGGCCTACAGCTATCTAAATACACCAGTGCACTTTTCTCTCATGGGTTGACTCTGCAAACCTCTGTTCACCTCTCTGTTTTATCAGTTGTTTTCTGGGTCACTTATATTTGATGCTCTGACAAAAAGAAAAAGAAAAAAGACATCTTCAGGTCAGTGAACAAAAGAGCTGAAATCAGAGCAAACAGATCACTCAGACTTAAACCTGTTGCCTTTCCCCCCTGTCACTCTCATTTAGGTAACAGATGAATTGAGGAGATTGATCTTAGCCCAATTTCTAAAAAAATATTGTATCTGTTGCAAGTTTTAAAAAATAATGGTTTTACAATTAACCATCACATTGTTTTATACAGCAGTTCCATAAATATAAACTAAGTGACATTTCAGACAAAATATGGCCAAATATTCTGTTTAATTTAGCTCCGCTAGTGGAAATAGGTCCTGAAAAATCCAAACTCACTTTATAGCACATCAGCTAGCTAGCTCACATTTAATTGTACTTTCCTGTTGAAGGTGCTTCTGGTGAAATTAGCATCCCTTCTTTTTCATCTGGTAAACTTTCATATTTTATGTCAAAAGTTATATTCCTGACAAGTATCATTTGCTATGTCTGCTGATCATGGTGCTAACACTACTGTCATTACTGTTTCGAACTGGGAACTGGAATTTTACGTGACTGCCAAACCCGATCCGAGCTTGAGGCGAACCATGTTTGGTTGACTTGGCCAGCATTGCAGCAGTAGGGTGGTCAGTTCCTTTCTGCACACTCACACATGGGAAATTTAGAGTAGTCAGTTAACCTAACCACATGTCTTTGGACTATGGGGGAAACCGGAGCACCCAGAGGAAACCCACACAGACATGGGGAGAACATGCAAACTCCACACAGAAAGGCCCCTGTCAGCCACTGGGCTCGAACCCAGAACTTTCCTGCTGTGACGTGACAGTGCTAACCACTACACCACCATGCCGCCTGAGCAGAGTGATACACACAGTGAAATGTCCCTATAAGCACTCTTGGAATGCAGCTTGGGTGGCACGGTGGTGTAGTGGTTAGCACTGTTGCCTCACAGCAAGAAGGTACAGAAGAAGAAGAAACCTTTATTCGTCACTTTACAGTGAAATTCATCCTCTGCATTTAACCCATCTGGAGCAGTGAACACATGCACACACACTCAGAGCAGTGGGCAGTCACACCAGAGTGCCCAGGGGTTCAGTACCTTGCTCAAGGGCACCTCAGCCCAAGGCTGCCCCACGTTAACCTAACTGCATGTCTTTGGATTGTGGGGGAAACCGGAGCACCCAGAGGAAACCCACGCAGACACGGGGAGAACATGCAAACTCCACACAGAAAGGCCCTCACCGGCCGCTGGGTTCGAACCCGGAACCTTCTTGCTGTGAGGCGACTGTGCTAACCACTACACCACCGTGCCGCCAGGTTGGACAGGATAAGTGGCTACAGATAAAGGATGTATGTATGTATGTTTATAGCTGTCCCAATTAGTTTTGGATAATTTTATCCTGTCCTCCTATCAGTGACTTTAAGATGAGCGGTGTAGCAGTGGACACCAGAGGTGGAAAGAGTACTAAAATATTATACTCAAGTACAAGTACTGTTACTCTGATGAAATTTTACTTAAGTACAAGTAAAGTTACCAGACTAAAAATCTACTCAAGTAAAAGTAAAAAGTAGATCATTTAAAATGTACTTTGAGTAAAAGTAAAACGTTACTTTTAACAATGGGTGTTTTCTGCCTCCACTGTGTTGTGCAAAAATGAAAAAGAAGAGGAAACAAGGATATATGTACATCTCAACCCAGATGTTTTATTTAAAGGAAGTGTATCAAATTGAATGCTTAGGATAATGCTGCATTAAAACTGAGACAAACAAAAAAGGTCAATACACATAGTCATGTCGTTTACATCGCCCTGACCACACACAAAGCATCGTACACGAAATATGAAAGTGAAATGTTGCACTGAAATCTCGTAGCTTGCCTGTGTGCACTGTGTGTTATTGAACAATTCAATTCAAACATTATTTGTTTTGCTTAGTATTCCTTTCTGGCCTGTTGGATGTAGAATGGCAGGAGGACTGATCACGTCAGGTTGGCGAGCTAACTTGCTTGCATGATTAGCCAACCGAATAACAGACTAGTTACCGTTATGTTACAGTACCAACAGGTTGCTACTTCAACATTAGCAATGCCATCCACTATTTTTGGAATATAACCAGCCTATTGTCGGTTTTACTATGGAAAGGAAACATTATGATCAGGGGTGCAGATACGTTTTTTGAACTGGGGGGGACAAAAAACTGGGGGGGACAAAGCTGCCAGCAAACCAACCCCAACCCCGATATGCCTGTCAAACTTGTTGTGGGTAATCATAGCAACCAAGCTCGAGCTCGCAACCTGTGCAGTCTGCGCAGCTCAACCAACCGAATATCAGTCTTTGTTTTGTTTTATGTGAGTTGTTGCAACTATGTATACACTGCTGTGCACCTCAATAAACCGAATGGTAATTAGTCTTTTGATTTTTCCGTGAGGTTTGCCTTATGCAAAGAAAGACAGCATAGACGTTTTTTCCTCCCTATAAGTGGGGGGGACTGAACGAGGTGAATTTAAATCTGGGTGGGACGAATCCCACCCGTCCCACCCTCTATCTGAGCCCGTGATTATGATGCCAATGACAATACTTACCTCAACATGCTTGCGCAGATTAGACGTCGAATTTTTGTATGCCGCAATGGTTGTCTTCTTGGGCACACATAATCTGCATTGCATAATGAAACTGTCACCCCTTTTCTCTACGAAGCTGAAGTGATCACGTATGTAGGGCCAGTGGTGCACTTCATTACTGGAAGAAATTGCGTTTTCTGCAGGGTCGTCCACCACAGGTTCCTCGGTCTCCTCCATGTCCGCAGGGGCGCCTTATCAACACCCGTGGCCCAGGGGCTAGGCCCCTCATAGGCTACCTGTCAACCCTACCCTTACCGTTGGCCAGGAAAACACTCTTATTTTATTTGCAATACGTGTCAAGCATTTACAGTGTAAGCGCGTAATTAGCCTAGAAGCCTACGATAGGTTACGTTTGGCTCAGTGTAGCTGCGCAAGGCCCACGCTCACATCGCTCAGCACATCCGACCACAGAGGGAGAGAAGAACACGTGCATTATCATTACAGAGCCGGTTCTGATTATTACCACGGACAGGACAGTGATACTGCGTAACTTTCACGCAGGGGCGTGGCCAGAGATAACCACACAAGCGCACGTGCGCTAATGTAGACCTATGTGTTGTAAACATAAAACACACACACCTACAGACAAGTCCTTTTAAAAAATAAAATACATAAAAATAGCTCGGCGGCATGAAAACAAACATTCACTGCAAGACAAGGTGCCCTAGAATCGCCATCAGTTTTTAATATCTATATGGACTTTGTTGTCAGGATTGCAGAGCATGAGATATCAAAACTGTACCCAGATACAGGCTTCAAGTTCAGATATTGCATTCCAAATGAGGTATCCACAAGAGAAATGCGTACGAAAGCACGAACATCAGGAGAGGGTTGCATAACAGAGATTCTATACGCAGATGATCAGGCCATACTCGCTGGATCCATCGAGGAGCTTCAGAATATTCTTCAGTTGTATGATAAGACCTATACCCGCTTTGGTTTACAAATATCATATGTCAAAACAGAAACAATGGCTTTTAACGTCAATGAGGATATCAAATGTAAACCAAGTATCATTTCCCTTGGCGGCACTAATATTAAAAACGTCCGCACCTTTAAATATCTTGGTTTTAATGTCAGCAACTGTGATGAATCCTCACATTTCCTGCATGCTAGGATAAGTGCTGCATTCATGAAATGGAATGAACTGAAACACGTTCTAACCGACCACCGAATACTACTAAAAACCCGTATAAAGTTCCTAGTGGCATGCGTTCGATCTCGTCTCCTGTACAGCACACAGGCATGGCAACTATCATCCAGTGAAATTCACAAAATTGAGGTAGTGTGGCACGGCTTCCTAAGGAAAATGATTAAAGGTGGATATAAATGAAAGAATGCCCCTGACCAAAAGAACACTACAAATGAAGATATAGACTGGAGCTACAAGATGTCCAATGCTGACCTCCGGAAACTGACAGGAACCCAGGATATAAAACTATCCTGCTACGTACAACAACTAAAATATATTGCTCACGTTTGCCGGATGGGCAATAACCAAGTGCAAAAGCAGCTCCTGTTTGACAAAAATGGTTACAAATGGACGAAATGGGAAAATCTGCTGGGCATAGACACCCAACAGATAAGACGTATGATGATGGACAAATCAAACTTTGAGCAACTGCTGCAACTGCTACAGCAGAAGCACCCCTAGAGAGTTTAACTTTTGACAGGGGAACATGATGATGATGATGAAGGTACTTGGCTTGGCGGCCACATGAAACGTAAACACCATGGACAGCGGCCAAACTCATAACTCTACAGACAGAAATACACAAAACCGAGTCCTACTAGGGTCTATTTTACCGATCTATGTTCAAGCATCATGCAAGTCTTCCTTCTCCTTGAATAAGACCGTGCATTCAACTGCCTTTTTGACATGACTGCATCGAAATACCACTTGCAACAATATTTCACGCACTCCATCAAGAAAAAAGTTAAACATGATGAACACGGGCATACTGTTTTGAGCATACGATTTTTAAAAAAGAAACTAGCTACATCAAAGTCCTTCAATAAACCCATCCTTTAGCGCAAAAGAGCTTAACCTAGTTCAAAGCATGACGCTAGCAGTAGCTGCATAAGGCAAAATCATGTGGGCCTTTCATCAACAACAAGCCACGGCGGGCAAACATTAATAATCAAGCGTCCTTACCTTAAAACGTTGTCTTGACCACAGAACTTCAAGTATTTCACTTAAATCCACACGGGTTAACAACACACCCAGCACAGCTAGCGAGAAATGTGGATATGCGCTAGCTTTGTATTGCTATTCCCCTCAGTATGCTTACTCTGTCTGCTGCCCGAACTGTGAACATTATAGGCTACAATCTTTTCATCAATTTCTTCAGTAGATGCCGTTTTAGACATTTTATTATCCCCATCGAAATATGCTATTATACTAACAGGATTATAACTCAAATCACACGACACGTATTCAAATCACAACTGATTTATTTTACTGTTGGACAGATCATAGCATATCTAGCCTAGCTGCTGGTAGCATACCTGTCAACCCTCCCGTTTTTCCCGGGAAATCCCTTATTTTGACTTATTTCCCGCTGTCTTCCCGTTTTTTTATTTTCCCGAAAATATCCCATATTTTCACATTATATAAAAGTCCCGTATTTTCACAATATAAAAAAGTCGGTAGGTCCAGAATTCATGACGCGCCTCTGACAGGAGTTTACAGCAGGAAGTTGCGCCATGAATTCACGTCCCCGCCCTCTCAGGTATCAGTAATTACAGAACTCCGTCCGGAGGCGAGGCTGAACAAGTGATTAGGTCCAGTGTTGCCAGATTGGGCGGTTTCCCACCCAAGTTGGGCGGTTTCAAGTGCATTTTGGCAGGTTTTGAACATATTTTGGGCTGGAAAACGTCAACAGTATCTGGCAACACTGATTAGGTCTGAGGTGAAGATGGCGATGCTAATAGCTAAGAAAAACATTAGCCTCTCTTTCTTTGATGATTTCAACAAGTGCGTGGCTGGAATGTTCCCAGACTCTTCCATCGCAAAGAAATTTTCCATGGGGAAAATGAAAGCCTCCCAAATAATCAAAGGGAAGCTACACATGTTTAAATTAAGTATGTCCTGGCTAAGACCTCATAAATAGCCTAGTGTAAACTAATTGGTGTATTAACTGTTTTATCCACTCATTGTCTATTTTATTTTCTATCTGAAACTTACCCATTTTAAATCACTCGTGGTTTAATATCTTATATTACTCTTTATCTCTTTATTACTCTATCTATCTATCTATCTATCTATCTATCTATCTATCTATCTATCTATCTATCTATCTATCTATCTATCTATCTATCTATCTATCTAGTGTTCCGAGGCCATGACTATGGTAAAACCATAATAAATTGCAATGGAATTGAATTTATTGACTGGTTATATAATGACCTTTCTTATTTTAACATAAGATACGTATTTTAGCCCTTAATTTGGGAAATAACTGGTACCACTGAAAGCAAATAAAAATAAATGTATAGTTTATTCACAAATGCACTCTATAAACCATAAGCATATGGAGTTTGGGTCTTGGCTATCACCAACATGCACCAGAGTACAGGAAATCACAAATACTAGATAGAAAATTGCCCTCCATTCAACTACACACCCACTTTTGGTGAAGGGTATGACTTTCCGAAATTTTCCCTTATTTTGAGTTAAAAATCTGGGAAATATCCCTTTTTTTCAAACCTCAAAGTTGACAGGTATGGCTGGTAGGCTGATAACTGATAAGTAGCTGATATTCTGAACAGATTGGTGATCCTTACCTTAAAAAAGTCTGTGACTTTAGGCAACGATTCTATCATTACCTGCATCTCTCTCTTTTTTTCCTTTTATGCACCCCGCTAACATGTGAACGCTTCATCTTTCAAAGCCTCTAAATTTGTGTCTCAGTAGTCTGCAGTCTTTGGCGCGCTTTCGTGCGTGACGTTACATTTTGTTCCATTTTATTCTGGTCCAGTTGTGGGTGTTCGTTTCGCGAACCACATCCACCATGTCTCTTACAGCAGGCTACTGTGCGCTCATTTATTTCTAACCTTATTTCTATCCGTACATTAATGTAGGCCCACGATTCCGACAGTTTATTATTTTATTAATATTACAAGGCCCCTGATTGGCTGTGGCCCAGGGGCTTGAGCCCCCCGAAGCCCCCCCCTTAAAGCGCCGGTGCATGTCCGCCATCGTCTGCGTGAGACTCGCGCGCGCGACAACTGTCCTTCCCGTGATTCATTTCCAGAACGCATTTCCCCTTCTCCGTTTTAGCTTTTTTAAATTATTTATTTATTTATTTTTTTACTCAGTAACGGTTGTGATGTAAAATGTACCGAAGTACACTACTTAAAAGAAAACATACTTAAGTAAAAGTAAAAGTACACTCTTTAAAATTTACTTGAAAAAGTATAAGTACACAAAAAAGCTACTCAAGTACAGTAACGCGAGTAATGTAATTCGTTACTTTCCACCTCCGGTGGACACATGCTAATATTTTAATAAGTGTTGTGTTTTCTAACATATGACTGTGATTCGAGCCATTTTTCTTTCATTAGTTTGACCAAAATTCAAACTACTTTGTCCAGATGCCCCATAGAGACAAACTCCCATCTATTGTTGTGAATCAGCTTTGTTGGACAGTTGCTTGTATTTGTGCCTTCTTTTTTTTAAATCATCTTATGTAGTCCATGGAGTAACAGTGTGTCAGAAAGACAGAGGGCCAATCCAGCAGTGTCACACACATTCCTTTCCCTTGTTCTCTGGCTGTGTTGATTGCTTCCTCTTTCTTTACTGCATGTGTACCTTTGAAATTCTCACAGAGGCCATACACAAAGGGACACTCGACCTCTGACCTCTTGGAAAAAGCAAGTCTAATCTGAAAGTAGCATCGTTGGCTTGCTTTGTCTTATCCCAGACAGAGAATGAATGAAACTTTTGGCACTGGGGGTCAACCCCTGTGCATCTGTCCACTCTTTGCCAATATGTGTGCGTATGAGAGAGAGAGAGAGAGAGGGAGAGAGAGAGAGAATATAAATCTATAAACCTTTGGCCATTCACACACCCAGGCCACCCAAGGAACGTGGCACTAAGTATCTGTTGACCCCTTTTTCACCTCTGCTAAGCAGTGAAACTTGCCTTTCGTCTTACATGCAGAAAAGTACATAAATTACCCAGGTTACCCTTTTATCCCAGTACAACAAAAATGTCTACTGACTTTCTGCTTAAAATTTACTGTTTCCTCTTCGTTCTTCCAACTAGCCAGTTGACCTAGACATTATTTCATTATTAATGAGCCATATATCTTGGTATTGATCTTAAGACAGTGATTAATGGAGCACCACTTCAGTAACTAATTAACTAATCAATTCATCTTGAGAAACAGAATACAGCATCACATATCAGTTCTTGATTGTGGAATAGATAGACAAAAATTGTTTCTCAAGAGGTCTTTGGATGGTCAATGGTTCTAGTTGTAGAAGAATGAAAGAGTGCGAGATGGAACTATTTCACCACCAGTAACACTGTTTACACCACAGCGATGTTGAAGTTCCAAATTGGATTGGTCAGAAGAAGTTGATTCATTTTGAATCGATTAACAGCAGCTCTGGTTATATTTAACAGTTATTCCACGGAATCGAGTCATATGTGAGCTGATACGCACCTCGTCGGCTATAAGCCATGTACGACGAGATCGAGTGGAATAACTGTTTTATTCTACCCACATTCACTGGATTTTGAGAAGCGGATAATTTTTATTTTCATTTTTGCAAATTCAATAAATAAAAACTTTATACAAAAGGTCCGACAAAATCATTTCCTCTTAGAATGTAAACAAACCAGCGAAATAACGGTAGCAATTTGTGAAAAATGCGATAATAATAATTCTTGAAAAATATAAAAAAAAATGTTCTTACCATCAAATATTTTCATTCCATACTTTGTTGCTTTTTTGTATTTTTTGTTTTTTTTTCTTCTTCTTTTTTTGGATTTTTTGGCAGTTGGCAAACCAACTTAAAGGTGCATTACTGCCACCGACTGGGCTGGAGTGTGGAACAGGAGCTACTGGGGTAGCCGTTTCTGTTTCTTTCAAATACTTGATAATTTTGGGGGTTTTGTTTTCGAGTAGAGTTTTTATTTCGTCCTCGGTTGGTTCAGCAAAATGCTCTGCCATTTTGTTTTTCTCTACTCGTGGTATATGAGCTGATAGCCTAGTAGTAGAGTAGCCAATCAGAGCGCATAGTTGCTCATATCCAGTGAATGTAGATAGAATAATAATCAAATATACCATACACTGAGAGGCTCTGGTTGAAATTATGGATTCTCTGAGGTGACTGGCGTAGTACTATTTTGAGAGGGGTGCAGCCATGAAGAAAACAGTACTATGCCAGTCACCAAAGACAAGCCGTAATTTCAACCAGAGCCTATCAGTGCATGGTATATTAGATATATATTGCTCATCAAAAAATTCCAAACTCAAAGTGTTAAGGTTGAAGCTTGGCATAAACTCACTGGAGGCAACCATGTTTGTTATGTTGGAGTGACCTTCGACCTGTGCATGTGCAATGTACCATGCTATCAATTTTTTAACCTGTTTTTTTAAATTATTTATTTATTTATTTTTACCATGGTATCACCTGTCTCAATCGGCATGATCATGATCCGTAGATTTATGCACACAGAAATGCTCGCGGAGCCACAGCTGTGACTTTAGTTGGCCGTATAGCTTGAAATTCTAACGTCAGTACATGGTATATCCAAGATATACCATGACTGACTCACACCATATCCATTTTTTTATTTTTTATTTTTGACGCCACTAGATACATTGCTCAATAAATGATAAAATTATTTTATGTCACATGAGCCATCCTTGGCCAAACCCTGCATGGGAATTTTTTGATGAGAGGTATAATACTGGATATAATGAAAGTCACAAGTTTATATTAATTTGTTCATTATGGTTTCTATAGTAACAGCTCATTCACAGGGACTTCTATGGTGGACGATCTCTACATAAGCTAAGGATAAAAATAAGCTGAAAAAGTGCTGTTTAACAAAGAAAAAACATCTAATTGTTGTTGTAGTGATATTTTCTGAAAGGACACAGTTATTTAAAGGAGAACTGAAGGCAATTTTTTTATTATCAAAATTCTATTTATCTCATTTTATTAAATATAGGAATGCGTTTTTGATCGCTATTTTGTCACGGCTATAGCAAGTTATGAGTGTTTGAAATATGCTCTGTAATATATCAGTCCATATGTCAAAGCAATGGCCGTAAATGAGATTCGTTGAGACCTGTGCGAGACATCGTAGGACGGAAGTAAAACATACAGCAGAAATCAAAGTGACCAACATCTGCCAACGTTGTCAAAAGATGCGCGCGCCCTCTTTTGAATGCTGATGTAATCCAGCCGGAAGTTTTGTTCGTTTTGATAGCAATCAGGAAAGCTTGAAAAAAGTAGGCAGTAATCGTCATTTAAACTCGTTTTTGTGCAATATTTCATTTGGAAAACAGTTTTCAAAACGGCGGCACTGACACCTGGCTGACACTTCACGTTTCCAAGTCTCGCACAAGTCTCGTGAAGATCGCGTGGATAAGTGACGCCTGCCGTGGACCAAGCGAACTAAATTCAACATGGCTAAAAACCGAATAGGCCGATAAGGATAATATTTAATTGCAATTAATTGCCAATACGAGCCACGATATAAGATTACTAAAACCAAAAGCGTAATTGAATAACACATTAATTAAGAAATAAAGCAAGTTTAAAAATGACTTCAGTTCCCCTTTAACATTTATAGACAGAGTCTCCAGTGTCAGTGCCTTGGACAAATGACTTTGTGTCTTCTGGGTTCTTGGTAACATGACAAGCTGCTTTTCTGTCCATCTTCTTAACTTGAGTGGAGAGTTGAAAAGAGAACAGCTTCTATTTTTTATAGCTGCTGTAATGTAAGCAATAATAGGAATAAACTGCTATTGTGAATGGTTAAAGGTAACTATAAACAGATGAATAGCATGGCGTTCATTAATAAATGAATGTATTACTTTATAAATTATGTTGAGACTACTTTAACTAATTTATTCAACTTTGAGAGTAGTTCGAGCAGTTATAAACAAATAATCCACTTCAGCGTGGTAACACATCACACCATTCTTTCCTGGATTACTTTCCTATAACAGCACAACCCATTGTGTTTTATCAGTAAACGCAGCTTATTTGTGAGACCACTATCTCTTAAAACAAGCTGTTTGAATTATTAACACATTCTGTTTTAAACAGTAGTTTATTAGAAGAATAAAGCTTCCACATTTGGCTATACTATTTACAGGGATGTTGAAATAAGTCTTCCTCACATTCATATATCGAGAAACATTTAAAAAGCCAAGTTCTTCAATGAGGTAGATACACAACTGCAATCTACAAAAGTACATACAAAGTTATACCTGTATAATTGGTTAGAATAATTTAATACAAATCGACAATGAAATCAATAACTGTACAAGTTATTTACATAATGGTGAATATACTATGTTTTAGGCAGTTTAATGAGTATCTTATAGGGTGACAGTAAATGTATGAGGAAGTCGAATTACCTTGAAAATGATCTCTCTGTTTTTCTATTTTTGTCTGTTGTAAAGACTTGTATTTAAATCCACATATGATACAATAATGGCTTCAGATTGAATCTCACAGTTTCACCAGTGAATCCCATTATGGAATTGTAGCTACTGATGACTGGGCTACGAAATCTCTCTCAGCTCTAATCTTCAACTCTTCAATCATTTATCTTTGAGGCATGACTAAGTATTTGGACTCTTAGATTTAAGGAACACCACCAGTCACCTGCATCCACATGACTCTACCACCATGTCCTCATATTGTTTGTACACTACATTATTCCCAGCATCGATGTACAAGATACTGATAGGGCTAAGTTTGGAAGGCACACAGCAGCTGGGTGGCATGTTGCTGGGGTTCATAGAGTTCATCAAAGTCTGTATAATGGCATGATTAGTTGGCTCTAAATGAGACCGAAGTGGAAAGTCACAGATACCCTCACAATGATACGCCTCATAATCCAAAGGAGCGATAATCCAGTCATCCCAGCCCAGCTCCTTGAAATTGACATGCAGTGGCTTTTTGCTGCATCTAGCCTTGGACTTTCTGCCCTGCCGTTTGCCGTGACGGTTATTTAATGCTGTCCGTCGCTTCCGCTGAGGTTTTACGTGAGGGACTTTCTCCTTTCCAGCCTGGTCAGGATCCAATTTAATTTCCCCCTTTTTCTCATAATACAAGCTCTGCCTCTTCTTTGACTTGGTGAACACCACCAATATGGCTTTCTTCTGTTGTGGCCGCCCGTATCTGTGAAATCCAAGATGCCGTAAGTCGATTTCCCTCTCAGGCTTGTCGAGGGAAACCTTGAGTTCCAGACAGAAGAAGTTCCTTTGTGTGTGCAAATGCCGTTCTGCAAAAATTTCCCACACATCTAGGACTTCCCATCTTGGTTTGTGTGAGTCCTGCAAGTCGAAGATTTTGGAATCCAGATGTTTGTGAGTCTGGCAGGAAAGAAGCTGAATCTCCATGGGACCTGCATCAGAGGTCGGGACGTGTCCCGAGACTTTTGTGTAGATCCTTAGTTCGGCACCCAGCAGCTCGACTTTATCAGAAAGTGTTGAGATATCGAAGAGATACTTCTGGGTCCAGAGTGGAGAGTTTGGAGAGTCATCTAAAAGAGAAAGCAGAGATATGTAACTCGGTTCAGTTTCATTTAATTCAATTTGATTTGCATAATGTTTTTATAGACTGGATTACGAAGCAGGTTTACAGAAATCCAGGGCTTTTAGGCTTTTACACTTTTAGGAAAAATATTCTTTGACAGTTCTTCAAGCGGCTCTGTGTATAGTAGAGAGCATTTAGCTTCTTACAAAAGGTTTAGTTTGGAAAACTTTCCAATAGGGAAACACTTTACTATAGGGTTCTTAATAGAATCTGTATGTTTAACTTACTTGTTTAATCAAAGATAACCATTCCACATTGTTGATTGATATTTTTAGATACAGTGAATATGTATTTTAATATGACATATTTTTTTACATATCATATTATCTCCATTTTGTAAGAGCATTGAGATTTACATAGAATGCACTCAAGAAATAAATTATTATTATTATTATTATTATTATTATTATTATTATTATTATTATTATTATTTTCACCCAGATGGATGCCAAAGATGACTTAATCTTTTTTTTCTGAGTGTTCATATAGTACACACACACACACACACACACACACACATATATATATATATATATATATATATATATATATATATATATATATATATATATATATATATATATATATATATGGCATAAGGAAAAAATCTTGAGAGAATGTTCTTAGACACATTGCATTCACAATTATGCAGTGATGTATATAAACAAACAAACAAACAAACAACATCTTGCTGTATTGTAAAATATTATACTGTAGACTAATGTTATTATAAATGCACTGAAACTGTTGACATCTTGGGACAACACTGATATGCACCTGCACACTGTGAGCTTTATTCTCGAACCCTAAGCAGTTCTCAGGCTTGTCCCTATGTGAGAACCCTGAAAGATCTCTAGCTATAGAAATCTATCCAAAGAACCCTTCAGGAACCATTTGTTTTTCCTCTAAGAATGTGCACACAGGCTGTGATTCTGATCACTGACACGAGATAGTATCTTGTTATTCAAAATGATGATAAAAGCTAAAACCTTTCAGCCAGACACACTTACCTTGTCCATTATCCACAAAACTCGTGATGGTGTTTGCGGCTTTAGACGACCGGAAAAAGCTTGCGTTCAATCCCAGTTTCTCAGCAGCCGAAAAAGTTTTATAAATGGAAAGCATGTACTCATGAGGTTCCACGGAGACCTTTCTTGCTCTTGGGAAGCGCTTGGTGCTGGATGAGGCGAGTGTGTGTGAAAACGAGGCCGGTGATGTGGAGAGCCTGGCACCGGGGCGCAGCTCCACAGCCGCCGGGTGAACGCACAGCCAGTAGTGCAGCAGGAAGAGCAGGCACCCGTGCATGGTGGAGACGTACAGGGGTTCGATTAAAAAAAATCATGGCAAAGTTTTATAACAGCGACTGGAGGAGGTGTGCACAGCTGAGGAGAGAGAGAGAGAGAGAGCAGTATATGCAAGGATCCATCCCATTGCGCAAAGCCAATTGCGCAAACACACACAGTCTTATCAATACTCCAAGTTTCCACAAAAAGATTCATGTGCTTTAATTGAGATATTTAATGAAATTTTGTTTGTTTGTTTGTTTATAACCATTAATAGGTCTACTTCAGTTTGTACATACACACTGCAGGACTGCAGGAATAATAATAATAATGATGGGGTGGCACAGTGGTTAGCACTGTCACCTCACAGCAAGAAGGTTCAGTGGCTGACAAGGGCCTTTCTGTATGGAGTTTGCACACTGTAAAACATTTGAACTTGGAAATGCAAGTTAACTCAATTTGATGATTATCTTTGTTCCAAGTCTCAGTTAGTCAAAACAACTAAGTAATTCAAGTCTAACCTTTGAAAACTTGCACAGATTAGTTCAAATTAAAACACTTTTCAGAGCTCATTGAGTTAAAGAGAAAAAGTAAGTGGACATAACTAAACAAGGCTGAAATGTTTTACGGTGTATGTTCTCCCCATGTCTGCGTGGGTTTCCTCCGGGTGCTCCGGTTTCCCCCACAGTCCAAAGACATGCAGGTTAGGTTAACTGGTGACTCTAAATTGACCGTAGGTGTGAGTGTGAATGGTTGTCTATGTGTCAGCCCGAGACCAACATGTTTAATTTTTATTCATTATCAAAACTTGTAAGAGATGAACTGTATGAACACACAATGCTGGTACAGCGATAGAAAAATGTCAGTTTATCCAAAATCTGACTCAACTAAACAGTTTCATTCTCAAGAAGGAATGAAATAAGATTAATCCTCATGCAGGTACATGCTTGCATTTTTAACAAAAGTTTTAAACAATTGTATATTTGTAAACCACAAGAAAAAACCTGTAACATGAATTTCACAAAAAGAATTTCCCATGGGCGGCACGGTGGTGTAGTGGTTAGTGCTGTCGCCTCATAGCAAGAAGGTCCGGGTTCGAGCCCCGTGGCCGATGAAGGCCTTTCTGTGCAGAGTTTGCATGTTGTCCACGTGGGTTTCCTCCAGGTGCTCTGATTTCCCCCACAGTCCAAAGACATGCAGGTTGGGTTAATTGGTGACTCTAAATTGACCGTAGGTGTGAATGTGAGTGTGAATGGTTGTCTGTGTCTATGTGTCAGCCCTGTGATGACCTGGCGACTTGTCCAGGGTGTACCCCGCCTTTCGCCCGTAGTCAGCTGGGATAGGCTCCAGCTTGCCTGTGACCCTGTAGAACAGGATAAAGCGGCTAGAGATAATGAGATGAGATGAAACCTTACTGCAGTATCCAGCTTCATGGCCCAAAGGAAGTAGGTTACTCTAAGGGGCAACATCTAACTTCTGATGGAATCTAAAACCTGATTGGTTGAAATTAATTTATGGGAAGACAAACTGTCCCAAGTCTCCCTGCTTTCCCCTAATGTAAATATAATTGAAAAGTCAAAACATCCATCCATTATCCATAACCGCTTATCCTGTGCAGGGTCACAAGCAAGCTGGAGCCTATCCCAGCTGACTATGGGCGAGAGGCAGGGTACACCCTGGACAAGTCGCCAGATCATCACAGGGCTGACACACAGAGACAAACAACTATTCACACTCACGGTCAATTTAGAGCCACCAATTAGCCTAACCTGCATGTCTTTGGAGGAAACCGGAGCACCCCCATGCAGACACGGGGAGAACATGCAAACTCTACACAGAAAGGCCCTCGTCAGCTGCTGGGCTTGAACCCAGAACCTTCTTGCTGTGAGGCAACAGTACTAACCGCTACATCACCATAAGTCAAAACAATGATTAAATATTTACGTAAAAAGGTAGTCTAACAAATGTAATCAATATAACCAATAATGCATTTTAACCAATAACCAGCTACCAAATTGGTGAAATTGCTTTTGAAGTTGTTCACATTTATAGTGCAAATCATGGCAAACTAGTCCAGATTATGTCAGCTAAAAGTAAGATAGGCTATATATAAAGCAATAAAGTTGTTATTTTAACCAAAGTACTATAATTTCTATAAAAAAGGATGCCAGGCCACCAGCATCCAATCAGGACAATGAGGCAAATCTGCTTCTCCGTCACTCATGTTTGCTTAAAATTGACAAAGATCTGCATCTACATTCAGACGTTCTGTTTGAGCCGAGGTGCATGTTTTGTGGACGTGACTTTGGAGGCAACACTAAAGGGATGGTCTGTATTTGTAAAAATGAGTGACCTTCTCCAAAATCACTGACTAAATGTTTATATGTTTATCTGGTCACTTTTGGCTTGAGATCAGCATCATTTCCCCCAATGAGCTATAAGTTTCATTGTGCTTATCCACTTTGGTATATCACCACGAGCTAGTGGAGGCTGTGTTAAAGTAGTATGCCAACATAGGTAAGAAATGTACTGTGTAGAATGTAGCAGTAATTTTCATTATAATATGTATTGTAGTAATTCTCTGCGTCACTCCATACTCCATTTACAAGATGAAAAAATACACTTGCAACGATGGACAAATGAAATTCGTAGGAAAAAATTATGGAATGACATAATGGGAATACTATAAATAGGTGTGGAAAAATCCCTATTGAATTGTATTGGGGCGCAGAAAGTAGCACTGCTATGTCACAGCTTCAGGGATCCCAGTTTGAACCTGGGTTAATGCATGTGCAGGGCTTCCTCTGGGCTTACCAGTTTCTTCTTATATTTCAAAATCAGGCAGATTTAAATTGCCTCTATGAATACAGTAGGAATAAGTAAGCATAAGAATATGAATAAGTAATGAGGATGAATAAGTGTGAATGATGCTATAAATGATTGTTTATGATGAGCAGTTATTGCCCGTGAATCTGATTTCCTCTGAATGGTGTTCTTCGAGGTCCTGTACAATCAAAACTGTCAGGCGAGTCAGGGAGGGGAAACTGTAAGGCGCGCCAAGGCTGCGTGCAGTGTGTTAGCGTGAGCATGTAGCCTATGGGAAATGAATAGTGTTTTGGATTAGCACTTATCCCATGTTTTGGAAAATTGAAAATTTTGTCCTGGGCCCTTCTGGGGTGTCACCAATCCATGTGCAAAATATGGAGTCTGTGCATCCAGCTGTGTTGATTTGCAGAGGTGAACAGACAGAGAGACAGACAGCCTTCCTTTAGTAGTATAGATGTCCTGCAGTGAACTAGCATATTATCTCAGGTGTATTCCTGCCTCATGCCCAGTGTCCGCAGCGACAAGGATACAATGATCATTCATTCATTCATCTTCAGTAACCACTTTATCTTGGTCACGGTTGCTGTGGATCCAGAGCTTATGCTAGGAGCACTGTGTGTGTGTGTTGGAAATACACAGTGGATAGGATCTATGCAGATCATACTAACCCTAAAGCTGCAACATAACAGCCCAACCTTACAGTCTCAAACAGCCACCCCAGGGCCCCAGGAACATCTCCCTGTGGGCTCTGAGCCCCTCTAGTGGTCAACTGGTGCAAATTCAACAAACACATTAGACCTGCTCATGCCCCTTTTCCACCAAAGCAGTTCCCAGGGCTGGTTCGGGGCCAGTGCATAGTTTGGAACCGGATTTCCTTTACATTGTTTTGGCTTCAGATTTACTCCCATGTAGGCTCTTATTCTGTTACAAGGAGTCCATAATTTTAAAGTATGCAATTTTATTGGTAGTGCTAATTATAAATGAAGTCCATAATACAATGAAAATTATAACGTACCCAAGAGTGTCAAGAAAAAAAAAAAAACAACAACACAAAAATCATGAACATACATTGTGCGTAGTAATTATAAGGTAGTTGATACCTTAAAAGTATTAAATACTTGTAAAAGTATGAAATAAAATACAGAGTATGTGCAAATTAAATGAAAGATTAATGGATTAAAAATACAGTAGTCCACAGATATTAATGATTATCTATAGAAATATTTTAACATTTTCTGAAAGAACAGTTGTCATCAAGGTATTTATCACAGAGTTAGGTATTTCCTTCATTTGTTTTCTAAAACCACAATGTAGATTAGATGCAGAACACTCAGTAGCATTATTATATACACAGTGTGTATTGTGACAGCAGGACTGGAGTCAAAGATGCTGTTGTAGTAGTCGTTGTTGGTGGACTCTGTGGCTGGTGGAGAATTAGTAAACACATTAGATGATGTGACAGTGCATGCGCATAAAGTTAGAGCATTTGGTAATATGGCAATACATGATAAGAAAATTTGTAGAGAAATTAGTACTGTTAAAGGTAGGCTGCCTTTCAGATTTTTCACGTTTAGGTCATAAAAAGAATTTTCCCTGACACACAGTTTTTTTTAGTGGCGCGAAAGCTACTGAATTCGAATCACAGACTTCCGATTTTATTACTTTTTTTCCCTAAAAGAACAATGAATGTATTTAGAGCCATGTGGCTCTAAATTCTCTGCTATTTTTTTCTTGCTTCACCGTGACCTCATTCAAGATACTACGTCATGCATGATGTGTTGGGCTTTCCCCGTTTGTGCAAGGCATTGTGGGATACAAATTTGAAACAGGAGAGAAAAATGGAGGACGTGAGTGTGCGAATAAAACGTGAAAGACCGACTCCAGTAACGGAAAGTGAGAAGAAAAGCCATTAATGTTGTGAAGGAAAGGAAAAGCAGGACCAAACTAATAAATGTCAGCGGTCAGCAAGCACCTCAGTGTGATCAACTCTTTGTTTAGCGACAGAATGATGTAACTGTCAGTGCACGGTCAAGGTAAACCTGTAGATGGCAGTAATGCAACACTGTGGATGCCAGCTGCCGTAAAACCCAAAAGATGAAGATGACGATGACGACTCAGGTAAGCGTGCGCATGAGCACACGGACTTCCTCTGTCTGCTTGACGGCGTGAAGCGAGTGATTTCATGCACATTATTTGCTACGGAATCCCCTCAAATTAAATAACTTCCCAGCCACAGAATGGCCTAGTCTGGCTAACGCGACTTCAAAGCTCTGCGAGCTTTGTTGCGTCACACTTAGGATGGGCGGGCCCAGGCTAAGAATGGCCCGTTTTTTTAAAGATATTTATTTTTGTAATATATCACAATGACCAAATTTCAGAGGGAACTAAATTTCACCGATTTTATGAAATCAAAAAGCCATCTACTTTTAACACTAAGGGAAACAAACTTACCTGGAAAGTTGACAATGAAGGATCTGGACTGTGTGACCCACTCGTTCAGAGTGAAAGCCAGTGTCATGTTTATCCCTGTGAAAAAAAAGAAAAACGCTCAAGACAGATTGTATGTGGTAGCTGAAATGATATTACTTAAAGGAACAGTCCACCGTACTTCCATAATGAAATATGCTCTTATCTGAATTGAGACGAGCTGCTCCGTACCTCTCTGAGCTTTGCACAACCTCCCAGTCAGTCAGACGCAGTCAGACGTGCTGTCACTCCTGTTAGCAATGTAGCTAGGCTCAGTATGGCCAATGGTATTTTTTGGGGCTGTAGTTAGATGCGACCAAACTCTTCCGCGTTTTTCCTGTTTACATAGGTTTATATGACCAGTGACATGAAACAAGTTCAATTACACAAATTGAAACGTAGCGATTTTCTATGCTATGGAAAGTCCGCACTATAATGACAGGCGTACTAACAGCTTCGGCAGCGCATTGATACGGAGCTCAGATATCAATGCGCTGCCGAAGCGCGCAGAAGGTGTTAGTACGCCTGTCATTATAGTGCGGACTTTCCATAGCATAGAAAATCGCTACGTTTCAATTTGTGTAACTGAACTTGTTTCATATCACTGGTCATATAAACCTATGTAAACAGGAAAAACGTGGAAGAGTTTGGTTGCATCTAACTACAGCCCCCAAAAATACCATTGGCCATACTGAGCCTAGCTACATTGCTAACAGGAGTGACAGCGCGTCTGACTGCGTCTGACTGACTGGGAGGTCGTGCAAAGCTCGGAGAGGTACGGAGCAGCTCGTCTCAATTCAGATAAGAGCATATTTCATTATGGAAGTACGGTGGACTGTTCCTTTAAAGGAGTATTCCAGTGTTTTGAGAGAAAGTCTTGCCAAAGCTTTTTTTTTTAAATTCAACTTTCCATGATGGGGCAATACAAAAAAACAATCAATGATGTGCAATATAATTTCACTTTTCTAAGGTTTTATGATATCCATGCTCAATCAGACTGGCACTACTTGACACAATATAAAGTGCATTTTGACTTGCAGTGCATTTTTTTGGTATTTTAGTTATTTTCTCTGGAGAGGAAAACATGTCATATTAGTTTCTGTGATAAATATACTACAGAGATTAAGTTGAAAAACACTGAAATATTCCTTTAAGCTGGCACTAAAGAGATAACGATTCAGGAGAAAAATCGTATTAAAACAACTGTTGATGAACAGCAAACACAAAGAATGTTAAAATCTATAGTTATCCTGAAAAGCTTGCACTTTTAGCAAGAAAAGCAAATTTGAAGATCCTCACCAGCAGTATCAATGGCCAGGTCGGTGTAATTTGCCCAGCAACTTTTAAAGGGGATGGTTGTGTTTCCGTACAAGCCGTCTACTGGGTTTCCCTGAGCGTCTTTAAGCGTGGCTGAAATCATTAGAGTTGTCACCCCAACTGATACACAGTAACCCTGGAGACAAATATCAGAGGATAAGAGGATACCAGAGATAATCCAGTGTATAGACTTGTAATGTTTTCATTATCAGGGCCGTCATGGCTCACACACACATAGTGAATTATAAAGTGCTTCATGAGCTACAACCCCGATTCCAAAAAAGTTGGGACAAAGTACAAATTGTAAATAAAAACGGAATGCAATGATGTGGAAGTTTCAAAATTCCATATTTTATTCAGAATAGAACATAGATGACATATCAAATGTTTAAACTGAGAAAATTTATCATTTAAAGAGAACAATTAGGTGATTTTTAAATTTCATGACAACAACACATCTCAAAAAAGTTGGGACAAGGCCATGTTTCCCACTGTGAGACATCCCCTTTTCTCTTTACAACAGTCTGTAAACGTCTGGGGACTGAGGAGACAAGTTGCTCAAGTTTAGGGATAGGAATGTTAACCCATTCTTGTCTAATGTAGGATTCTAGTTGCTCAACTGTCTTAGGTCTTTTTTGTCGTATCTTCCGTTTTATGATGCGCCAAATGTTTTCTATGGGTGAAAGATCTGGACTGCAGGCTGGCCAGTTCAGTACCCGGACCCTTCTTCTACGCAGCCATGATGCTGTAATTGATGCAGTATGTGGTTTGGCATTGTCATGTTGGAAAATGCAAGGTCTTCCCTGAAAGAGACGTCGTCTGGATGGGAGCATATGTTGCTCTAGAACCTGGATATACCTTTCAGCATTGATGGTGTCTTTCCAGATGTGTAAGCTGCCCATGCCACACGCACTAATGCAACCCCATACCATCAGAGATGCAGGCTTCTGAACTGAGCGCTGATAACAACTTGGGTCGTCCTTCTCCTCTTTAGTCCGAATGACACGGCGTCCCTGATTTCCATAAAGAACTTCAAATTTTGATTCGTCTGACCACAGAACAGTTTTCCACTTTGCCACAGTCCATTTTAAATGAGCCTTGGCCCAGAGAAGATGTCTGCGCTTCTGGATCATGTTTAGATACGGCTTCTTCTTTGAACTATAGAGTTTTAGCTGGCAACGGCGGATGGCATGGTGAATTTTGTTCACAGATAATGTTCTCTGGAAATATTCCTGAGCCCATTTTGTGATTTCCAATACAGAAGCATGCCTGTATGTGATGCAGTGCCGTCTAAGGGCCCGAAGATCATGGGCACCCAGTATGGTTTTCCGGCCTTGACCCTTACGCACAGAGATTCTTCCAGATTCTCTGAATCTTTTGATGATATTATGCACTGGAGATGATGATATGTTCAAACTCTTTGCAATTTTACACTGTCGAACTCCTTTCTGATATTGCTCCACTATTTGTCAGCACAGAATTAGGGGGATTGGTGATCCTCTTCCCATCTTTACTTCTGAGAGCTGCTGCCACTCCAAGATGCTCTTTTTATACCCAGTCATGTTAACGACCTATTGCCAATTGACCTAATGAGTTGCAATTTGGTCCTCCAGCTGTTTCTTTTTTGTACCTTTAACTTTTCCAGCCTCTTATTGCCCCTGTCCCAACTTTTCTGAGATGTGTTGCTGTCATGAAATTTCAAATGAGCCAATATTTGGCATGAAATTTCAAAATGTCTCACTTTCGACATTTGATATGTTGTCTATGTTCTATTGTGAATACAATATCAGTTTTTGAGATTTGTAAATTATTGCATTCCATTTTTATTTACAAATTGTACTTTGTCCCAACTTTTTTGGAATCGGGGTTGTAAATCAAGTGTATCCATGCTGTCAAGATTAATATGCCTGAATAGCCCTATAAGTGGTAAAGTGACAGAATATTTATTGTACATATATAATACACACGTGCATATGTACATGTAGACAAATGTAACATGTGACATTCAATGATGCAGCTTGTAATATTTAAAATGGATCAAACCTCGAACTATGACGCATTTACAAAGATACTTTTGAAAAACTGTGATATTGTCAAACAGCAGGTTTGACTAGTTTCTCTATTTCAGGCTTCTGATTAAATTTTTCTGGCCCAGAAATGAGCTCCTCTTCTCATCAGAACAGATGCTCAGCTCTATCACTTTTCATTAAAAAAAGGTCATTCATGAGGCGTACATTCTGTTGCAGAAGAAGAAGATAGTGAAAAGGGAAAGACTTGAAAACTTTGTCATGCCAGTTGCAATTTGCCTAGCAGGCAATTTGCCTTTAGAAAGCACTAAAAATTACAACCTGTCCCATTAACCCCTTCAATGCCCTTGGACGAGTCACGTACTTCATTAAATCTTTTACCGCTGTGCCTTATGACGTACGCTACTTGTCATAAACACCTCCTTTTATGTACCTTACATGGCACATTACTTTTACTTCACAGTGGCATATATGAATTACAGTCAATGCCTAAAACATTCTTCCGTCATAAGGCACAGCGGTAAAAGATTTCATGACGTACGTGACTCGTCCAAGGGCATTGAAGGGGTTAAGTAAATATCCTACATCCCTTCATTTAGCTGATCATACCTTGAAGTAAACAAATGCAGACTTTTTCTTGACATTAGCATGTTTTTACATGTCTCACCTGCTGGTCTACAGCCATGATTCTAGGCTGCACACTGAGGGGTCCAGGGTAAAACCCTGCCACTGGCTCCACCATCACCAGTAGAGTAGACACACTGCTCACTGTCTGCACTGATGAATCCTCACGTGTCACCTCTTGACTTGCCACCTGTCCACAGAGAGAATTTCCCTAAATGTCTCAGATGTTGGTGTGTTATTAGATTGAATGACTGACTCGGTGATCACTACTGATCAGACCTAAAGTTGTGGATGCAGAATAATTTTCTAAAACTCAACACAGATAAAACAGAAATCATGCTTATCGGCCCCAAATCTTCATTGTCCAAATCCTCCAGTTTCAGTCTTAACATTGACGGTGCACTTGTTAAATCTTCACCTGTCGTTAGAAACCTTGGCATACTGCTTGACCCCTCACTCAACTTTGATCCCCACATTAAATCCCTCACCAAGACTACTTTCTTCCACCTCTGGAACATTGCCTGCCTTCACCCCTTTCTTTCCACTAGTGATGCTCAAACGTTGGTCCACTCCTTCATTATGTCCCGCTTAGATTATTGCAACTCCCTTCTTACTGGCCTCCCTACTAAATCCCTTCAAAGACTACAATACATTCAGAACTTTGCAGCGAGACTCCTCACCCATACCAAACCATCTGCTCATATCACCCCCATTCTTTCTCAGCTTCACTGGCTACCTGTTCTGTCCAGAATTAAATATAAAATCATACTACTCACCTTCAAAGCTCTGTGTAACCTTGCTCCTTCTTACATCTGTGATCTTCTGACCCCTTATACTCCATTCCACTCTCTCAGATCCTCTAGCTATAATTTCCTTGCTGTTCTTTGCACTAGACTCTCTACCCTGGGTGGCAGGTCCTTCAGTGCCACGGCCCCCAAGCTCTGGAATTCCCTTCCTCAACCCCTCCATGACTGCTCTTCTCTTCCTTTCGTCAAATCTCATCTCAAAACCTTTCTGTTTCATGAACATTTCTCCACCAGTGCATAAACTCACCCCTCTTTAGCAACTCCTTTTTTTCCCTTCTCTGACCTATGTAAAGCGACCTTGAGTGTGAGAAAGGCGCTATATAACTGTATCTTATTATTATTATTATTATTATTATTATTATTATTATTATTATTAGTGATTGGTTATAATGTTAAAAGAGAGTGCTAAAATCTCATGTCCATAATTAGCTTGACAATTAAATGATTAGGTTTGAGTAATCCATATCATGTTAGCTCATTGATGGTACAATAAAAATTGCTGTTACTTGTACACACCAACACATCCATTACACTTGAGACTGTATCTGTTTTTCAGGTGTGTCAACAAAGTGGGCTGAGAAATATCAGCCCAATGAGATACCAAAGCTAGGGAAATGTTTCACTCTGTGTAATCATCTGACAAGACCATTACTGACGAATCTACAGTCTGGGCTAGTCTGAGCCAAGTCAAGCCAATTTATCTGTATAGAACTTTTAATAATAGACACGGTCACAAAACAACTTTATAGAAAAATAAAGATTTCAAACATATGAACTAAATTTTATCACTAATGAGCTAGCCTGAGGCGATGGTGGCAAGGACAAACTCCCTCAGACAACATGAGGAAGAAACCTTGAGAGGAACCAAACTCAAAAGGGAACCCATCCTCATTTGGGTGATAACAAATAGCATGACTATAAATAACTCACTTCTATAATTGTGTCCTATATCGTCAAAATATGCAATTGTGGAACTAGGAAATTCATGATAGTTTTAGTATGAAGTCTATTTTGTTGAAGTTAATCCTAAGGTTATCATGGCAATTGTAGTCCTAAGCCATCGTAGCAAAACTAATTGTCCAGAGCCGTCTTCCAAGTGTATCATCAAGACATCTAAGTGCGGCTCTGCTACCAAAAATGAACCCTTACAGTGATACCTTTTTATTTTTGAGAGACAGGGAGTGGGTGGGTGCAGTTCAGGCATCTGATTTTTCCTGAAACAACCCTTGCGTGGTGAACTAAAAGTGCCCACCACCAAGATCTGCATGAAACACTTAACAGTTATTCCACGAAATCGAGTCGTACATGAGCTGATAGCTGACGAGGCGCATAGTGCAGAGTTGGCTATAAGCCATGTACGACGAGATTGAGTAGAATAACTGTTTCATTCTATCCACATTCACTAGATTTTGAGAAACAGAGCATTTTTATTTTTTGCAAATTTGATAAACAAAAACTTTATACAAAATGTCTGACAAAATCTTTTCCGCTTAGAATGTAAACAAACCGGTGAAATGACAGGAGCAATTTGTGAAAAATGCGATAATAATAATTCTTGAAAAATAAAAAAAGATACGTTCTTTTTTTTTTTAGATTTTTTTTGGGCTTTTTTGCACCTTTATTGGATAGGACAGTGTAGAGACAGGAAATGAGCGGGAGAGAGAGACAGGGACGGATCGGGAAATGACCTTGAGCTGGAATCGAACCTAGGTCCCCAGATTTATGGTATCTTATCCACCTGAGCCACGGCGCCCCCAAAAAGATATGTTCTTACCATCAAATACTTTTATTCCATATTTTGTTGCTTTTCTTTTTCTTTTTTTTTGGGTTTTGTTTTCAAGTAGAGTTTTTATTTCGTTCTCGGTTGGTTCAGCAACATGCTCAGCCATTTTCTTCTTCTTCTTTAGGGTTTTTGGTGGTTGGCAAACCAACTTAAAAGGTGCCTTACTGCCACTGACTGGGCTGGAGTGTAGAACAGGTGATATTGGGGGGGGGGGACGGACACACACACAAACACAACTATATTCTTTTAGCCATTTCTGTTTCTTTTAAATACTTGATAAAGTGATATATCTGACTTGATATGCTCCACCATTTTGTTTTTCTCTACTCACGGTATATAAGCGGATAGCCTAGTAGTAGGGTAGCCAGATGCACAATTGCTCATCTCCAGTGAATGTGAACAGAATAAATAATATTACTTAAAACTGACAATGCCACAAAGTTACATTTGGGGGTAAGAAACTCTATAAAAGCAAAGCTGGGTTGTGCTACTGTTGTTCCCCTAAAATGGTATTACATAATTTCATATGGATTTCATGCTGAATTTGGCTCATAGTTTGCATTAGCAGTCACACGAACTGTAGACTAAACCAAACCTTCATGTTTAGTCACAAAAAATAACATAACATAAAAGACTGACATTACTCTGTTCCTATCTTACCTGGCTCCAGGTTGGATCACTAGATGGTGGAGATGGAAGAATGAAACCCAGTGAGGTCACGTTGAAACCAATGGAATCACTCAGATTGCCCGAGACAGCAGCCTGGCCCAGAGTGTCAGCAATAGTCTGCAATACTGCGAACTGATCCGAGTCTGCAGAAGATAGACATACCACAATATGGTCAGTTTTGAGCACAGAGCAAAAAAGCTGTTTCTAAGTAAAGCTCTAGTATACAGGGCATTGTCGGTGCATACTGACTAATTTTTCATCACCCGTGTGACATATTATAGCTGAAAGTAATTTCAGGAACAACAATTGTGTGTAAATAGCATCCATGCAAAGCCAGATTTGTTTTCCTCCACTACTGGTAGCTGTTGAGTGGCTGCTCACCATTTGTGCTATTGGCAGATGTCTGGTTGTTGGGAGGTTGTTTGATCTCCACTTCCACTGTTATCCCAGTGGCGCGTTTCCGCCTCCGTGCCCTGCCATCCTCCCGGACAATATTGGTGATGCGGATCATGTTGGGAGGAACCTTCAAGAACACAGCCAGGTTGGTGACCAGCTTGTCCCCAAAGAACTCATCCTCTGTCATGGTTGGGAGGTTGAAGGAGATGAACAGCACTGGAGATGTAGTGATCTGGACAGGGGTAGAGCCTCGGAGGAGGACATGCATCATTTTATAATCAGGATCGAAGAAATTGGAGCCGTGCATGCCATTAAGTGTGGGGATGAATTGTCCTGAAGAATAGACAGTGGAGAAGTCAAAGGATGACATTAGAACATTGGTAGGAACTACGTATATTAGCCCAGCAAGCTAACTGCTGTCATTCATTGGGCTTCATTTATCAATCTTTGTAGTAATAATGTATGTGTAAGCTGTGTAAGCTAAAAACTCCCACCATATTTATGAATATATTTTGATGCTTGTGTGAGTATCTTGATAATCACTCATAAAATACTAAACAAGTTCACAGAATGGATGATTTATATTCAGTGCACAAAAAAACTGAGAATTGAAAGCAAAAACACTAAACAGAAAAAGAGCATCCCTTAAGCATGTGGCACGCATTAAATCTTCCAATAATGCAGATCAGCTACTGCAGAGCATTGGTTACCACTGACATTTGTGCATTTCCTCCAGCTGCATTTCTTTTCTTATAACGGAATAGCTAATCGGAAGCATGGTGGTGTAGTGGTTAGCACTTTCTCCTCACAGCAAGAAGGTTCTGGGTTCGAGCCCAGTGGCCAACGGGGGCCTTTCTGTGTGGAGTTTGCATGTTCTCCCCATGTCTGCGTGGGTTTCCTTCGGGTGCTCTGGTTTCTCCCACAGTCCCAAGACATGCAGGTTAGGCTAATTGGTGGCTCTAAATTGACCGTAGGTGTGAATGTGAGTGTGAATGGTTGTTAATCTCGATGTGTCAGCCCTGCGATGATTTGGTTACTTGTCCAGGGTGTACCCCGCCCGTAGTCAGCTGGGATAGGCTCCAGCTTGCCCGTGACCCTGCACAGGATAAGCGGTTATGGATAATGGATGGATGAATAGCTAATCTTATTTTTCATTAGTTATTCATTTGTTTTGGGTCACTTTCAGTAATATTATGAAATGACAATATTTGAAACATTTTTCATTAATTTCAAACTAACTGGATTTTCATGAATACCACATTTCTTATCTGCTTCTGCCAGTGATTTGTGAATAAATTTCTTCCTATTCGGCTTGATAAATGAAGCCCACTTTTAGCAATATGAATGCTTTTTGACAATACCAGGATAAGTAGGTTTAAGCAAAGTGTAGTCGGTTTTGTCCGCATTCCACTGAGCATTATTTGGAGGAACCAGTTGATCATTCACATAGATATCCAAACGCTGAGGTTTTGAGTAAAATACAGCCACTTTGACAGTCTGCAAAAAGAGCAAAAATATCCCAAGTCCCAAACTTGCTAGCTTGCTACTGACCAGTAAATTGTATCACAATCAGAGGTTTGCAACACCTAAAACCAGTAAGAGCTTGTACCTCAGTGGGTGGAGTATTGAGCATCATGAGCCTTAGTTTTTGGGGGGATACACCAGTGAAATAGATGTCAAAGGATTTGTTTGTGGCCACAATGCTGTGGAAGAGGGATAATCTCTTCTGACATGTATAACCAGCACACCAGCCATGGTCCTGTGGGCCTGTGAAAAGAAACCGAATGAGACAAACTGTTAAAAACATCTAATGATAAACAAGCAATAACTATGAGACCATCAAAATAGAGTTAATTAAAATATTTTCTAAATGACATTAATAAATACTGTAAAAATACAATAAGTGTAACATTGGCAGATAATTTACACCTTGCACTACATTACACGGCATTTAGCAGACGCTGTTATCCAGAGCGACGCACAACGAGTGCAAAAGTCAGGTACATGAAGTACTGAACTTCTAGACAAGAACGTTCTAGTGCCAGCTGAACAAGTGACAGCAATACCTAGTGTAATATTCTGTTTAAGTACCAATACTCAAACAGCCAAGGAAACAAACCAACCATATAAAGCACAACTAAATGAAGAACTCAAAACAGCTAAACCCAGGCTAGACAGCACACAGCCTGGGTTGGTCTAGACTGAAATACAGTTGCACAGTGGGCAGGGAAGAAGGGGAGAGGTGCAGCCTGAAGAGGTGAGTCTTCAGTCTGTGCTTGAAGGTGGTCAGGGAGTCGGCAGTTCTGACCTCAATGGGAAGGTCATTCCACTAACAGGGAACCAGGACAGACAGCAGTCTTGAGTGGGCTGGGTAGGAGCAGAGAGGAGGAGGGGCCAGGCGACCAGTTTTACACAAAGTGAAAACAGATAACATGGGGTCCAATCTGGAGTAGTAGCACAGATTAAGGGTCTAAAACAATGCCACTATCTCCAGCTGTATCTGTTTTGCATTAAAAACATTTAACGGACACCTTTATCAAGTGCAGTGGTTAAGGCTCTGGGTTACTGATCAGAACCACCATATCATGACTGACTGACCCTGCGCTCTGGCCCCAACTTCATAACAAGCTGGGATATGCAAAGAATTTCACTTTTTTCAAATGTAATCTTCATCTGTCCAGAGCAACTTACAGGAGTGCTTTGTAATCTCTAACAAAAATATATCCTCATGCTAGTTCACGGGCAGCACGGTGGTGTAGTGGTTAGCGCTGTCGCCTCACAGCAAGAAGGTCCTGGGTTCGAGCCCCGGGGCCGGCGAGGGCCTTTCTGTGCGGAGTTTGCATGTTCTCCCCGTGTCCGCGTGGGTTTCCTCTGGGTGCTCCGGTTTCCCCCACAGTCCAAAGACATGCAGGTTAGGTTAACTGGTGACTCTAAATTGACCGTAGGTGTGAATGTGAGTGTGAATGGTTGTCTGTGTCTATGTGTCAGCCCTGTGATGACCTGGTGACTTGTCCAGGGTGTACCCCGCCTTTCGCCCATAGTCAGCTGGGATAGGCTCCAGCTTGCCTGCAACCCTGTAGAAGGATAAAGCGGCTAGAGATAATGAGATGAGATGAGATGCTAGTTCACTACATCAGGGATTTAGAACAGTGGTTCCCAAAGTGGGGGGCACAGAGCCATTGCGGGGGGGCGCGGATGGAATGAATGAATGAATCAATCAATTACACTGCTAGCATAACATGGAGAAGTTTTTGGCGGGGGGCGCGGGGCTCCCACGTAAACGCAAATCAGAGGATGAAGCATCGCCAAATGTGCTTCCAAAGCAAGTTCATTCCAAGGCAAAGACAAGAAAATATGACGACATATATCTTGTCTTTGGCTTCACCTGTACAACGGTGGGTAATGAGGAGAGGCCGCAGTGTGTTGTCTGTCTTAAAGTGCTAGCTTGTGACCGCTTGAAGCCGAACAAGCTAAGACACCACTTGGAGACAAAACATCCAGAGCACAAAGACAAGCCAGTTGAGTTTTTCAGACAAAAACTCATAAACTGCCGTGCTCAACAGTCCCTATTTACTAAAGCTGCATCCGTGCCGGCAAATGCTCAACTCGCCTCATATAAAGTTGCCTACCGAGTGGCACAGTGTAAAAAGCCGCACACAATAGCGGAGGAATTAGTACTTCCCTGTGCTATGCACATGGTATCAACTATGCTTGATGACACTGCAGCCAGCAAACTAAGGGCTATTCCTCTGTCCAACAACACCATCGGCAGGCACATTTATGACATGTCAAAGGACATAGAGGAGCAGCTTAATGACAGTGCTTGACAGCCGCTTTTCTCTTCAGATGGATGAAGCCACTGACAGTAACAAAGACTGTTTATTAATTACTTACGTCAGATTCATAGATGGAGATGACATGAGGGAGGAATTGCTTTTCTGCAAAAAAATTACTGGCAGAGCCACAGCAGAAGAACTGTTTAAAATCATTGACTCTTACTTGAAAGAGGCCAACCTGAAATGGGAGGACTGTGTGGGGATCTGCACTGATGGGGCACAGGCTATGGCTGGGAAACGGGCAGGGCTGCAAGCGCTCATCAAGCGCGTCTCCCCCGATGTGCAGTGGACGCACTGCATGATACACCGCGAAGCACTGGCATCTAAACAGCTGAGTCCCGAGCTGAATGATGTAATGACTGACGTTATTGCCACCGTCAACTACATCAAAACACGACCTGTCAAAGCCCGGATTTTTTCGGTACTGTGCGAGGAAATGGGATCTGACCACACAGCTGTTCTGCTTCACAGCAAGTCCCGATGGCTGTCACGTGGGAAGGTGCTGTCCAGGGTCTTTGAACTGCGAGATGAAATCCACATCTTTTTGAAGGAAGAGGGCAATGATCTTGCCCACAAATTTTACTGTAACAAGTTCCTCATGAAACTTGCATACCTCAGTGACATGTTTCTGAAGCTCAATGAAGTGAATTTGCAGTTGCAGGGCACAAATACACACCTCCCACATCTGGCAGATAAAATCACATCATTCACCAGAAAACTTGAGATGTGGCTGCAGCGAGTGAAGTTTGGAAATGTGGACTCATTTGAGAACCTGAAATCATTCATTGAAGACAACAAACTGCAGAACACAGTGATCCCATGCATGAAAGCACACATCTCTGCCCTTCAGAACCATTTCCAGAAATATTTCCTGATGCAGGATCCCAAAGAATACGACTGGATCCGTGACCCCTTCAGTGCAACACCACCTGCCGACTCCAGCACATCAGAGGAGGAACAGTTCATTGATGTCACCTCTGATTCAACAATGAGGCTGCAGTTTCAGTCAAAGACACTGGCTGCATTTTGGATTGGAGTGGTGAAAGATTACCCACTGCTAGGTAAGAGCCATACTTCTTCCTTTTGCCACATCCTACCTATGTGAGAGAGGTTTTTCTGCTGTGGCCTCAATCAAGACAAAATACAGATCAAAGCTGGACATTGAAAATGAACTCAGAGCGGCAATCTCAAAACTGCAACCCAGATTTGAGAAGATCTGCAGCATGAAGCAGGCCCACACCAGTCACTGAAAAGATGCGAGGATTAAAGGTGTCATTTTTGCACAACAAATCTTTAGGTTTTTGTTTTTTTCTTCTCAGGGAGTTGGTCATGTTTTAAAATCCATTTTTGCAGAGAGGCAATGTTTGAAAACTGCATTGATAATGTTGAATATTAAAAAAAGAAACCTGTTACACAGTTAAGGTGCTTGAAAACAGTTATACTTAAAATAATTATATTGCAACCTGTAGTTTATGGCAGTTTACTTTTATTTGTTCAAAAAAGGTTGAGGTTTGTATTAATAAACTGCAATGGAGTCTGAAAACAAAATATGTGGATGTGTGTCCTGTTTATCTTTTTTTTTTCCCTCTTTTTGTCTGGGGGGGCAAAAATTTTCTTATCTACCAAAGGGGGGCCCAGCAGAGAAAGTTTGGAAAGAGAGAAAGAATATCTATCAGGGAATAGAAATATCTGTATCTGTATTCAGATTTCAATCAGAAGTGGAGTCGCCTAAACCAGAAAGGGTATTTTATCCTTTCCATGCTTTTCTCCCTTTTTTTTTAACTGGAAAATATATACAGATAGAAATACCAGCTATGTCAGCATGGACCTCAACCTCAGCTACTTCACTCTTTACTGCGGCTTTACTGCTCTACCACTGATGATTTTAAGTCAAACTTAAAGACCCACCTTTTTTCCTCTTGCTTTTAATTCAGTCTGAGGTGGCGCCATGGTTTTTGTTAAGTTCACTCTTAATTGTAATTTTAGTTCTCGTGTTTTCTAACTGTGTATAATCTATTTCTTATTTATCTACATATTTGAGCCCCTAATTTCGAGAAATTTCAATAAAGTTTAAGTTTTGTTGCATCTCTGAAGTACAGAATTTACCAAAAACTAGAATAGAAAGACATCACTAGTAAAGGTAAAATTTTTATGAATTACACTTATATGCCCCACCTCATAGACCCTCTAACTCATTTTTTTCAAAAATGTGGGATGGCCCACCCTGGTTCCTAGGGGCTCATTTATCACACTGCACATTAACTTGATTTTATTGGTTTTATATCCTCTTTTGATTTTATGATTGAGCTTATGATTTCATGATCGATTTTACGATTTTTGATTGATTTTACGATCTTATGTTTGATTTTTATGATTCTGTTTGGCTTTATGTCTTGCCTAATTATTTCTGTCTTTCCATTTTTCTTATTTATGTCCATCATGTATTGAATTGCATTTGCCTCGACTGTAAAGCGCTTTGGGTCAACTCCTGTTATTTTTAAATCCACTGTAGAAAAAAAGTGACTTGACTTCACTCAAGTTCATAATTGTTCTCAAATAGAGATGTGAGGGACTGTTTTTTTTTTAAATCCTGCACACTTATTACTTTGGTTTGCATCTGTTTGCAAGATTTTCAAACAAATTTAGTTCTTTCTATTTCCCAAAAGTATAAAATAGACAACAAGTGTTGCCAGGCAAAACAAACCTTGCCCGGTAGCACTTATGATGAATATGAAGGAAGATATCGTGAAAAAAACAATTTTGACCTTTTTGGTGACCTTGATCTTGACCTTGTGTGTGAACGTACTTGGCCAACAAACATGGTTCTGATTCTGATTCACATTCGCACACCATACTGCTTTCAGCCAATCAGAACACACCGTACTGCTCTCAGCCAATCAGAACACATCTGAATGAATATGAAGGAAGTTATTGCGAAAAAATTATTTTGACCTTTTTGGTGACCTTGACTTTGACCGGATGACCCTCAAAATGTTGGAGGTTCTATTTGAGACCAATGCCCATCCTGAAAGTTTCGTGAAGATTGGTCCAGCTATTTTCCAGTAATATCATTAACAAAGAAACAAAGAAACCCCACCGAAAACAATACTTCGCCCCCTGGTGGACTCCGTCCCGGGCGAGGTAACTAGTAGCCTACTTTAACCTAAGAATCACCCACGTGCAATGAACCGGTGCTACAGGTGCTCTAGCCCCTGCCCCTTTTCTGTTTGCTGTCCAAAGTGCCCTTTTCATAGGGACTGTTGTTGTTGTTTTTTTTTTTTTTAAATATTTGTAAAAGATAAGTTAGCTCCAACATCAATATTCTCTACAATTTGACAATAATATATGAAATTATAGATTTATAAAATAACGTTTTTCTATGTAAATGCGGCCATCAATCCGTGACGTCATGCATTCAGTGACCCTCCGTGCAGAAAGCGCATGCAGGCGGTTGACAGTGGGAGACAGTGCGAGGAACGGCATGGTAAGGTCACACTGAAAGTCTCCTTTCATTTCTTATCTGAACATGCAATATTGTGCAGCTTAGAACACAACAGTAAATGCGTAGGGTTGTTTATCATTTAATGAAGCCGCCTAGGCTATATTTAAACCGTTTGCTCCATCCATTTCATTAACGTGGCAGATTCGGAAACTTTAGTTTGAACGACGGCGTTAATAACATATTCTAGCAGCTTCGAAAACTTAAGGCTGAATGACGACGTCCACAACATATTGTATCAAGACTATTATGTTATAGTAGCTTACACACACACACACACACACACACACACACACACACACACACACACACACACACACACACACAGAATGTTCAGTTGCAATTGAAATTTAGTTTTGAATAAAGTTAACTTGTGTGAAAAATTTGTTCCAAGTGCCCTTTTTTGAATGTTGAGCCCCTGCCCCTCCAAAGGTCTTTGCACGGCCCTGCTAAGAATGAATGAATGACTGTTAGTGCATTACATAGCAACGTATATTCATATTAATCAAAGTGGTCTTTCTTTGTTCCTTGAGCTTCATATCTCACCGCGCCCACCCACATGAAACCTCCCGTTTGCATGTCCTACAGAATCCCAGTCCTGGTGGACACCTCTAATCTTAATCAGATGCTCTGTGAACCTTTAATGTCAACTTTTTTTGGAAAATAAACACAAACAAACAAACAAAACTAATCATGCGCCTCCTATTCGTATCTGCATTTGTTTAGAACACATGATCTGTTCATTATAATGTATTTGTATTTGGTTACACTCCTAGTACACATGTATTTACCATTCAGCAGGTCAACATAGCCATCTCCGAGCACAGCTACAGGGGACAGACGTCTGGTTTCAGTGTCTGAATCCAGACTCTCGATCACTAGCATCCTATAGTTCATCCCAAAGCACTTGTAAGCCTGCCAGGTGCTCATAAATGTGCAGGTTGAGTCCCGGATCACACCTGTATGCATAACAATATGCATTATTTCAGTCTACAATTAGTGCTACGGCTGCTAAGAAGTGTACTACAACAGTTGGAATTCTTGTACTGTATATTGACACATTGTTTACATGAAACAATTAACTCTACAGTTTACTTTTCTGAGCTATTCATCCTATGGATCATCCTCTTCCAGACTCACCTTTGTATGGGGCTATGTTATCCACAGGGATACGGCTGCCATTGAGGTAAGTGAGCATGACTTTGGGGATGCGATAGTCTCCCACCCCGTGTCGGGCATCCCCATCCCACTGATACTCAGAGAAAGGAATCACTGTCCCCACTGCTCCCAGGAAACTACCATCCAGGTCCTTTAGCATGGTCTTCTTCTTAGCGTCACAGTCCATGTCCACGCAGTCAGATGGGTTAACTTTGCTGCAGTGAATTCAAGAGAATCACAGATTGGGAAAACAACAGAAGGACAGCAAAAACATATCCACTGTGAAATGGCTGTTATTGTAGTAGTGGTTCAAATAATGTGGATCGAAATGTGGGAAAAAGATTTTGAGCAAATACTGTGTGCATGTCAGTCTGGGAAAACCTGCCTGTTATAGGTTAAATTCTAAAAACAGTAAAACAGTTTTTGAGCAAACTATTTTTTTGTGAGGAATATACTTTCATATTTCTACTTTAAGAAAATATATCAACATACTGTACAACACCTCTTAAACACAGCATGCACTAAATCATCTAGTAATACAGCTCAGCCACTGCAGTGCATTATCTACAATAGATATGGACTAGATCTTCATCCTTTTATAGGGTATTATTTTTGTTCTAAAGTCAATTGCCCTCATAATATACTGTACAATTATAAGTAGATTTTTCAATGAAATTATGACTAAATCTGTTCATATCCAGCTGGAAAAATGAGGCTTATTTTTTGTATTTATTTTGTGTGGGTATGGGAGGTGAAGGTCACATTAGTGTCTGAAAGTGCACAAAAAACAAAACTGCCATTTGATATTATTATTTTATTATTATTATTATTACAACCCCAATTCCAAAAAAGTTAGGATGCTGTATAAACTGTAAATAAAAACACAATGCGATCATTTGCAAATCATGGAAACTCTATATTTCATTGATAATAGTACAAAGACAACATATCAAATGTTGAAACTGAGAAATTGTATTGTTTTTTGAAAAATATATGCTCATTTTGAATTTGATGTCAGCAACACGTTTCAAAAAAGTTGGGACAGGGGCATGTTTACCACTGTGTTTCATCACCTCTACTTTTAACAACATTGTAAACATTTGAGAACTGAAGAGACCAATTGCTGTAGTTTTGAAAGAGAAATGTTGTCCCATTCTTGCCTGATATACAATTTCAGCTGCTCAACAGTTGGGGGTCTCCTTTGTCCTATTTTGCACTTCATAATGCGCCAAATGTTTTAAATGGAAGACAGGTCTGGACTGTTGGCAGGCCAGTTTAGCACCTGGACTCTTTTACTACAGAGCCATGCAGTTTTAATATGTGCAGAAAGCGGTTTGGCATTGTCTTACTGAAAGAAGGAAGGCCTTCCCTGAAAAAGATTTTGTCTGGATGGCAGCATATTCCTCTGAAACGTGTATATATCATTCAGCATTAATGATTTCTTCCCAGATGTACAAGCTACCCATGTCATGTGCACTAATGCACTTCCATACCATCACAGGTGCTGACTTTTGAACTGTGCACTGATAAGTCGGATGGTCCCTCTCCTCTTTAGCCTGGAGGACATGGTGTTCATGATTTCTAAAAAGAATTTCTACTTTTGATCCATCAGACCTCAGGACAAATTACAATAATGAACTGTGTTCACAGACGATGGTTTTCTGAAGTGTTCCTGAGCCCAAACAGTGATTTCCACTCCAGACCCGTGTCTGATTTTAATGCAGTGTTGCCTGAGGGACTGAAGATCACAGGCATCCAATCTCAATTTTCAGCCTTGTCTCTTGCACACAGAGATTTCTCCAGATTCTCTGAATCTTTTAATTATATTATGTACCATAGATGATGTGATCCCCAAAGTCTTTGCAATTTTACATTGAAGAATGTTATTCTTAAATTGTTGCACTGTTTGCCCACGCAGTCTGTCACAGAGCGGTGAACCCCTCCCCATCTTTACTTCTGAGAGACTCCGCCCCTCTGGGATGCTCTTTTTATACCCAATCATATTACTGACCTGTTGCCAATTAACCTAATTTTTTTTAAGCATTACACAACTTTTCAGTCTTTTGTTGCCCCGTTCCAACTTTTCTGAAATGTGTTTCTGACATCAAATTCAAAATGAGCCTATATTTTTCAAAACAAAAAAAAACTTCTCAGTTTCAACATTTGATATGTTGTCTTTGTACTATTTTCAATGAAATACAGGGTTTCCATGATTTGCAAATCATCACATTCTGTTTTTATTTATGTTTTACACAGTGTCCCAACTTTTTTGGAATTGGGGTTGTATTATTATTATTATTATTATTATTATTATTATGCAAGTTATTCAAATGATTTTGCACCATAAAAAGTAGTGATTAAGCAAAAAATGTAATATTAGTGCATATCTAACTCACCCCACATTTGGATAATGAATGAACACTTGAGCCTCCTCTGTGCTGTTACTCTTTGTGATCCCCTGAACACTGATGGGGTGTTGCAGGTCTTCATTGTTCGGATTGGTGAAAAACATGTAATTCGTTTCGCTTGAGCACACATTCCTAAACCCAACAAATGTGGTATCTGGGAGACATGAAAGCAGGTTCAAACCCCCACAAAGACTGCATGCAACACACAAACACTTTTACATACCACTTTGACATTATAAAAGTTTAAATGCATTTTGTTACTTGTGACAGTCAGGAGTCCACTAATTGTGTTGTAGCTCATGAGTCCATCAAAGGGCTTCAGTGGAGCTTTATTGTGATTAGATTCAAATGTTGGCCAAGATATTCCAGTCCTGCCACCTGCAACATACACAGAGTACAGTGGCAAGCCATTACAGGCAAGTTCTTCATTTTACAAGTTTTATATGGATATGTCAACATACAGAGTCTCTCAGATATACTGGCGTAGTTAAACTACTAAATAATGTTCACACTAGGTGCAAAAGCAAGATGATAAAGAACACAGCATTTATTCTCAAATATACTGTACAAGTACAGCAAAATTATTTCCTTTACAAGTCTCACCTTGCTCTCAAAAAAATGGTACCGTAACTTAGCAGATGATAATAAGTACACTACCGTTCAAAAGTTTGGGGTCACCCAGACAATTTTGTGTTTTCCATGAAAAGTCACACTTTTATTTACCACCATAAGTTGTAAAATGAATAGAAAATATAGTCAAGACATTTTTCTGGCCATTTTGAGCATTTAATCGACCCCACAAATGTGATGCTCCAGAAACTCAATCTGCTCAAAGGAAGGTCAGTTTTATAGCTTCTCTAAAGAGCTCAACTGTTTTCAGCTGTGCTAACATGATTGTACAAGGGTTTTCTAATCATCCATTAGCCTTCTGAGGCAATGAGCAAACACATTGTACCATTAGAACACTGGAGTGAGAGTTGCTGGAAATGGGCCTCTATACACCTATGGAGATATTGCACCAAAAACCAGACATTTGCAGCTAGAATAGTCATTTACCACATTAGCAATGTATAGAGTGGATTTCTGATTAGTTTAAAGTGATCTTCATTGAAAAGAACAGTGCTTTTCTTTCAAAAATAAGGACATTTCAAAGTGACCCCAAACTTTTGAACGGTAGTGTATGAGTACTACAAGAAGATTATTTCCTCTTAGTATTAATACGCAGGTGATTATAGAAAATCATGCACGCTGATTGGTTGAGAAATTCGGGCTATTTCTTGATAACCGCCTCGAGTGACTCAGCAAAATGGCGGCCAATCGCTTTGTCACTGTAAGTGAGGAAAAATTACAAATTATGAAAGAAAATGCTGTTCCAAAAAGCACTAAAGATGTTATGAAGTTTGGTCTAAAACTATTCAAAGGTAAGGTGGAATTGAGATTTATTTTCTCGATTTCAAAGAAAGTATTTTATGTGAGTCGGCATAGATAAGTGACACAAGTCCGTGCTGCGCCTTTATTACATTTACATGCCGCTTTTGAAGTTTGAAATAAATGACTTTTTTAATACAAATTTTTAAAAAATATTCACCTGTATATTTATACTAAAATTATCCATCTCAGGCTCAGTGAATATCGGTGAATAATGACCTTGACTTTGTCTTGGTAATTATTCATCGATATTCTCTTCGCCTTTGGCAAATAATTGTTAAATGTACGATTACAATAATCCAAATACAAGATTATTAAACCTATTTCTAGATGTTTTTTAAAAATAATTTCAAGCATTACATTAATTTCAAACGTGAAATTAATAAAATTTCTAAAAGAAATTTAATTTAATTTATTTAGCTTTTGCCATAGGAAGATCTCTCTCTCTCTCTCTCTCTCTCTCTCTCTCTCTCTGTGTATATATATATATATATATATATATATATATATATATATATATATATATATATATATACATACATCATGGCATGGGAAACCATAACAGCTTGCGCCAATTACAGTGGCCCCATTGTACCAAATCTGCATGTCTTTAAACTGTGGGTGTTATTATAAACCTTTTAAAGGAAATACTAGATAAATTTGACAATTAATCAAGATATTTGCACTTGTTAAGCTAATTTCTGACCCTGACCAGGCAGTTAGTATGGATCACTGCATGTTCATGTTATTTCATGCAATGTGTGCCCACCGTGCATGAAAGTAAAAATCTTCCACTTGAAGAACTTTTTTTATGACATCCCACAGGATCCAGTTCCTGGTTGGATCTAGTCTAAAATAGATGCAACTTCTGGCAAGCTTTCTTAAAATAAAAACAAAACAAACAAATCCAGAATATTCATATCAAACCTAATGTATTTTTTTGGCTATATCCCATGGAGCAGATAGATTTAAAGGCCTTGCTCAGGGGCACAACAGTGGCAACTTAGTATTACTATTGTGTAAACTCACAACCTTCTGAATGGTAGCCACTTTGGCACTAAATATCTGTAGTTTAACTATTTTCTACATTGTAGAACAATACCGAAGACATCAAAACTTGAAGTAACAGATGGAACATATATGGAATTATGTGGTAAACAAAAAAAGTGTTAAAAAACCCCCAAAAATATGTTTCATATTTTAGATTCTTCAAAGTAGCCAGCGTTTACCTTGATGACACTTTGCACACTATTGGCATTATCTTAACCAGCTTCATGAGGTAGTCACCTGGAATGCTTTTCAATTAACAGTTGTGCCTCGTCAAAAGGTAATTAGTGCAATTTCTTGCCTTCTTAATGCACTTGAGATTAAACAGTAAATAGTAAATAATAAAAATACAGTAAATAGCCCTATTCCACAACTGTAGTAATCCATATTATGTCAAGAACTGCTCAACTACGTAAAGAGAAATAACATCCATCAATACTTTAAGATGTGAAGTGTCTTATTTAATAAAAAATAAAGAAAAAACATTTAATTAGAAGGTGTGACCAAACTTTTAACTGGTACTGTATGAATATGAAAATGCAGCATAATATTGAGACTGAGATGATAATTGAAAAAGTGGGAATGTACCATTAAGAGGCCGGGTTGCCCTCTGTCCTTCACTGAGAGCCATGTTGGTATCATTCATAGACAGAGTGTCAGTGCAGTTGAAGTTGGGGCTACTGCCAACAATTAAGGAATCCTCAAAACAAACAAGCAAACAAAACAAGGCACATTATGATGATGAGATACATCGACTATTGTAATGGCATAGATTGGAAATCCATTTTAACAAGATATTAAATATGTTCATAAAATATACTCAGCTTCTTACCTGCACTCGGACAGTTTTATCTGAGTATGCATGAGTGATCGATGGGGGCTCATAGACTAATGGTATGATGCCCATGCCATTGTCAACAAGGGTCACATTAGAAATCACGACACTCATGTACACCTTAAGAAGAGCAGACAAGAGAGAGAAATAATGCAAACTAGAACTACTGCACATGTGAGCTGCAATAGCTATACACACACACACACACACATGCAGAGGTGGACAGTAACGAAGTACATTTACTTGAGTACTGTACTGAAATACACTTTGAGTATCTGTACCGTACTTTACTTGAGTATTTTTTTTTGTGGAAACTTATGACTTTAACTTCACTACAGTTGAAAGACATCGTACTTTTCACTCCACTACATTTCTATCAAGGTCCTCGTTACTCGTTACTATGAAACAGCTTAGAAAGTGGATGTTTTTTTCTTTTCTTTTCTAAAATGTGATTGGTTTTTCGCAGGTCACACTAAGACAGCCTGTCAATAATCACTAGGGTCATGTCACGTCCATAGACTGGATAAAATCAAGTTCAGTGATTTCTCCGCAGCGTTATTTGAACTCGATGAGTTGATGGCAGAATGAAAGGAGGCGGTTCTTCTGGAGAATGCATGCAGTCATGGCTATACTTAGAAATCATGTTTCAGTTTTCTGAAAGGAATAAAAATTTGTTTTAAATGTTTGCTTTGTTTGCCGAAAACAAACCACACCATGGCCTACAAAAACTCGCCGTCCAACCAACGGAAACATATTGAGGGATGTAAATGTTTTATTCCAAGAGAAAGCTTGCAATGAAGTTGTCTGTGCTTTTAGAGCTCGCGATAACGTTGCAATAGCTGTGCAGTCTGGTTAGTCAAATAATTTTCTATAGATTTGCCTGCCAAGTTGCCATCGCCTTGTCCACGGCTAACGTTAACACATAACTAGTTAACTTGGACACTGTTAGTTAGCATGTAAAAATGGAGTTACGCTGACATGAATAACGTTAACTTGTCTGAAGTCCTTTCAGAAATATGTTTCAGCATAATCTTGCCAAATAAACAGAATGTAGAAATATTTCTTTTCTAGTAGCATTAGCTACTCAATATGATTCAGAGTTTGAAAATAGTTTGCTAGCATGTCAGGTGGAGCTTCACTGACTAGCTAGCTTAACGTTAAACCACCATGATGGCACAGCATGCGTTCATTTTGTGAATTCACATTTCTGTCTTTGGTAACGGCATTAGGTTTTGTAAGTGTTGTGGCAATAATACAACGATATGTTGACAGAAATATATACTTTTAATACTTGAGTATTTTTAAAAGCAAGTACTACAGTACTTTAACTTAAATAAAAATTTGACTGGACAACTTTCACTTGTATTGGAGTAACATTCGACCAGTGGGATCTGTACTTTGACTTAAGTAATGAAGTTGGGTACTTTGTCCACCTCTGCACACACGGAGCCCCACTGGTGACAACCTTGCTAAATAAAAATAAATTAATAAAATACCACAAATTAACATGTTTATGGGATCCTAATATGTGGCCATGCCTTTGTAAAGTGAAGGAATGATATCAATAAGTTCTGGGAACCAATTAAATCATGGCTACAGCTTAATATGGTGTGATCACTGTGTTGGACTCCTCAGCTAATGTGTGATTATATACAGGGTTTTACGAAAACCTCACACTCTTGGGGGGAAAAAACCTCACTCATCTGTTTTGGTTAAGATGTAGACACTAGGAAAGTTTACATGCACACTTTTCTATTAGTGTACTGAATAATTAGTGTACTTGCTCGAAGTGTATGCAGTTTTTATGTGAATATACAAAAAACAATGAACATCTTACTTCTAGAATTTACAATAACTAAATAAAATAGATGACAGAGTAATGGTTTCTACTCTATGGTTCTTTAATCCTTCATACTTTTAATCATATTGTAATACTATTGAAACAACTCTTGAAAAATATTTTTCTTGCACAGTTGTCACAGTGATTAGAAAATATCACTGATTTAATATTAAATAATAAAAAGTAAAAAGAGTTTACCATTAATACGTCATCCATTTGGTCTCGTTATTGTCAACTGTAAAACTGAGATGTTCATTTTTTGTGTATTGTTCACTATTTACGATTTATTGTTCACTATTTAACTGAACAAGCTTATACAAAGCAAAACAATTTACAGAAAAAATATGTTCTATAAAAAGAAAACTGGGGCGGCACGGTGGTGTAGTGGTTAGCGCTGTCGCCTCACAGCAAGAAGGTCTGGGTTCGAGCCCCGTGGCCGGCGAGGGCCTTTCTGTGCGGAGTTTGCATGTTCTCCCCGTGTCCGCGTGGGTTTCCTCCGGGTGCTCCGGTTTCCCCCACAGTCCAAAGACATGCAGGTTAGGTTAACTGGTGACTCTAAATTGACCGTAGGTGTGAATGTGAGTGTGAATGGTTGTCTGTGTCTATGTGTCAGCCCTGTGATGACCTGGCGACTTGTCCAGGGTGTACCCCGCCTTTCGCCCATAGTCAGCTGGGATAGGCTCCAGCTTGCCTGCGACCCTGTAGGACAGGATAAAGCAGCTAGAGAGAATGAGATGAGATGAAAAAGAAAAATGTTATGGACAGTAATTAATAATAAAGGGTACATGTAAACTTCTCTAGTGTCTACATTTGATCTTAAACTGATCATTTTCCCCAAAGTGTCTGGTGGTTACCCCAAAGTTGGTGGTCAAACTACAGGCTTAAACATATTCCAGTTTGTGGGCACAACACAATGATCATGCCTTATGAATACTTTGCCGCACCTAATTATCTCATCCCCTTATGTTATATAGACATGCTTCGATCTGTTGATACATCATGGCCATAAATTATTTTTACAGGTAGACTGCCTTTCAGATTTTTCAAATTTAGGTCAGAAAAATAATTTTCCCTGACACCCAATTACTTTTGTTTAGTGGACCGAAAGCTAGTGAATTTGAATCACAGGCTTCCAATTTTATTAGTTTTTTTAAATAGAACAATTAATGAATTTAGGGCCAGTGGCCCTAAATTCTCTGCTATTTTTTCCTGCTTTACCATGACCCAATTCAAGTTACTACATCATGCATTACATAGTGGGCTTTCCCCGTTCACGCAAGGCATTGTGGGATACAAATTTGAAACAGGAGAGAAAAATGGAGGACACGAATGAAATGTGAAAAGACATTATGTTACAAAGGAAACGAAACGCAGGACCAAACTAATAAATATCGGCGGTCAGTGAGCACCTCGGTGTGATCAGCTGTTTGTTTAGCGACAGAATGATGGAACTGTCAGTGCACAGTCAAGGTAAACCTGTAGATGGCAGTAATGCAACACTGGATGCCAGCTGCTGTAAAACCCAAAAGAAGAAGAAGGTAAACCTGCACATGTGCACATGGACTTCCTCTGTCTGCTTTACTGCATGAAGCGAGCGATTTCATGCACATTATTTGCACGGGAATCCTCTCAAATTAAATAAGTTCCCAGCCACAGAATGGCCTGGGTTTTTTTTTTTGAGATATTGCAGAAATAAACATATATCACATCACAATGACCGAATTTCAGCGGGAACTAAAATAACAGGCAGTCTAGCTTTAAAATAGGGATGTCATTATTGAGGCTCTGTATGTAGTATATCAATTGTAGACAGAAATGAAGAAAGAAAAACATTAAAGAAGCAAAACATTGAGTCAGATCGTTATTGTCATTTATTATATTAACCAAGTGCATGGACTGAACCTACTATCGAATAGTATCATGAAGAAGAGGTTGAAGCTTGCAGTGTCATTAATTATACCTGGAAGTAAATGCCATAATCGAAACTTTTCCAAATGGTAAATCCCTGGATTTGAGAACAGTCAGCAAGTCCATCTTTATTCATATAGACTCCAAACAGACCACCATGAGCCTCGTTCTGCTGCCACTGAGCCACTGGATTCAAAGCTCCTATTGACATAGGATATCAAAATTTAATCACTTCATTCAGCTGGCTAGCAGGTTACAGTATATTATATGGAAATGAGTGTTTTACTGGGAAATACACCACTCATTTTTCATACGAGCTACATCCAGGACATGGATAACCAAAACCGTGGCATAAATCTCTATATGTCACTTGTGAGGAAATCGATGAATTGTTTTGGTAAATTTGGGTACTTTTTCTTTGTGAATGTGTCTATATAATAAGAAAACCACACATTAGCTTGAAGATATGAAGTTTATCTTCTCATCTTGAAAAACTCACATTTTTCATATGAAATGCATTGTAGATCTGAGTGACATATTTAAATAATATTGGCTGGCTTTTTTTCATGGTATATCAGATATATTCCATTCAGTGGCGGCTGGTAGTCTTTCAAACAGGAGAGGCTGGTCGGTTATGATATTTCCAGATTTTAAAAGAAAAAACACATCAGTTTTGCCCATACTCTTGCCTCTGATCTGGCTGATTGTTGGCAGGGTCACAAACTGTGAAATAACAGGTTCTTTTGGCCCATTAGCCTACTGTTCAATATACATGATGGTGGTGTTGGGGGGGTATATTTTAACATTTTATATTTTAAAATTGTGGCATGTTGTTTAAAAAGTGATCATTATTGAAAGCAGCTCTTTGTCAGGAACCTCAGCATTCAATGACACTTTCCCTATATTTTACTTATCTTGACTGAGAAATGTTTTATTGACAATTTTGATAACCCTTCACTTTTAATCCAGGTCTGTAGTGTGAAATGTTCTCGGCTGTGTTTTTGTTTAAAAATGTTTTCAGAATTGTAGCTGTGTTTAATTCATATCCAGAGAAATATATATTCCAATATAATATACTCAACATAAACATTTTAAATAGATTCTATATTTTTGGTCCATCCATGACATATTACTAAAGTAGCCTATTTACTGTTGTTGATGTGGGTCACTTGCTGTTAGCCAATTCACTTTCTCGTACCAGGAGAGCTGAAAGGAACGAGTATTATTCCCTACCTTTTTCACCAAGTCAGTTTGAGGCGTTGGTCTACCCTGCTCTTTAATTTTAATTTTTTCCTCGAAAGGAAGACTGGCAAATGGCTTCGCCAAAATTAAATCAGCAATGCTTGGCATCCGTGCGCAGCTTTCTTGCTAGCTGACTAGCCCCCTCAAGTTCAAGTTCAGTCACTCAAGTAAACGAAATTTCTGGAACTAAGATAGCAAACTTGACAACACTATATTTACACTTTATTTACAATGAAAATATATACAAACTTAAAAAGCTGGTAGAAACCGTATGTAATGAATGAAATCGAAATGTAAGCTGATCTCTTACAATACACCACAGCACTTCCGATTCCGCATGGGACTGAACTGAAATTCACTGCTGCCTGTCTATAGTTGAAACGAGCTGTCAATCAAAGAAAATATCCGGCCGCTTTCACCAATCACCAGTCTCCTCGCGGAAACTGCCATGTCCCTCCCATGTGAGGCTGGGAGTCCGTAGGTGGGCATTTTCACAGTATTTGTCCAATAACCGTCTTGCATTTTGATATTGAAAAGTGCATAGCTCCCAAATGCCATTGAAGTCCACTGAGGCTGGGAGTCCGTGAGACTCCGTGGGCGGGCATTTTCGCAGTATTTGTCCAATAACCGTCTTGCATTTTGATATTGAAAGCGCAGAGCTCCCAAATGCCATTGAAGTCCACTGAGGCTGGGCTGCATCGCGCTGTCACGAGGGGGAAAAACTCACGCACACATTAGGCGAACTGGGGAAAGTTATAACGGAATGATTTCGCACTGTAGTTGGGTTGAGCACATATATTTCTATGATTCGATGTTCGTCATTTTTAGAGGAGGCTGAGCCTCCCTCGTTGTCTTAGAGCAATCGCCCGTGATTCCGTTCAGCTAACATGATATTGAAGGAGTCGAAGACTAATTCAATATCATGCTAGCTGAATGGAATATATCTGATATACCATTAAAAAAAGCCAGCCAATATTATTATTATTATTATTATTATACATTCCTTTCAGGTGTTTGACACATCTTTCTCTTTCAAAATTCTCTCAAAATCTTCTGTTTTTAACGAAGCAAACCTGGCGGCCATGTTGTTTACAAATTGTCATAGTCGCTCACTAGCCTGGAAGTTTTATGTCTCCGACATGTGACGTCATGTTGTCTTGACAACCATGCAATATTGCAAACCATATTCAATGATCATTCTCCATTGGGTAGAGTGACGTAATACATGTAAGATAAGCGATATGCGAACAATATTGCATGGTATCAAACCAAATGAATGAACCCGCTAGAAGGGAATAGAACACGTTTTTATTCCATCGAAAAAGTGTCCTATATGTATAATAATTCCCGATATTTCACTCCAATGATGCCACTCCCAGTATTTTCCTGCTGAATAGACGTGTGTTGTCAAAATGGCAAACCGGTTCAAAATTAAAATACTTTTAATTTACTTGTGTATTTCTTTATGTGGATATGTCCATATAATATAAAGAACATAACACGGTGGTGCAAATACATGTAGTTTATCTTCTTGTATTGAAAATGTTCGTTTTGCTCACTCGTGAATATATCCATTTATCACTCAAAGATAAACTTCATATCTTCATGCAACCATGTAATATCCTTTATATACTGTACGTATGAGACAGGATATTCAATTCTATAACATTTTGTCCTAAATATTATCACATTTGTCAATGATCACATTTACTGGATAACACTGCAAACAATGATGTGAAGATCTCATCTCATTATCTGTAGCCGCTTTATCCTGTTCTACAGGGTCGCAGGCAAGCTGGAGCCTATCCCAGCTGACTACGGGCGAAAGGCAGGGTACACCCTGGACAAGTCACCAGGTCATCACAGGGCTTGATGTGAAGATATTTTGAATAAAAGGTTCTCTAATATTTGCTATTAATATTGTTGTTATTAATATTTGTAATTATAGGATTATTAAAGGGCGGCACGGTGGTGTAGTGGTTAGCGCTGTCGCCTCACAGCAAGAAGGTCCGAGTTTGAGCCCTGTGGCCGGCGAGGGCCTTTCTGTGTGGAGTTTGCATGTTCTCCCCATGTCCGCGTGGGTTTCCTCCGGGTGCTCCGGTTTCCCCCACAGTCCAAAGACATGCAGGTTAGGTTAACTGGTGACTCTAAATTGACCGTAGGTGTGAATGTGAGTGTGAATGGTTGTCTGTCTATGTGTCAGCCCTGTGATGACCTGGCGACTTGTCCAGGGTGTACCCCGCCTTTCGCCCGTAGTCAGCTGGGATAGGCTCCAGCTTGCCTGCGACCCTGTAGAACAGGATAAAGTGGCTAGAGATAATGAGATGAGATGAGGATTATTATATCATGAATATAAGACCATTAAGCCTATTTCTATACATGTTTACTAATTCCAAGTTTAAAATGGGCGGCACGGTGGTGTAGTGGTTAGCGCTGTCGCCTCACAGTAAGAAGGTCCTGGGTTCGAGCCCCGGGGCCGGCGAGGGCCTTTCTGAGTGGAGTTTGCATGTTGTCCGCGTGGGTTTCCTCCGGGTGCTCCGGTTTCCCCCACAGTCCAAAGACATGCAGGTTAGGTTAACTAGTGACTCTAAATTGACCGTAGGTGTGAGTGTGAATGGTTGTCTGTGTCTATGTGTCAGCCCTGTGATGACCTGGTGACTTGTCCAGGGTGTACCCCGCCTTTCGCCTGTAGTCAGCTGGGATAGGCTCCAGCTTGCCTGCGACCCTGTAGAAGGATAAAGCGGCTAGAGATAATGAGATGAGAAGTTTAAAATGGTTTTATTCTACTGGCATTTAATTTTGCTTCTTTCTCGAAAGAAACTGCCAATAGAGAAAGGCAAATATCAAGCTGGAAATGAAGAAAAATATTTACAAATCTAGATATGTAGAAAGAAAGCCTTTATATACATGTATATATTTTATAAACAACCTAATACAGAGAATTATTCATTGAATTTGCCTATATTCAAGATATCTTTACTTGCTAAGAAATCATTTTTAGCGTGCATATAAAGTACTAAGGACTCAACGATCATGAGAACGCTGATGGTCCATTATCTTTACCTGGACATGGTTCTCCATTGATTCGAAATCCGACTCTTTCATACCCAGCAACAGTGTTCCCTTGAAGAACTACATTCGTGCCCATGTTAGCCTTGAAAAATGAAAAACAAAATGTTAAACCCTTGACAGAGCACCTATTTTCGGATGGTTCGGAGACATTCCATTGTGCAACACACCTCAATAGCTGCAGGCCAGTTGATATTCATGATCTCTTTTCTTCCATTGTATGATCCTGGCCAGAGTGTCAGTGTAACCAGATTCCTCCGGAGTGTGACGTTATTGCCCCAGACCCTGATTCCTATCAGAACAAAGATATTTTACATATAATGTACAGTGTTCTTTAAAACCTCATTTGTTTTTAGATAAGCTCAGGTCAGACTGGTCTTGGAGAACAACTCTTTTTTTTTTTTTCATTGTAACATGCAAGCTTGAACTTCTGATTGTCGCTGTCAGGTCAAAACCTGCCATGTGACATTTTTCCTTTTTTACAGGAGATGTAAAAAACTGAATAAAACTCTGAAATAACAAGCTGAGAAGCCAGTAAAAGTTGTTCTATTATTAGCTTGGTCAGTTAAATATCCATCAAAATAGCTAATTGCAGCATTATATTAGCGTAAATTGCAAAAAAATCATCCTTGAGAATTGACCTAAATTGTCACAGAGCAGGTTTTGAACTGACAGTGACGTGATATACAAATTGAGACTCTAATTTTAGGAAATGCTTTCTTTTCTGCTTGGCATGACTAAACTTACGGTAGCAAGCTGTTGCACTACACATGTAACATTACCAAGTTAAGATCTGTACAAGAATGGCGAACGACTCTATGTCCTTTTTATAGAGGCTGTAATGGTGATTGAGGTATGATACCTTCTCCTACAGTGTGATGAATGACGTTGTCATCAACGTGCAGTCCATCTGTTCCAAAAATCCCGATTGCAGGGGAAAAGCCATGGTGAAAGGCACATCCTTTAATGTAAGAATCATTCTGACTCACCTGTGAAAATATGATATAAGAATTAAAACAACAACACAGCCTGCTGTTTTGGGAAACTAATCAGTGATTGGGGTAGCAGGAAAGGTATTACTGTTATCACAGCATCTGTGATTAAGAGACATCATGCTCATACATTTTTATCCATTTATGGTGACTTTTATGTTGCAGAAAATCTGCAAAATAAGTTAGTTCCTGTTATCAGCTATAAACAGTCATTCCCTCACCTGCATCTCTTTTTCTAAATAAAACAAACAAACAAAACAAACAAATGAAAAAAAATCGCTGTTTGTCATGTAACCGAAAAACTATAAATACTGCGTCCTGAAAAAGTTCCCACAGTTGTTGTTCTTCTTCTTCTGAAGCCTCAGGTGGGCAGCACGGTGATGTAGTGGTTAGCACTGTTGCCTCACAGCAAGAAGGTTCTGGGTTCGAGTCCAGTGGCTGGCAGGGGCCTTTCTATGTGGAGTTTGCATGTTCTCCCCATGTCTGCGTGGGTTTCCCTCATAGTTCAAAGACATATGGTACGGTTAGGTTAACATGGGGCAGCCTTAGGCTGAAGTGCCCTTGAGTAAGGCACCTAACCCCCAACTGCTCCCCAGGTGCTGTAGCATAGCTGCCCACTGTTCTGGGTATGTGTGTGTGCTCACTGCTTACTTGTATGTGTGTGTTCACTGCTTCAGATGGGTTAAATGAAGAGGACCAATTTCACTGTGCTTCAGTGTGCATGTGACAAATAAAGGCTTCTTCTTCTTCTTCTTCTTCTTCTCATGTGGCAGAACTTTTCCAAAGGACTGACATTGGAGACATTGCTTGTTAAACAAACAAGTGTCACCAAATCAATGATGAGACATTTTTCAACTCCAAAGGGTTCACCAATTTTTCTTTCAACTGTATCTCCAAATTGTAATTCTATCTCACTTTTCTTTAATTACGACCTGTGAGAAGTAGAATACTAGAATCAGGGAATGAGGAATATCTTGGCTCTCACCACTCCCAGGTTGAGGAAAGCCACAGAGTAGCGAGGATCTGTGTTGTCTGTCCATCCCTCCTGACCAGTGTGGTAAAACTCCACATCCCTAATCTGGGCCTTTCCTATAAGAATCATGCAGTCAAAGAAAAAAAAAAGTCATTGAAATGGTGTTAATACAGTGCCTTGCAAAAGTATTCATCCCGTTTGGTTTTTGTCCTGTTTTGTTGTATTACAAGATGGAATTAAAATGGATTTTTGGAGGGTTAGCGCCATTTGATTTACACAACATGCCTACCACTTTAAAGGTGCACATTGTTTATTTTATTGACACAAACAACAAGATGAAAAAACAGAAATCTCGAGTGTGCATAAGTATTCAACCCCCCCCCCCCCCCAAAAAAAAAGTCAATACTTTGTAGAGCCACCTTTTGCTACAATTACAGCTGCAAGCCTCTTGCGGTATGTCTCTATTAGCTTAGCACATCTAGCCACTGGACCTGGCGACTTGTCCAGGGTGTACCCCGCCTTTCGCCCGTAGTCAGCTGGGATAGGCTCCAGCTTGCCTGCGACCCTGTAGAACAGGATAAAGTGGCTAGAGATGATGAGATGAGATCTAGCCACTGGGATTTTTGCCCATTCCTCAAGGCAAAACTGCTCCAACTACTTCAAGTTAGATGGGTTGCATTGGTGTACAGCAATCTTCAAGTTATGCCACAGATTCTCAATTGGATTGAGGTCTGGGCTTTGACTAGGCCATTCCAAGACATTTACATGTTTCCCTTTAAACCACTCCAGTGTAGCTTTAGCAGTATGTTTATGGTCATTGTCCTGCTAGACCGTGAGCCTTCGTCCCAGTCTCAAACCTCTGGCTGACTCAAACAGGTTTTCCTCCAGAATTGCCCTGTATTTAATGCCATCCATCTTTCCTTCAGTCCTGACCAGCTTTCCTGTCCCTGCAGATGAAAAACATCCCCACAGCATGATGCTGCCACCACCACGCTTCATTGTAGGAATGGTGTTCTCAGGGTGTTGGGTTTGTGCCATACATGGCATTTCCCATGATGGCCAAAAAGTTCAATTTTTGTCTCATTTGACCAGAGAATCTGCTTCCATGTGTTTGGGGAGTCTGCCACATGCTGCTGGCCAAACTCCAAATGTGATTTTTTAAGCAATGGCTTTTTTTCTGACCACTCTTCCATAAAGCCCCACTCTGTGGAGTGTATGGCTTAAAGTGGTCCTATGGACAGATACTCCCATCTCTGCTGTGGATCTTTGCAGCTCCTTCAGTGTTATCTTTGGTGTCTTTGTTGCATCTCTGATTAATGCCCTCCTTGCCCGGTCTGTGAGTTTTGGTGGGCAGCCTTCTCTCGTCAGGTTTGTAGTGGTGCCATATTCTTTCCATTTTGCTATAATGGATTTAATGGTGCTCCGTGGGATATTCAAAGTTTGGGATATTTTTAATAACCCAACCCTGATCTATACTTCTCCACAACTTTGTCTCTGACCTGTTTGGAGGCTCCTTGGTTCTCATGTTGCTTGCTTAGTAGTGTTGCAGAGTCAGGGTCCTTCCAGAACAGGTTGATTTATACAGACATCATGTGGCAGATCATGTGACACTTTGATTGCACACAGGTGGATCTTAATCAACTAATTACATGACTTATGAAGTGAATTGGTTGGACCAGTTCTTATTTAGGCGTTTCATATGAAAGGGGGTGAATACTTATGCACATTCCAGATTTCTGTTTTTTTTTTTTATCTTAATCATTGTTTGTGTCACAATAAAACAACAATGTGCACCTTTAAAGTGGTAGGCATGTTGTGTAAATCAAATGGTGCTAACCCCCCCAACAATCCATTTTAATTCCAGCTTATAATGCAACAAAACAGGACAAACACCAAGGGGGATGAACAATTTTGCAAGGCACTATATGTGCATAACAATGGCTTTTTGTACATTTATTGAGATCAATGAGCAAACAAAAAAGCATTTTAGTGCTCTCCCTTTCTTTGTGTTAAGAATTTTGTTCATTGAGTGTTTTAGCTGTGTATACCTCTATAGTCGATTCCTCCTGCAGAGAAGGATCCCACTAGCACTCTGGCTCCAAATGATTCACTGGAAAGGTCTGGGTAATCTGCTCCAATGATCTTAATATTCCTGGTCAGCAGACCCACATCACCAGCCAGCTTGTAGCTCTTGGATGTTCCTGGCACTGTGTAGTTCTCCGCTACATCAGTTGCACAGATAATTAGGTTTCTTGGCTATACATCTTAATTATTGTAGACGATGTGTTTTCTGGCAGGTTATTATAGATATATGCTTTACTGTATACTGTACTGGACTAACCAATGTGTGTGTAAGTGAGTGGCTGATCCACAGTCAGTGTGAAGCCATTGTTGGAGACTGCCGATATAGTGCGGATCTCTGTCTGCCATGGATCATAACTGGTGGTGGACAGCACGATTTTATCCCCTACCTGGATAAAAAGGTGAGTGACAAACACAGCATTTTATTTCAGAATATCAGTGAAACATTTTAGTAATGCAACAAGAGCTACTGGTTATGAATCTAAGAGCACTGTAGATGTACAGATGATTGTGAATTTTGCAGTGAAGAAGAAGACAAAGATGTTTATTTTAAACAAGATGAAGTTTGTTTTAGTTGTTTATTACAAGTTGGTTGTATACATATTCTTTTATCATTCCACAAAAATGGTCCACTATTTTATGTTAAGATTTAATACTCGCAAAATTATATCAACTCAAAGGTTTCCATCCTCTTTTCTGAAAAAAAATTTGGGAAAATAAATTATATTTAGGGCGGCACGGTGGTGTAGTGGTTAGCGCTGTCGCCTCACAGCAAGAAGGTCCTGGGTTCGAGCCCCGGGGCCGGCGAGGGCCTTTCTGTGTGGAGTTTGCATGTTCTCCCCGTGTCCGCGTGGATTTCCTCCGGGTGCTCCGGTTTCCCCCACAGTCCAAAGACATGCAGGTTAGGTTAACTGGTGACTCTAAATTGACCGTAGGTGTGAGTGTGAATGGTTGTCTGTGTCTATGTGTCGGCCCTCTGATGACCTGGCGACTTGTCCAGGGTGTACCCCGCCTTTCGCCCGTAGTCAGCTGGGATAGGCTCCAGCTTGCCTGCGACCCTGTAGAACAGGGGTGTCAAACCTGATCCATAAAGGGCCGTGTGGCTGCAGGTTTTCATTCCAGCCATGCAGCAGCACCCTGATTTGGCTTATTCAATCAACTGACACACCCACCCTTTAATCAAGGGTGGGTGTGGCTGCAAGTATTTGACTGTGTGAAGACAGTTCAGTTGATTGAATGAGCCAAGTCAGGTGTGCTGCTGCATGGCTGGAATGAAAACCTGCAGCCACAAGGCCCTTTATGGATCAGGTTTGACACCCCTGCTGTAGAAGGATGAAGTGGCTAGAGATAATGAGATGAGATGAAATTATATTTATCTATTATACCACAGCATTGTTGAATTCTCTATTCTGATTGTTCGGAAGGTTATGATAAATTTTCTGTACCAGCAGATGTGCTGGTTGCAATTAAAACCTAAGTTTATATTAATGCTCTCATTCTAATTCATTATTGCTTCTATAGTTGCCACTTACGGTACACAAGGACCTGTATAGAGATTCTTCTTCTTCTTTCGGTTGCTTAACTGTTAAGGGTCACCACAGTGGATCTGTTCCACATATTTGATTTGGCATAGGTTTTACACTGGATGCCCTTCCTGATGCAACCCTCTCCAATCTATCCAGGCTTGGGACCAGCACTAAGTATACACGGTCTTGTACAACCCCAGTGGCTGGGTATTTTACCAAATCTGCATGTCTTTTAACTGCAGGGGAAACTGGAGCACCCAGAGGAAATGTAGACATGAGAGATGACATGCAAAAATTCGCTAGCACTGTCGCCTCACAGCAAGAAGGTTCTAGGTTTGAGCTCCACAACTGACGGGGTCCTTTCTGTGTGGAGTTTGCATGTGGTATTGCACTGTCACCTCACAGCAAGAAGGTTCTGGGTTTGAGCTCCACAACCGACGGGGTGTGGAGTTTGCATGTATGGAGGTTATTCCATATAATCTGAGACTAATATTAAATGGATTAAACAAAATGTGCTGCAAGATATATAATCACTGACCTGATGAAGTTTTCTGTAAGGAGACATTTATTTATTTATAAATTTAAAATTTCCATCGTTGGCAATTTGCTGTGGTATAAATGGATCAAAACATGTTGGAATGTGCTGTTATTAGACAATTCTCACTTTTGGGGTATTAACAGTAACTCCACTTCACCTCAGAGTACATCACACCACCACATCATTGATTATTTTCTTATAACTTTTGGATTTAGAATTGTTGTTTTATTGCAGGACACACTCAATGTTAGGGGGAAAAAAAAGGTGGTGCATTTTCCTTGTTTGACCAGAAACTAGGGGGTGAAAACTGTATATGATGGGTAAAATGATCGCAATGTGAATGTGAAGTCCAGGTATAATGCACTGATTTACTTTTGCATGCTGAAATGTACAGTACTCACCTGCCAGTCTACAGGCTCCTGAAGTGATAGAGAGCTGGAGCCAGCTATAGCAGTGCTGGCCAGTTTAGTGCAATAAACTTTGTGTGGCATTCCATAGAGGTCAAGAGCACCAAACACACCTAAACAAAAATATCAGAATTGTGTAAGCAATACCACTGCTTAACCCCCCCCCCCCCCCCCCCCCCCAGCTATCTGATAGTGGAGCTTAGACTAGTTAATACCAAAATTGTACCTAAATACAACAAATAAAGACCAACTCTGAATTCACACCAGACGCATCACGTAAGCACCAAGAGTCAGGGACGTGCACAGGATTATTGAGGTATTTCACTCACGTGACCAAGTCATGTGATGCTGCCATTTTGGACGGCATGGCTTGAATCAGTTTTAATGCGAGGAAGGCGACAAACGAAAAACATAAAAGAAAAAGGAGTGAGATGCAGAAAACACCTTCACTATCCAGCGACGTAGGGCATTTACAGGGCGAGCAGAGGGAGAGGTATTTGCAAAAATTGAGGTTAGCAGGCTTAGAGAACGACGTTTACCTGCTTCCACCAGGATTGTTCACTGACTTACGGAAGTACACGAAGCCCTCGTCTTTACCTGACTTCGGCCCACATGATCTGTATACCTATGTCGTTAAAAACCCATCGCCATACACAGGTATTGATCTGAAAGCGTATAAGAGTTTGGATACCTACAAATACTTTGTGTCAGGCTGGGTAACATTCCTACATCAGCGGGTCGTCCCTGGAGCCGGTGGTCACCATCTTATTACAGCTAAGGTTTGTTCACATTTTCATTTACTTTCGGTCCTCAGGATAAACAAAATGTTATTAAATGTCATTGAAATAACTTCTTAGTCTGTTGAGACATGGCCCGTTACAAATTTGCTGTTACCAGGCAATGACTAAGAACTGTATTATTAGGGTCGGTGTAGTTGTAGCAGTGTATTAGCAACTAGCTGTTAACACTAGCTAATGTCAACAACATCATAGCTGGTATGTTACTGTAGCAATGTTTACGTTCAGTCATTTGGATGACTGTTAAAACCTTTCAGTCTCAAGTTTTTCCTTTACTGGATTTACTAGTTTACTGAGCTAGCGCGCTCGGGCAAGCCGGGAGCTAGCGCGCGCTAGCCAGCCTGCCGGCCGGGAGCCTGGCTAGCACGCGCTAGCCAGCCTGCCGGCCGGCCGGCCGGTGCGCGCTAGCTCAGTAAACTAGTAAATCCAGTAAAGGAAAAACTTGAGACTGAAAGGTTTTAACAGTCATCCAAATGACTGAACGTAAACATTGCTACAGTAACATACCAGCTACTGTTGTTGACATTAGCTAGCTTGCCATCCAAAATGGCGGACACCGGGGCGTCACGTGACCCTGTGACGTCAGGTGAAATACCTCAGTAGAGGGGCAGGGGCTCAAAGTCAGAAAAAGGGCAGCAAGTGCATGATTTTTTTTTTCCCGGTCCTTTCCAAAATATGGAAATGTAGAATTAAAATTAACGTACTAATAGGAAGGTAAGTACTTAGCTATGTGTCCTGTGTTGGTGAAAGTGATATGCAATTGCCATTTCTTTTGTGCCAGCAAAATTGTCACTCACATTATCATAGGCTTGGAAGACATGCAAAGCAATAAAACACTGGTGCATTATTAGGCTTTTTTATTGTTAAAGATTTAACATTGAACAGTGAAACCTGAACTTTGAACAAATAAGTAAATAGCCTAATGGACAAAATGATAAAAATCAGTCCTTCCTCTCATAAGGTAGAAGCCTAACATTCCAGGGGCCTTAACGTGCCATTCCACCATTGGATGTATTCTTTGGCATAAAATACAATATATTTTGACAACATATATAAATGGTATCATTAGATAGAGAAATCTTTTAGCTTCAAAATGATATATCAAACATAATTTTTTGACAACGACAAGTATATTAATTTTGCGACCAAACTCACCTACCCTTTTAATTTCCGCGCGTGATGTCATCGGCAGGTTCCCCTTCTTGTGTACCACGTGACGTGTGACGTGGCACATATTATCAGCAATGGCGGATAGAACGCGATAAAAATAATACCAATAAATCTAGCTAATACCAATAAATCTAGCTAACTGAAAGATTAACTCAATTTTTCGCAATTTTTTTTGGCCCCCATATACGAGGAGAAATGACTCTCTCACTTTGGGGGTTTCCTGGTCTAAAAATAGACCGACACGTGGTACACAAGAAGGGGAACCTGCCGATGACATCACGTTTCACTACTGCACGGAAATTAAAAGGGTAGGTGACTTTGGTCGCAAAATTAATATACTTGTTGTCAAAAAATTATGTTTGATATATCATTTTGAAGCTAAAAGATTTCTCTGTCTAGTCATGTTGTCATAAAATATATTGTATTTTATGCCAAAGAATACATCCAATGGTGGAATGGCGCTTTAAAGCAGTAACCTTCTGGGGGCCATGTCCCTGTAGATATTAATGACCTCATTGTGATTTATGGGTATGTCTTTTTCAATCGAGAGGAGAAGGAGATCAGAGAGCCTCTCTTCTTTGCATAGGCTTCTGAGTACATTTTTCACAAGCTTTTTTTTTTTTTTTTCCGAAACATAACCCACATTTGATTTGAGCGCGTTGTGGAAGAGGTCGACGACTAGTTATATATACAAGAGGAGAATGTAAGCTTCCCGACGATATATGATACTTGCATGTACACCGAAGCACGGCCGAGGCAATCGATTGTGATCAGGTCACGTCAGTTAACAAGCAGATTATTAAACTACAGAGACTTAAATTACTCGCACAAATGTCAGTAGCCCTACAAACGCCCAAATGTCATGTACATACAGTTTGAAAGGGCTAACTGTTAGACCATAACTCACATGTTCAAGCTGCCTCACTGTCGCGTCTCCTCTGTTATCATTGTGGCAGCGCGCGCAGCGGCTTCTTCCCTCTCACTCAGTCCGCGCGCCCTCTCTCTGGCCGCACTCGAGCGGCGCAGCAATGGACAGAGAAGCGGCAGCTCAGCGCACACAACCACCCCGGATTACAGGAACATTGGTAGATTGCCGTGGAGTTTTTGTACCGCCGTTGTTTTAAACTTCTAACAGGACTGTATTATTTATTATTAGGGTTATTATTATTATATTTTAAAAGGGCAACATTTAATTCGAGGCAAAAAGGGCAGGGGCTCAAGCACCCCTAAAGCCCTGTGTGTGCACGTGCCTGCCAAGAGTTGCATTAAGTGCCATCTTCAATTCTCACTCTATCCATAGCAGCTACACTGTAGCTACATTTCTCCACAAGCCGAGTTGATGAATTTACATTCCAGATTTTGTTTTGAGAGCAACAGTAACGGATTAAAGTTTATGAATATAAATATTTAGGTGATTATAGAAAATCACTGGCAAGTGGCCTAGTGGTTAGTGTTTCTGCCTCTCGATTGGGAGATTGGGAGTTCTACTCACTGTCGGGTCATACCAAAGACCATCATAAAAATGGTGCCTTCTGGCAAGGCACGCTGCAATACGGATGTGAGTGGGGAGTCAAACTCTCGTGGTTACCAGAGGACTAACTCCCCACTGTAACCCTAGCTATGTAATATAGGCGAGAGGCCGAGGGCTATGGAGATTGGCGCCGCTAAATGTGCCATGAATGGTGCGGGAAAAACTTTGACTTTTTATTATAGAAAATCGCGTGCGCTGATTGGTTGAGAGATTCGGACTATTTCTCGATAATCACCTCGAGTGACTTGGCAAAATGGCAGCTAATCGCTTTGTCACCGTAAGTAAGGAAGAATTAGAAATTATGAAATAAAATGCTGTTTCTAAAAGCACTAAAAGTGCTACAAAGTTTGGTTTAAAACTATTCAAAGGTAAGGTGGAATTGTAATTTCATCTCAGCTCATTATCTCTAGCCGCTTTATCCTGTTCTACAGGGTCGCAGGCAAGCTGGAGCCAATCCCAGCTGACTACGGGCGAAAGGCGGGGTACACCCTGGACAAGTCGCCAGGTCATCACAGGGCTGACACATAGACACAGACAACCATTCACACTCACATTCACACCTACGCTCAATTTAGAGTCACCAGTTAACCTAACCTGCATGTCTTTGGACTGTGGGGGAAACCGGAGCACCCGGAGGAAACCCACGCGGACACGGGGAGAACATGCAAACTCCACACAGAAAGGCCCTCGCCGGCCACGGGGCTCGAACCCGGACCTTCTTGCTGTGAGGCGACAGTGCTAACCACTACACCACCGTGCCGCCTGGAATTGTAATTTATTTTATCAATTTAAAACAAAGTATTTTATGTGAGTCGGCATAGATAAGTGACACAAGTCTTGGTTATTATTCACCAATATTCGCTTCGCCATCTGTGAATAATTGTGAAATAATTATTGGAATAATCAAAGTTTGAGAGCTACCAGAAAATCACTAAAAAACACACCCCCTCTTATCTCAGCGAATCAAACTATCCTGTTTAGTAATTACACTCACCTGTCCCTTATCACCTCCTTATTTTTCTGTGTAAATGTCAGTTTATAAGCCACTGTCACACCCGCCCAGGACAGTTCATCACCATTACACCAGATAACACTTTCCTCTGAATTCTAGAGACTTCTACTCATTGGTCTCTCTCCCACACACACACATTTCTGGGTCATACTGTATATGAAGCATACTGTATGTTTACAGTAACACAATGTGAAGCCTTTATATGTTCTGGACCTTTGTGTGTATTCTGATTTACTGTATGACCCTTGTCTCTTTCCCTGTTCTCCCATTTAGGATATTGCCCTTTTTCTTGGATATACTTTATATTACTGTTCCTGACCTCTGCCAGGCCAACTGGTTACTCTTTGGATCTGCCGATTTGTTTTTGTTTTGGAAATACTATGGTCTATTTCTTTTTACCCTGGCTCTTCTTTTGCCTGTAGAAATTAGATTGTGGATCTGGTTTCTTATAAACCTCCTACAAAGTTTCTCACAACATCACTGAGTCTTGTTCCTTACACTCTCATTGCTATACAGGAACACAGTACACATGCTACATATACCGTATGTACATTATATATGAGCATGTTTGATTACTCCCTTACCCAGCACTTTAGATCCTTGGTTTTGTCCATTAGGCAGAGGCCATTCAGGTGTGTGATGGTTTCCCCTCAGAATGATTTGCAGTTGTCCACTGAAGGGCTGATCAGGCCATCCAGCAATCAAACGCCCTCCCTATATGAGAACATTACATTACATTATATTACAGGCATTTAGCAGACACTCTGATCCAGGATGACATCCAACAAGCACACAAGAAGTGCTGAACTTCTAGACAAGAAAGTTCTAGTGCCAAATGAACAAGTGACAGAATAACACCTAGTGTAATATTCTGCTGAAGAACACAAATGATATTGTTTTTCAAACATTACCCAGATGCAATATAGTGACCCCCTTGAGCCTTTAAGTTATTTGTCCTACATTCCCAGAAATAAAAGTACCAAACAATACTTTCCTTTGTGGCTAGGAGAAGGGGAGGGGGGGGGGGGGTTTCTATCAAGGGTGCATCTTTTATGGATTTTACTATGCATCTTTCACCTGGGAAGGTGCATGTGATATAATTTAATTACCATTTTGAATAAAGATTTAAAGGTAGTGGTCTGGCAGAATAATAACGAGACTGTCAATGACGGCGTAGCTCACTCCGGCTCTGTCTAGTCCAGAAGGAACGATCTAAAGTGGGTCACCTTGCACAATAAATGTTGCAAGCTATATACACTATATACAAACTAGACATTGAAGTGATATACACCCTAGGAATACCGACCTATTTACCAGAAAGAATCCAAAATGGCGAGGAATTGACCAAGAAGAAGTGATTTTTGTTGAACTGCTCATTAAGGCTTAATTAGTCCATAACTTCATTAATAATTTTAAATAAGCAAATCTGGGTAGAAGTTATATGCACCTTAGATACCCCACCTTCATGCCAGAAAGAATCAAAATCGGTGAAGAATTGAGGGTGAAGAAGCGATTTGTGTGGAAACTGCTTGTTAGGGCTTAATTACTCCATATCTTCATTATTAATTGTAATTATGCAAATTTGGATAGAAGCTATATGCACCCCAGGCAGACCTACCTTCCTGCCAAAAAGAATAAAAATTGGTGAAGAATTGAGAGAGAAGAAGCGATTTTTGTGAAATGTGGACAACGCCGGACGGACGCCGGACAACAAATGAGGCATATGCTCATTGCCTATTGGCTGGATGAGCTAATAATTGTAGAATGTATTCATGTTTCCAGGTAAAAGATATATTGTGAAGACACAAAACTTGTACCCTTGATGGTGCCATACCAGTGACAAGGAAAAGTACAGTTTGGTACCTTTATTTCTCAGGTGTATATGTTTTCAACAGAGGACTCTTTGAGCTAGTATTTGAACAGGTTTTGGTTTAAAAGTGGTGGTGGTGTTGGATAAATGGAATTATAATTGCAACCTGGTGGGTCGGATGATTTATGGGAACACTGACCTGGATGGAGATGTAAGTAGCATTGAGGACAATGCTGCTATTCTTTGGAAGACTGCGAGTGGTGCGGTTGGATGCAATGGCCATGTTGTCTGGAATTTCCAGGACTCCCATCACTGTGAGGTTATTTAAAGATGGAATAGGGGTGTCTAAAACCACCCACCTGCCTGTATATGCAGAATAGAGCATTCAAGGATCAACTTTTGTATTGTTGGTGTTTGATATACATAGTACTTGCACAGTATGTTATCCTAACAACTATAAGCTTTAAAAAATGTGTTGACAATACTTGGAAAGTAATTTTGTAATTGAAATACAATACAGTTTTTGCAACAGTTAAGGAAGTGAGCACAATACCTGAGGGAATTACAACATTGGCACCTTCTTGTGGTACAATGAAGTTGTTCTCTGCAGATGACTGCCAAAATGACTGATTGGACCAAGTTCTGCAAAGCATAAGACACATAGAACATAGTCTTTCTGATATTCACAAATGTTCTTTTCAAGAAAGGGCCATTCTAGCACAATCTATGACATAGCATAATCAAATCTGACAAAACTGGTTAAAGTTGGGCAGCACGGTGGTGCAGTGGTTAGCACTGTTGCCTCACAGCAAGAACATTCTGGGTTCGAGCCCAGTGGCCGACGGGAGTCTTTCTGTGTGGAGTTTACATGGTCTCCCTGTGTCTGCGTGGGTTTCCTCCGGGTGCTCCGGTTTCCCCCACAGTCCAAAGACATGCAGGTTAGGTTAATTGGTGGTTCTAAATTGACCGTAGGTGTGAATGTGAGTGTGAACGGTTGTTTGTCTCTATGTGTCAGCCCTGCAATGATCTGGCGACTTGTCCAGGGTGTACCCCGCCTCTCGCCCATAGTCAGCTGGGATAGGCTCCAGCTTGCCTGTGACCCTGCACAGGATAAGCGGTTACGGATAATAGATGGATAGATGGATGGATTGCTCAGGAACAGATATAAATAGAATATAGTTCATAGGTATAGGAATAAAAAAGGAAGAGGCCAACGTTACAAGGTGGGGATAGGGGTGCAGACCAAACGTTCAGCTTAGAGTAGTATCAAGACTGACAGTGGAACTGTAATTGGAAAGGAGATCTCTGAGAATTTAGATTGGATTGGAGCTTTGTATCAAGTTCTCCTGATATGTGTAAGAAGTTTACAGTGCACACTGAATTACTGTAACATACATGAAGTCGGCAGGTCGGTGGCTGGGCAGTGGCGTGGCAGTGACTGGTGGTGGTGGTACACAGTTGGGGAAGAAGCAGTTATAGGCTTTGAATGTCACTGAAATGTCTGTGGTCGATCTGTCCACGCTATTCCTCCGCTTTCTATTAGCAGTAGTTGTTTTGCTTGACACTGAAGGAATAACATAATACAACATGATTGAGATCAGAGCAGAATCCAGGAAAGCAGAGTTTTTAATTCTTTCCAGGTCATAGATCACAAATAATATGCATCTCATGAGGATGTATACAACAGCAAATTTACCAATGTAGTAGAGGTTGTTGGATGACTTGTCCATATACCAGTCTCCATTTATATTCATTGTAGCATTCAGGGGATTGGCTGAACCGTTTCTATTGTCCACCACAGACACCTGGTCAGGACTCTGAGTCAGATTGTGATTTACAATCACATAATCCTGAGACTATTTGGAGAGAAAGAAGAATAAACACAGGACAATTAAATGAATCGATATACTGTATAGAATATTACATTGTAATGGAATGTTTTATGAGTTAATTTCAAATGTCAAATTTATATCTGGATTTCTGTAAAGCTGCTTTGTGAAAACGTCCATTGTTAAAAGTGCTATACAAATATAATTGAATTCATTATTTAGCACATTGTGTGACCATAATCATGACTTTACCTTGAAGCCATAGAACACTGCGCTGTACGAGATGTTGCTAATTTGCAAAGTATTGTGAAAGTACCAGTTGTAGGTTTGGTCAGAAGGAAGCAGAGCCATCCAACCACTGTGATGGGTAACCAATTTATCAACAAAAGGAACGACGCTTGACCCTAGAATAATATGAGAGTGTTATATAAATCAGGTTGCATTTTCTCTAAAAATACACAAGAAACAGGGTTCATGAAATAACGGTTACTTGTATAAGTTGACTGAAACTTTCTATTATTTTGAAATGCAGTCATTTGTACTGTATATGATAATGAGAAGCTAAACTCACAAAAACATACTGTCTTGCCACCATGCAACACAATTCGTAGGTGAATGCAAGCTAATTATTTTCCATACCATATGTATTGGTGAGTATGAGATCCTTAAACCAAAGTGAGGAGGGTAACGAGGAATGAACCCCCAGTCGGTGGAAGCTTATTGTGTTATCACACACTGTTCCAGGGAAGCCTATGCTCCATGAAGCATTGTCAGAACAGTGAACTGGATCCAGCAGGTTACTCTTTGGCACGATCTTGTAGTCAGGATTACCTGTTGACATGAAATGGATGGGGAATAATGAAAGCTCAGGAAAAAAAAAATGCTAATTAGCATAAGTATCAAGGATTTTTTTTTTACATGCCATTCAATTGCTTTGGATAGTCACTAAAAATGTTTTTCAAGAAGAAGGCTGAAAAGCAAATCATTCCTTGGCAGGTCTTTAAAATAGATCAGAACACAGAAATCCTTGTCAGCTAGCTGACTATTTCATTTCAACAAATGTTCACTATGGCATTTTCAAAGCTTATTGATAATACAAAATAACATTAACTCATAGAGGATGGGTATGGTTAGTTAAAGAGTCCCATATACGTTTTCGTACATTGGGGAGTGCCTGTTAGAGAGCACACTTGTCCTGGGCCATCGGCATAGTGAGGTAGGGTGGCCAGTTCCTTTCCTCACCGCCTTAACTTCCCCAGTGTTTCCACCAGGTCCCCATTCACTGCTGGGTGGACAGGAGGCGAGCCCCAGATCACCGTCCAAGGCGAGGCTCGAACCGGGGACCGTTAGCTTAGTGGTCAAGCGCTCTAACCACTTGGCCACTTCGCCTCATGGGTATGGTAGTTTTACAAGGCAAATGATTTTTGTCATTTTCTTGACAGGATATACTGTATAGCAGCTTTACCAAAGTTGCTTGTAGACTTACAGTAGATGCAGAGTAAACACCAGTAGCATCCAGCTTTACAAAGTTTTGCCACTTTGAACTGTGTTTCTTTTTTCTGTCTAAGTACCTTTTAAAACACACTCTATGAAAAATATCTTAAATATAGGTCTATAAAGGGTTCTTTGGGTTGCACCTCTGGGGGAACCTTATGAAAACACATACAACAGAATATGTCTGTTTCAGAGAGGTCTCCTTCAGGAAAGGAAAATCTATCCAAAGACCCCTTGAGGAACCCTACACTGTCAGAAACAGGGGTACAGTAGGAGTCCATTTCTGTTCCCCAAGGTACAATCTACACTAATGTACCACCTAGAGCTCATTATTAGACCTTAATGTAATTATGTGTACCTTTTAATGGCCAAAAAGGTACATATATGTTCCCAAGCAGTAAAGGGTAAAAATAAGTACCATAGATGGTACTGCCCCAGTGACAAGCTGGTGTACCCCTAAAGGTGCAATAATTGACTTTATTTTCTGAGAGTGTCATAACTTTGTCAGAATGCTCAACAGAGAAAAAGAATGTTGTATCATGCTATAATTCATAAACTGTTCTGTACTGTCTAGAGATATCCTAGAATTAATACCTGTCAGTGATCCATCAACATCCACCAGAACAACTTCATGTTCCCATCTAAAGGTAGCCTTGTTGGGTGACTGATAATATTGGATTCCACTGAATCTGACAGTCCAGCCCCCAGAGAACTCGTCACTTGTTCCTTGGATAGTGGTTACCCCAACTGCAGCACAACTTGTCCGGTCAAAGTTAATAAATTTGGTGTTGAGGACACTCATACCATCGTCCAGGGGCAGAACAACCCCATGGCTGGTACAGTAATCTGTACCCAGGCCAAGCTCGTCGACGTGACCCACTAAGGTGCTGTTGACCAGTCCAGCACCAGAGTCTAGCCCCCATCCACTCACGTGTTCCTGGAGGATGCGCTTAGTTTCCACTCCTGCCAACTCATTGTTCACCATGAGAAAGTCATGGAATTGCACTGCTCCTACATTCACCCACTCTGCTCCCTTCTCGTTGTTCCAGGAGGTGAGTTTGCGAAACACGGCTGGCTCAGGTATAGTAGAGCTGCACTTTCCTTCCTTCTTGGGGAAGAACTCCTGGAAGATCCACAGGCCAAACCAGCCTTGTGAGTGGACTGTATTGTTATAAAACTCACCCAGAGGCACCAACTTCTGGCAGATGCTCCTGTCAAAGGATGGGCCATCTGGATGGTCATGCATTCGGTACCAGAAGCCAAAGTGTGTTCCTCCAGCAGCTGTATTGTGTCTGATGGTATTATTAGGATTGGTGACCCAGTAGCCAGCTGGTGTCACATCATCATTTAGTAGGCTGGTGCTCTGACGAACAAACACGGCCAGGTTGTACTGCAGGACATTGCCAGTCTCAATGCCATCCTCAATGAAGAAGGCTCCTCCCATTATGTTGTAGATGACATTATGCTCCACCAGCAACCTGTGCGTGTTATGGATGGTGACTGCACGGTTGTAGGTCTGGTGGATGGCACAGCCACGAACGTAAGACTTGAAGTTAATGTCTCCCACCATGTGCCAGTGGATGGGGTAGCGACCCAGACGATAAGCCTGGCCAGCATTGAATATCTGCCACAAAGGACACAAACACAGATACAATGAAAAAAACAAAAAACGCAAGGCCTACAGATGGTATAATTTCAATAGTCCAAGATGTCTGTTAGATTTATTTATAAGATATTAATAATGCAGCGTGATACCTCAACATATTCAATTCTTCCTATAGCCAGGTTTTCATTAGGCTGAGGTGCATGGAACATAATGCAGCCACCGAACTCATTACTTCCGGCTTCTTCCCCGAATTTCCCTTGGAAACAAGTCTGGGTGGTAAACTCTCCTGAAATAAAATATTTGCATTACACTTCACATACAAACCAATATTATGCATAAATAAGAAAGCAAATTTGCATATAAAGGCCCTCTCTCAATAAAGAGACCAAACTGTAATTATATACAACCCCAATTCCAAAAAAGTTGGGACACTGTGTAAAACACAAATAAAAACAGAATGTGAAGATTTTCAAATCATGGAAACCCTATATTTCATTGATAATAGTACAAAGACAACATATCAAATGTTGAAATTGAGAAATTGTATTGTTTTTTTAAAAATATACGCTCATGGGTGGTGTAGTGGTTAGCACGGTCGCCTCACAGCAAGAAGGTTCTGGGTTCGAATCCAGTGGCCGGCGAGGGCCTTTCTGTGTGGAGTCTGCATGTTCTCCCTATGTCTGTGTGGGTTTCCTCTGGGTGCTCCGGTTTCCCCCACAATCCAAAGACATGCAGTTAGGTTGACGTGGGGCGGCCTTGGGCTGAGGTGCCCTTGAGCAAGGTACCTGACCCCTGGGTGCTCTGGTGTGGCTGCCCACTGCTCTGAGTGTGTTCACTGGTTCAGATGGGTTAAATGCAGAGGATGAATTTCACTGTGCTTGAAGTGTGCATGTGACGAATAAAGGTTTCTTCTTCTTTTGAATTTGATGTCATCAACATGTTTCAAAAAAGTTGGGACGGGGCATTTACCACTGTGTTGCATCACCTCTCCTTTTAACAATGCTGTAAATGTTTGGGAACTGAGCAGACCAACTGCTGTAGTTTTGAAAGAGAAATGTTGTCTCATTCTTGCCTGATATACAATTTCAGTTGCTCCACAATTCAGGTTCTACTTTTTCATATTTTGAGCTTCATAATGCACCAAATGTTTAAAATGGGAAACAGGTCTGGACTGCTGGCAGGCCAGTTTAGCACCCGGACTCTTTTACTATGAAGCCATGCAGTTTTAATATGTGCAGAAAGCAGTTTGGCATTGTCTTGCTGAAAGAAGGAAGGCCTTTCCTGAAAAAGATTTTGTCTGGATGGCAGCATATTGCTCTGAAACGTGTATATATCATTCAGCATTACTGATTTCTTCCCAGATGTACAAGCTACCCATGTCATGTGCACTAATGCACCTCCATACCATCACAGATGCTGGCTTTTGAACTGTGCACTGATAACAAGTCGGATGGTCCATCTCCTCTTTAGCCTGGAGGATGTGGTGTTCATGATTTCTAAAAAGAATTTCTACTTTTGATTTGATTTTGATTGAGACCTCAGGACAATTTTCCACTTTGCCTCAGTCCATCATAAAAGAGCTCGGGCCCAGAGAAGGTGGCGGTATTTCTGGATATTTTTTTATATATGATTTTAACTTGCATTTGTGAATGCAGTAATGAACTGTTTTCACAGACAATGGTTTTCTGAAGTGTTCCTGAGCCCATACAGTGATTTCCACTACAGAAGATCACAGGCATCCAATGTCAGTTTTCAGCCTTATCTCTTGCATACAGAGATTTCTCCAGATTCTCTGAATCTTTTAATGATATTATGTACCGTAAATGATGTGATCCCCAAATTCTTTGCAATTTTACACTGAGGAACGTTATTCTTAAATTGTTGCACTGTTTGCCCACGCAGTCTTTCACAGAGCAGTGAACCCCTCCCATCTTTACTTCTGAGAGACTCCACCCCTCTGGGATGCTCTTTTTTATATGTTACTGACCTGTTACCAATTAATCTAATTTTTTTTAGCATTACACAACTTTTTCAGTCTTTTGTTGTCCCTGTCCAAGTTTTTCTGAAACGTGTTCTCAGTTTTCTGAGTTTCAACATTTGATATGTCATCTTTGTACTATTTACAATGAAATATAGGGTTCCCATGATTTGTAAATACTCACATTCTGTTTTTATTTATGTTTTACACAGTGTCCCAACTTTTTTGGAATTGGGGTTGTATATATGTCTATATAGACTGTAATTATTTCTAAGGTACCTAATTGGAAATTAAGGACACATTTACTCCAAATACATCTTCTGTGTAATAGATACACACTTCAGGTATAAAAGTTAGAAAAAGAAATGTACAGTTTGGTACCTTTTTATTCTGACATTGAATGGTACAGTTAGTATGAACCACAAAAATCACTGATTTCATGCTAACTTTGTAACATATGACCTGATATAAACCACGAAATTTTGCATTGATCAACAGTCTCTTTGTGAGAACATGAAGAGTAATAAATATAGAATGAAATTCCCACCTGTATTAAACCCATCGGGACATGCCTGGATTTTATCATTCCATTCGTTGTTATTGGACCCACGGACAACAATGTTCCTGGTGAGCACGCCAATCTCAGCCCTTGCCTCAAACACTGTGCCATCAGGTAATGTGACAACAAGCCCAAGGTGGGTGTAATTAAGAGGACTGGTCAGCGTTAAGGTTCGACCATCAGATGACACAGATGCAATTTTCCTCACTTCATTCTGCTGCTGGCTGTGCCTGCAAAGTTACCCACAATCCACATTTAGTATATGTTGGAACACTATTTACACTCACCGGCCACTTTAATAGGAACTTGTTCTTGATTCTAAGATTCCTGTTCTTGACTGGCAGGAGTGGAACCCAATGTGATCTTCTGCTTTTGCATGCTGAGATGCTTTTCTGCTCACCATGGTTGTAAAGAGTTGCTATGAATTACTATATCCTTCCTGGCAGCTCAACTTAATCTGGCCATTTTCCTCTGACCTCTCTTATCAACAAGATGTTTGTTTCCACCCACAGAACTGTTGCTCACTCAATGTTTTTTGTTTTTCACACCATTCTGTGCAAACTTGAGAGACTGTTGTGTGTGAAAACCCCAGGAGATCAGCAGTTTCTGAAATACTCAAACCAATCCATCTGGCTCAAACCAACTCCCATGCCACAGTGAAAGACACAGTTTGAGATCACAATTTTTCCCATTCTGATGTTTGAAGTGAACATTAACTGAAGCTCTTGATTTGTATCTGCATGATTTTATGCATTGTCCTGCTGTCAAGGGATTGGCAGATTAAATAGTTACATAAAACAGCAGGTGGATGGGTGTTCCTAATAAAGAGGCTGGTGAGTGTATGTAGTCAGCTGAAGATTGAAATATTCTAATATTACATTTATTGTATATATTTTTATGTAGGGAGAGCATCAGCAAGACGTTGCCTGATGCTCTGATGTCAATGAAGGCAAAAACTTTGCATTTATTTGGTATTACCAATGAGGTGTCCATATTTCCACTGTGGGATATTAGATTTATAGTATACTGTTGATGAAAATGCCTGTAATGATGATCCTATACCTGCCACCTGTTGAGGCAATGACAATTTCATCTCCAACTTTCCAGGTAACTGCATCCATCAAAGAGAGAGTACTGGAACCACTGTTAGCAGTTTGGGCAAGGCGAGTCCAAGTGATAGGGATTGGGATACCTGAAGAAACAGATTTGAAATTGATTCTATAGACCAGGGGTATTTAAATAACATTTGTAAAGCTCCAGTTATATAAAATGACATAGTTACAAAGGTTCAGATCAAAAACTAACATGTTTAACTGGTGACACCTTTTAATGCTTAATCATTAGTGATTAAATGGCTATAAATAAGACAATTCAGTTGTTTTGTTTAGTAGTAATGCTACTTCATATATATATATATATATATATATATATATATATATATATATATATATATATATATATATGAGTGATTCCACGCTTATGGGTACTGAAATGGGGACATGAACTTATTCACCTAAAACCATTTCTTTTTTTACCATCAGGTCACAAAACATGTAATCTTTAATGAATGATATGTTAAAAGATAACTTTAATTTTCTGAGATGTAATAAAAACATATTTATATGCCAAAGTCAAGCCTATGAGTTCCAAAATGATGTCTGTTACATTACTTCTGTTACGATTGTCCATCTCGCGTCTGTTACAAATTAATTACAATCTAGCTATATACCATGTTAATCTTATTGAAAGAATGTGTATGTTTATTCTACTGCACATGTTTATTAACCCCGCCGACAGTAGTCGGAGGGGTTATTATTTTCACCTGCGTCAGTCTGTGTGTGTGTGTGTATCTGTCTGTCTGTGTGTCTGCAAGATATCTCAAGAACCAATGGATCGATTTGGACCAAATTTTGTACGTGTTGCCAATCACCCAGGAAGGAAACCATTAAATTTTGGAGGTCAAAGGTCAAGGTCATGGCAGAACTTCGAAATTTTCGCCCAATGTATTTTAATAGGGAAAAGGCGGGGTTTGCACTCGTTAGAGTGTCCCTGTCTAGTTAATTATATTGGCTAAAACATCACCTTCCTATGTTTCAAAAAGTAATTCTACATTGTTAAAATTGAGAATATATATGTCCACAACACTTCTGTTACGTTCTGACTTTGGCATATAAATATGTTTTATTACATCTCAGAAAATTAAAGTTATCTTTTAACATATCATTCATTAAAGATTACATGTTTTGTGACCTGATGGTAAAAAAAAGAAATGGTTTTAGGTGAATTTTTAAAAATAAGTTCATGTCCCCATTTCAGTACCCATAAGCGTGGAATCACTCATATATAAAATGGGGGGGGCGGCACGGTGGTGTAGTGGTTAGTGCTGTCGTGTCACAGCAAGAAGGTCTGGGTTCGAGCCCCGTGGCTGGTGAGGGCCTTTTGTGCGGAGTTTGCATGTTCTCCCCGTGTCCTCGTGGGTTTCCTCCGGGTGCTCTGGTTTCCCCCACAGTCCAAAGACATGCAGGTTAGGTTAACTGGTGACTCTAAATTGACCGTAGGTGTGAATGTGAGTGTGAATGGTTGTCTGTCTATGTGTCAGCCCTGTGATGACCTGGCGACTTGTCCAGGGTGTACCCCGCCTTCCGCCCGTAGTCAGCTGGGATAGGCTCCAGCTTGCCTGCGACCCTGTAGAACAGGATAAAGCGGCTAGAGATAATGAGATGAGATGAGATATATAATGGGACAGTGTGTGAGGAAAATAAATGCATATTTCTCTGTCCAATAAACTTTCATCACTCAAGCTATATCCTCAGTTCACTAATCAGACTAGAAAGTGTAAAAGAAATGAAAAATCTATGACAAAACTCAGCCTTGTATCTCGTCTCTGGTACAATGAGCTGCCTTCAGCAAAAAACTTTACATACAGTCCATACATGCAATTGTCCACAACTGAGGATCTGAGCTGAACTGGTTCTTATTTGGAAAAATGAGAACTGGAGTCTGAACTATGACCATTTAAAAAAATATATGTTCATTAGCCGTGTCTGCGTGGGTTTCCTCCGGGTGCTCCGGTTTCACCCACAGTCCAAAGACATGCAGGTTAGGTTAATTGGTGACTCTAAATTGACCGTAGGTGTGAATGTGAGTGTGAATGGTTGTCTGTGTCTATGTGTTAGCCCTGCGATAACCTGGTGACTTGTCCAGGGTGTACCCCGCCTCTCGCCCATAGTCAGCTGGGATAGGCTCCAGCTTGCCTGCGACCCTGTAGAACAGGATAAGTGGCTACAGATAATGGATGGATGGATTATATAGTTGACTGGTGTACCGTGCAAGTCCAGCACGCCCTCTCTGACCCCCAGGGTTTTAGCCCCATAGACAGGGAGTTCTGGAGCACGAAGATAGCCATGCAGTGTGATGATGGCCTTGTGCTGGAATGGATTGTCCTCTGTTCCAATCTGAAGAGCTCCACCATCTGTGATGAGAATGTTCTCTGCCTGCAGCTCGATATCTGCTTCATCGAATATCAACTTTCCACCTGAGCATAAGAAGACACATTTACAAAGTGAATTTGGGAAAGCTATAGCTTAACATGGTGGTATGTTGGCACGGCAGGTAGCATTGTCATACCATAATTCCTGTGTTTGAGTTACTATCTATGCAGAATTTCACATTTTTTCACAGTGTCTTTGTGAATTCCCTCTGGGTTTGCTGATTTCCTCCTATATCCTAAAAACATGCCAATAGTTGACCTGGTTATTCTAAACTGTCCCTAGGTGTAAATAAGTGTGCAAATGTGTGTGTGTGTGTGTGTGTGTGTGTGTGTGTGTGTGTGTGTGTGTGTGTGTGTGTGTGTGTGTGTGTGTGTTGTGCCCTGCAATGGACTGCTGTCTCATCCAGGATGTGTTTCCAGGATAGGCTCTGTGTGTTGACCAGAGGAACCCATTTAGATCCCGATGGCCTGATCTGATATGTTTAATCTACAATTATTTGTCCACGGTACTGGTTCTTCCTCACAGTACCTTGGATGAGAAGCATCTTCAGTACTGGTGTGCTGACATCCAGGAGGATCGTCTGGCCTTTAGTGATCACAGCAAACGTGCCTGCTTCAGGGGGTGACTGACCTCCCCATGTGTACCGAGATGACCATACATCAATGTAAAAGAAGTCAGCGTTATCCTGGAATGAAAGGTGAACATTATAGAATTTACATGGTAAAAATGCAAAGATCATTATATTTTTACTTTGTTATCTGCTGCAACAAGCTGGTCAGCTAAAGGTAGATGAATCAAGAGAAAAACATTATGTTTAACATCGAATTACACCATTACACTGACATTATAGCTTATCTATTCAGCTTAACGGCACTTTCTATGATCCGCTAGATCAGGGATGTCAAGCTGAAATTCCCCCAGGGCCACATAAGTATTTATGTTGACTCTTGAAGAGCCATGAAATAAGGCAATTCATTTTTGCTGTAAATGGTGGTGTAGTGGTTAGCACTGTCTCCTCACAGCAAGAAGGTTCTGGGTTCGAACCCAGTGGCTGACGGGGGCCTTTCTGTGTGGAGTTTACATGTTCTCCCCGTGTCTGCATGGGTTTTCCCCACAGTCTAAAGACATGCAGGTTGGGTTAATTGGTGGCTCTAAATTGACCGTAGGTGTGAATGTGAGTGTGAATGGTTGCTTGTCTCTATGTGTCAATCCTGCGATGATCTGGCAACTTGCCCAGGGTGTACCCCACCACTCGCACATAGTCAGCTGGGATAGGCTCCAGCTTGCGCGTGACCCTGCACAGGATAAGTAATGATGGATGGATGGAATTTTTGCTATAATAACTATTCTGTTGATTAACTCCAGTAACTTGGGCTATGAATATAGAATGAGAAATTTTTTACAGAAAAAAGGGGTGAATTAATTTTTTTAACTGTATGCATTACTTCAGGATAGTTTAGTTATATAGTATATATTTCCAAATATCTAAAATCTATAATGTTAAGCAAGAGATTATATATTTAAATAATATTGGCTGGCTTTTTTTCATGGTATATCAGATAAATTTCACTCAGCTAGCATGATATTGAATGAGTTGAAGATGAGTAGCTGAATGGAATATATCTGATATACCATGAAAAAAGCCAGCCAATATTATTATTATTATATATACACATTCCTTTCGGGTGTTCAACACATCTTTCTTTTTCGCAATTCTCTCAAAATCTTCAGTCTTTAACGAAGCAAACCTGGCGGCCATGTTTATTTACAAATTGCCACAGTTGCTTGCTAGCGCATAAGTTTTACGTTTCTGACATGTGACGTCATGTTGTCTTGACAACCATGCAATATCGTAAATCATATTCAACGCTCATTCTCCACTGGGTAGAGTGGCGTAATACATGTAGGATAAGCGATATGCTAACAATATTGCATGCTATCAAACCAAATGAAACCAAGTGCTAGAAGGGAATAGAATACATGTTTTTATTCCATCGAAAAAGTGTCCTGTATATATCATAATAAAGAATAACTCACACAGGATTATCTCTGCTAACAGCATGCTTATCCTTACTCTCCTAGTTCTACCAACTTCTATTTTTTCATCATCTTTGGATTTTTATCATTGGAGTCGATCATTTTCTCACTCTAAATGCCAACACCTGACACTAGAATTCTAGATATTAGTAGAGTATTAAGGTCCATTTCAATTCAAAGTTTGCAGGCCAAATAAAATGAGACAGAGGGCTGTATTTTGCCTGTGGGCCTTGAGTTTGATACCTGCAATGTTGATGCCACAACACATTCATTACAGGCTGGTACATAATTACTATAGATTTACCAGCATTAACTGACTGTTAGTTTTGAAGTGAATGTTGCTTTAAAGAGTGACTTTACTTCCAATTATAAGACTAACTCCACCCAATGCAAAATTCTGAAAAATGCTAAAAAGTGGTCAAGAGGCTGAAAGGGATGGGGGTAGTTAGTACAGGGGGCATGATGTGTGAGGCAGGAGTCTCGATCAACATATATTTGAAAATGAGCACGGTTTCACAGACTCCCACCAAAAAGGCCGGGGCTGGGGGGAGGTGGACTGTCCACCTCTGATTAGTGGACATTATCATTCTTTTTTAAAATAAAAATATCTTAGCGTAGAGAAGTACCAAATGGTTAACTCTCAGTATCAGCTTTACAAGGTTCAGGATGAACTAACCAGTAGATGGCGTTTTGAGCCATTTTCAACTCATAAAATCCATCCATCCATTATCCATAACCACTTATCCTGTGCAGGATCGCAGGCAAGCTGGAGCCTATCCCAGCTGACTATGGGCGAGAGGTGGGGTACACCCTGGACAAGTCGCCAAATCATTGCAAGGCTGACACAGACAACCATTCACACTCACATTCACACCTACGGTCAATTTAGAGCCACCAGTTAACCTAACCTGCATGTCTTTGGACTGTGGGGGAAACCAGAGCACCCGCAGGAAACCCACGCGGACACGGGGAGAACATGCAAACTCCACACAGAAAGGCCCCCGTTGGCCACTGGGCTCGAACCCAGAACCTTCTTGCTGTGAGACAAGAGTGGTAACCACTACACCACCGAACTCATAAAATGCTGATATTTATAAAACTGGCAATAATGTCAATCTTAACACTCGCACTGACGTGTTTCATCATAGTACTGTCATATCATTTAGTTCACACATTGAAAAACACATTTAAGTATGTAGTACCTGTTTAAAAATGACCACAAGATGCATTTTTTACCTAATAGTTGTAACATATGTGATGAGAGGTTTACCGTCTGGGCCATTCCTCTGTTTCCAACACACAGTAAGACCTTGGTTTGCTGGGACCTGGGCTGGGCATTGGTCACACAGATGACCTGTGTTTCATTGGCTGATTGGACATCACACACCGACCCTGCGATTATCACACTAACGTTCCCTCCACTGTGTGTACATAAGCAGGGAACAGAGACAGAATCTGTTTATTTATATTACATCAATTGCAAGAAATTTACAAATTCTTGTTAGTTATTGTCGACAGAACAGTGGAAAATGTTATAACCTTAAATACAATGTGACCAATACAACAATATTACACTACTCTAGTACAGTTGCTGCCCTGGGCAAGCTCCAGCCTTTCATCCCATGCCACAATAGGTTTCTATTTTTTTCTCACTCTATTTTGATATTTTAATACATGTTGACAGCATAATTCCAGACCTGAAACCATAGCCGGTGACTGTAAGCAAAGTGCCTCCAGCTGTTCCTCCTCTGCGAGGTGACACATCCAGAATAACAGGCGTTAGGCTGGTTTTATACGCGTAGCCTTTTGTAATGTTGGCTGATCCATACCTATTCAGCACTACCACTGGGCATAACAGCTCCGCCTGAGTTCCTGTCAAAACCATGTAAATACTCTTTATCTCTCATTTTTTTTTCACTTCTCACTTGCTTTGTTTGCTTTTTTGTCTTTGATCAAATATGTGCTATTAAAGACATTAACATATTTTACTGTCGTGCAAGTATCTTTTTATGGTGATGAACATAAAAGGGTCAGTAGATATGCAATGACGTGTAGATATTCTCCTCACATACCATTATTGGGCGGAACCTTGCAGTACAGATTTGTAGAACTTGATGCATGTTGGTTGATACTGCATTCTATATTACAGATCAGAACTTGAGAGGACTTAGGGTCAAACCCAGAACCTTGGACTGAGACTACTGCACCTCCACCATAGCTTCCTGTAGCAGCACCAAGCAAGAAAAACAGGTTTATTGCTGTAAAATACTGCCATATAATATCTATCTAGGCCTCAGTTAGAGATAAGTGCAATGATCTAAGCTAATATTTGATTCGATTCAATTCAATTTTATTTGTATAGTGTGTTTAACAATGGACATTGTCACAAAGCAGCTTTACAGAAATATATAAATTCCAGATATAAATTTTACATTAGTATATGAATTTATAAATTTATCCCTAATGAGCAAGCAAGAGGTGATTATGACAAGGAAAAACTCTCTGAAATGACATGAAGAAGAAACCTTGCGAGACTCAAAAGGAAACACATTCTCATCTGGGTGACAGTGGATAGTGTGGTCATAAATAACTCGCTTCTATAAATAACAGTGTGCTACATGGTCAAAAAGTGCAATTGTATAACCAGGAAATTCATTATAGTTTTAAGGTTACCTTCATTAGGCACAACTTGTGTCAGTTGCAACTCGTAGCTGAAGTTAGCCTGGGTCAGAGCATAACCTTTGACCTGATGATCCAGTGAAACTGGGAACATTCCTCCTGCATGTTCACCCACAATGCACTGGATCGTTGTATCCGTAATGGATGATATATTACATGCTGCACCATCTATCAGCACAGAAACAAGACCAGCGACCGAGCCAAAACCAGAACCTGAGACTGTGATCGCTGTTCCACTGGGACCTGAAGCATAATAAAGAAATATGTAGACTTGAAGAAGATTGTTTGATATTGTATTATCTTACTGTATTTTGTGCAACTGAGTTAAATGAACAATATGTAGATACAGGGAAAAAGACAGGTGACAAGTTAAAGGGACAAAAATGGCAGCTTTGTTATGCTGCTGGTGAGAATGCTTTGATTCCATGTGTCCCCTTTGGCCTGGCTTATACTTGACATGTAACTTTGTATGTATGTGTATTGTTCACATACTCCATTCATCCATGATCCGTAACCGCTTATCCTGTACAGAGTCGCAGGCAAGCTGGAGCCTATCCCAGCTGACTACGGGCGAGAGGTGGGGTACACCCTGGACAAGTCACCAGATCATCGCAGGGCTGACACATAGAGACAAACAACCATTCACATTCACACCTACGGTCAATTTAGAGCCACCAATTAGCCTAACCTGCATGTCTTTGGGGGAAACCCACACAGACACAGGGAGAATATGCAAACTCCATACAGAAAGGCCTCCGTTGGCCACTGTGCTTGAACCCAGAAGCTTCTTGCTGTGAGGCGACAGTACTAACTACTACACCACTGTGCTGCCTTGTTTACATACTCACCTATGTAATTTATTTAAAAGCAACTATAAACCAGGCTTCAGAGTCACTGTATATCAACACAAAACTATTCTTCCAAAGACTTGTAGAATCAACGTCAAAATATTTTAAGTTGTTGCTCTGGCAGCTTGTGTTGGGCAGCCAACACTTTACTAAGACACATTGTGTTGTGTTTTCCTTTAATTTGTCACCTTATTCAAATCATATAATTTGACATTTACGTCTTCTTCAGACTATTCAAATCATTTGATTTTAATGATCAAATAACTAATGCCACTTAATGGCATTTACTCATTCTTCGTACCTGTTGAAGGGCTAACCATGGTGATGTTTGGAGTTTGACTGCGAGTATAGTTGAAGCTTAGTGGTGGGTAATTCACTCCAAACACCTTAATATTGACCTGTACCTGTGTTTCTTTAAAGGCATGTGTCAAACAAGTCACCATGGAAGGAGTTAGAGTCGTTATGGTGCATGGGTATGGTCCCAGCATCACGTTGGTGTTTCCTGCTGCAAATCCATTGCCTGTGATTGTTAGCAGTGTTCCTCCTGCTAGGCTGCCAGAGCTGGGCTGTAGACTGGCTTGTGCCTGGCTGGTAAGTGTCTTATTTCCAGATGCTAGCCCTTTACTCATAACAGTCACCTTCAGGGTATGAGGTCCTGCGGGCAGAGGGCCAACCGACAATGTGAGCCTGCTGTCCGTGACTTCTTTAACTTCTAATATGATGTTGCCTGCATACACCCTGAGATCTTTAAGATCGCTGCCAAAGCCACTTCCAGATACTAAGACAGTTGTTTGGTTCCCACTAACAGAGCTGGGGGAAATTGAAGACACTGTTGGAACCAGGGAGGCAGAATATTCAAATGAACAGTCAGCACTGCAGGGTGAAGAAATTCCACCCACTTGAACAGCAACATTTCCAATTTGAGCTGGGGATGGAGATGTGTCGCATATGATGTGTGTGTAATTCCTGGACACTGTGATACATGGATAGCCAGCCACTGTGACTGTGCCTGCAGTGAGACCAGAGCCAGAAAGAAGGAGGCGTGTGTGACCGGTCGTGCTGCCCATTGATGGTGAGACTGAGTCCAATACAGGCACCACTGCGAAACACCGGGCGGACTCACTTGGCATTGTGAGCAGGGCAGTGCCCAGGTTGTTGACCTGGACTTGGACAGGCAAAAGTATGCCCACAGGTGCTCCACTGTCAGGACTGAGGAGGCACTGAATTGTAGTGGAGGTGCTGTTGATGACCTGGCATAAGGTGTTTCCAATCATGACCTGTAAAAATGCATGAGCCAAAGATGCTAATCAGATTGGTTATTCCAAAAACCTGTTAATGTGTGTGAAGGATCTGGATGGAAGAGGCTCTCACACAAAACATAAACACTAGCTTTGTTAGGGCTAGCTTGCTTAATAAGTATTGTACTGAATTAAACTGAACTGAATAGAATTGAATTAAACTGAAATGAAATTAGATAACTAGTGAACACTCAATTCATTTGGTTTTGAAAAACCTCCAATTCCTGAATCTTTACCTCATTGGCGCAGGTGATGTTGCTAAAGCCAGAGCCTTGGACGGTGATGGGGTCATGATACGTGCCATGATTGGGTGAGGTGGATTTGACAACAGGGCTGGTACAGCTGGCAAAACTGAAGACTTGGCTGTTGGAGGTTGTGTTAGTGCCAGAGCACTCAGGAGCGGCCACACAGATAGATGCTGATCTGCTCAGACGTGTTGAACCTACAGGGCCAGTTTTCAGGATGCAAATTAAGCCTAGCTCTTGACTTGAGTGTTACATTTTTCTGGGATTCCATCACATTATTGAGTCTTCATTAAAAAAAAAAAAACTAAATAATTTGGATATAGCCTACAAATGCTATGCATATTTGGTTTGGAAGTATTTCCCATTTAAACTACAATCATCAAAAGATTAAGGATTGTTTGAAGCATACACAGATGCAGTTTGAAGGAATGAAACCCACTTGGGTAAATGGATGGGCATAAAACAAATTTGTACCTTGATACTGTTTGGCCTGAAACCCTGCTACAGTGATGTTTAGCTCAGTACTTCTCTCCTCTAATGGTCTGACGTTCACCACACCCTGCATGCTCGTCCTGTTTGCTGAGTCAATGTAGCCACTGCTGTAATAGTACACACCAGGAGCTGTGAAACAATAACTGAAGAATCCTGTGGACAAAAAAGGACAAGAGACAATCACGCATACATGTTCCAGCAGATTTAGATTTTAAAGTCAGGACATGATGCTACTTTTCCATTGTTCTATTGTTCTCAGTTCAACAAGTGGTAATTAAGAATGTACTGCATTTAAAGTAGCTAAGGAATGCATTCAACCTGTGTACCATCAGTCATCAACATATTTAAATAAAAGTACATAATGTATTATTCTTCTAAGATAGTATTTGAGACCTCTTTCAAAAAAATACCACTAAACTTAGTAGTAGTATCCCGCAAAGGTCAGTGATGAGCATAACAAATTTGTTCCTAAAGTTTGTTATGCCTGCCAGTTGTGGTGTCCCACAAAGGTCACTGTTTGGTCCAATTGTATTGTCATTGTATGTTAACAACAAATGGTATTAAATACATATCATTCATATGCTGGAGACACTTTATTCTTGTGCAAAGTTAGGAGCAATCTATTTCACATTTACTAGAAGGTTTTAATATTATGCAGTAGAACTTGAAATAATAAAAAATGTCATTTTTGAAATAGTAAACTAAAGTATTAGTTGGTCCTAAACTCTTGACAGTGCTGGTTTATAGATTTTTACCTTCCATGGTAATATTATTCATGACTTTCCATAGATAAATATTTAGGTTTTACATTAAACAAGAAGTTTTCATTTAAAACTGTGGACATAGAATGTACATGTCATAGTCTGTGTACCAGTGGCTGTTTTGGAATTTCCGCTGTTGAAGGCCACTCCATCGAACTCAGTGCTGCTGGGACTGTCCACGCTGAACACTCTGTAGCCCAGGTCCTGAACAAAGGCTGGAGCCTGCCATCTCCAGACCACTGTGTCCCCAACAGATGCTATCACCGTAGCTGGGCTCCAGGAATACCCCTGACCATAGACTGAACACATACACATACAAGACACACACACACACGTGTGATTGACGTCCAGCTAGACAGGAAAATTTTGCCTTTTATACACATTTAATGTTAATAGCAAAAAAATTAAAAAGTGTTATATGCTCAAACCCATCAAATACCTACTTAAAAAGTATTAACAAGTAAAGACACAGTGGTAAATTTCTAAGGATTTTCCACATGAAGAGATTAGATTAAATTCTGAAAATAGCTGTCTTTGAGATCCTAATTTCACCTGTATTCACGCACAAGCACAAATGATTCAGCATCTCCTAGCCCCAACAGTACAATCTGCAAAATCTAAATCTAGAACCCTTAAAGGTTCCTAGGCTTGCCTCTCATGGGGGACCCTTTTCAATTTTACAGATGACAACAGAGTGTTTTCCTAAACTAGCTTTAAAAACACCTGGTTTGTACTTTTCCGACAGACTGTTTAAAGAAACACTGTCAGTGCTGCATGCTTTAGTCTCAGCCTTTAACACTGAGATGGTTTGAATGTAAACTTACTTGGGTCGAAGCCTTTGTTTGTAACGTTATATGTTTGCTTCTCCAATTGGGTCACACATTGCAGCTGATTGTTTGAGGCAGCAGCCACATTGCAGCGCATGTCACCTGTGAAAAACACACAAAACTTACTCCGTTAAGCTGCCAAAGTACAATGACTCAATCACATACCACAGCACTTTTGAGTTATGGAATCTGTTTGATCAGACGATGTTAGTTTGTGATAACGGCGGCTCTGACAGTTTTGCTGCTTGTAATTCAAATGGCAAGTGTATATTTATGCACTTGTTATAATACCTTATCATTTCTATAGTGACAGCTAATTCACAGGAACTTGTATGGCAGACACTCAACATAAAGGTTAATAATAAACAGATTCAGAATGTATCTTTATTTAGCAGCGTATTGATATAGTCAAGCTTTGAGTAAGGAGATGTTTATCTAACGTTATGGAAGGACTCTCTAGTGTTGGAGATTTGTAACAGTCAGTAATTTTCCAGACAACTGAGAGTCTTTAGAACAAAGATCTCTGTACTTTCCGGTTTCTTAGTAACATGACAAACTGCATTTTTGTTTTATTAAAGAGAGACTGACAAAAGTGAAGAAATGACAATTTATAACTGTTATAAAATAAGTGATAACTGGAATTTGTTTTGAAGGCATTCCACATGTATAAATAGATAAAAATTCTTATGTGTTGTTCATTGTAACTTACAATTTAGAACCATTGACAAGTTACTATGGTATAAGCTCATGGTATGTGGTATAAAACACTCCACTCTTTACTGTTATTGAAAAATAATCAACTTTGATGTGGTAAAAGTAACTCCATATTGCATCAGGCTTGTGACTTGACTTGGACTTGAGCACTGATGATTCGGACTTGGACTCGGACTCGTGCATTAACTGCATTCGGACTCGTAAATTGGAGACGAGGACTCAGATTTTTTCTTTATGTTTTTGCAACATGCCATAATAATTTGGCATAAGATATTTATATCTACATTAATTTTTGTAATTCCATGCAAGAGAATGCACATTCACCTGTTCATACGTCATGTCCAGGAACAAGCTAACATTAATGGTGCTTAAATGCCTGGAGAGAACACCCCTAGGATTGTCCGCTTTGCTTATACAGACTTCTCATGCAGTGGGAAAAAAATACACTGCTATGTGTTCCATATGTAGAAGAACTATTGAGGAGACAACGGGGACAACCTCGAACTTCAATCGTCATTTAGCAAGACTACACCCAGAGAAGTAAGTGACATGCTATGGTATTTGCCCTGTTGATAGCGGGGCTTGTTGAGCGATGAACTAGCTAGTGTTAACCTTCTCTTATGTTATTTGCCCTGTTGATAGTGGGCGGGGCTTGCTGAACGATGAACAAGTTTTTTTTATCTGTAGCCTATTAACTAAACTGGAGCAGTCGAGCAGTAACGTTAGTCCAACACAGTAGCAGAGATAGTTTCACATAAAGGCAGCAACAGCCACTGAACACTGGGGACTTGACACTGGACTCGGACTCGAGGTTTAGTGACTCGACTACAACACTACATCAGGCCATATCTTGCCATGTTGTCCTTGATTGTTTTCCTATAACAGCCCACTCTGTACTGTTTTATTCCTTATTAACTGGCTTAACTGTTACACAAAGTGTGTAGGTAATAATATACATTCTGTTCAATCCTTCTTCCAGTGGTTATGCAAGTGCTGTTATGTCCAGGTACCATACCGATTGTAACTTTATTGTCTTCCAGAACAGGGCTGAATCCAGAACCTGTGATGGTTACTGTGGTTCCACCATAGAGAGAGCCGTGCTGTGGGTTGACACCTGTCACATGTAAGATGTACTCTATGGTGGCGTTCACACCAGAACTGTGTTCCAGGTAAACATGCAGATAAGAAGAAAGGAATACTTTATTTTAATAAATCAAGTGAGTATCAATAATTGATTTTGTTTTGTGTGTTTGATATTTATTGCACAGAAATTCAATTGCATAGTTTTAGATAAATGTTTAAAGATTGCTACCTGATTAGGGGGTAGCCCTGGTTCCCCAATATAACTTTGATGCCATACAGCCCAGGGGGAAGTGTTGGTAACAGGCAAGTAATCTTAGTATTGGTCCACTGCTGCACCTCACACATTACACCACCAGTGAGAACTGAGCTGCCGTTGATCTGGTCACCAAAGTTTGTACCCACGATGGAGAGAACTCTGTTTCCTTTACCACACAACATAAAGTGGTTAATCTTGTTTTTACATCAACTAAGCCTCCATGAAATGATACAAATGCGCTCTAATTTCTGACTGACACTTTCAATTGTATTTAAGCACATTTTGCTTGAAAAACAAAAAGGACAGGTTGAACAATTCAGGTTGTGCAAGGCGTGGTAATGACAACTAACATCCTGTCTAGATCTGAGGATTGTAATGACAGCATGGATTTTTTTAAAGGTATCTATATTAGAAGTAGAAAGGAAGATTTTCAAGAATGAAGTCTGATGAGGGATTAGTAGGTAACATGAATACAATAGTGCTTGGAGAAAATAGAAACTGCACGATATGATCTGAGCAAATTTTTAGGATGAGATCTTACCAAACACCGTTGTAGTTTGTGGGCTCACTCCAGTAATTGTGGCTGTCAGGGTGGTGTCATATGTGAAAGAGTTCGGAGATGTGACCTGAATGTTTCCCATTTCCAGGGTCACTGCTTTTGCTCCTGCTGATCCCTGAAATATAAAGCAGCTCTCAGACAAACAAACAAACAAACAAACCAACAGATGGAACAAACCAACAGTGAAAATTGCCTTCATTCTGTTGATCTGTTGTTGATCTGTTGGTTGAATGCACAACCATTTCTATACTACTAAAGGAAGGCTGTCTGTCACTTTGTCTCTCTGTCTGTTCACCTATGCAAACTGACATGGCTGGACACACATACTCCATACTTTGCACATGGATTGGTGACACCCCAGAGGGGCCCAAGACAACAGTTTCAATTTTCCAAAACATGGGATTTATTACTAATCCAACACACTATTCACTTCCCATAGGCTACATGCTCACGCTAACACACTGCGCGCAGCCTCGGTGGGGAACCCCCTCCCCAACTTGCCTGAGAGTTTCGATTGTACTGGACCTCGCAATCAGCACTCCTTGCCGGAGACTTCCACTAGGGCCAAGTCTACGTCACTGAGGAGACGTGGGGAGCGATTTACATAATTTTGACAGAACACAGCGAAAATATATATAAGGGAATAAGCCCTTTCGGGTTTCATACCTCTCCTTCGCACATCTCATCTCATCTCATCTCATCTCATCTCATCTCATCTCATCTCATCTCATCTCATCTCATCTCATCTCATTATCTCTAGCCGCTTTATCCTGTTCTACAGGGTTGCAGGCAAGCTGGAGCCTATCCCAGCTGACTACGGGAGAAAGGCAGGGTACACCCTGGACAAGTCGCCAGGTCATCACAGGGCTTCCTTCGCACATCTCAATCATAATAATTGTTTACATTATTTTAAATGATATGCTTGTACATAAATGAATAAATTTTATATATATATAAAATGTCCACTCAAATCTCCACTGGGCCTTCTAGACCTGTGTTATACAAAGGTATTTGACGTTCGACTCCCTTTTGTTAATGGTGCAACTCCTCAACATTCAGAGGAAATCAGGCTCACAGGCAATAACCACTAGTTACTTAATAAAACACCAGAGGATAGTTATTAGTAAAAATAATTTTTATGAACCAATTAAACAAAGCAGGAAGAACAAAATAGACAAATATATAAGCAATTAATTCACTTACAGCAGGAACAGTGCACAAGAGCTGGTTGAGGTTCACATCAATTACATCACACTGAGCACTCCCAATAGTAGCTGTGGTGTTCTGGCTGAATCCATAACCAGAAATGGTCAGGATTGTGCCCCCTATGGAACAACATAGTGGAGGAAGCTATATTAAAAGCCTGAGATACCCAACTAAGATGTTCTGCATTAGTAGTATCAATACAATTATTTATATAAAACTGGCAGAATAACTGCTAACAGCATAAACAGAACTGTCAGGAGAAAAATTGTCATTCTTAAGCTTTTTGATGTTTCTTTTCCCACTCCTTTAATAATATGTAAGGTCATAACTCTAAAGAAGTACAATGAAATACATATCTGTGTTTTTATGTTGTAAACGCATGGGTTGAGTTTTTTACATGTCGTCTTTACCAGTAACACTGCCTGCAGTGGGTGCTATGGAGGTCACCCCCATCTGGTAGGTGAAGTTGAAAACGTTACCACCATTATTGCGTGCATTACCCAATGTAGGGAAACTCACAGTGACTGGGTACAATCCAGCACATGCAGGGCCTACATTGCAGGTTAGTGATGTATCTGAAACACAAATGGATTGTTGATTGAACCCCTGTCTTGGCTGCTAACAACATGACTGCTCTGTCTTAACAACTACTGTACACTTCAACTTACTTGTAACCTGGAGAACTGAGCATTGGACATCTCCAATCTGTACTATAGCATTTTTCTCAGCAAATCCTGATCCTGAGATGGTGACAACAGTTTCTAAAGCACTGGCTCCTAAAATACATTGAACAAGAAGAACATTTTATCACTGATACATACATGACTGAAGTGACAGTCAAGTTTCCATCACAAAATTACATCACATTTTCTACCTTGCATTGGGGAGATGCCTGTTACAATTGGGGTCTTGGATTCAGTCCATGTAAAGCCACAGTCACCTGAACATTTTGATGGGATGCCATTGATAAAAACTTGCACCTGAAAAGGCATTAGATATTTATTTAGCTATGTTGTTTAACTAGGTTCTTATCAGTGCCAGCTGGTATTGTAAAATTAGCTCAGTCCTCCCTCTGCCAGGCTAATTTTTTGACATACACATAGACTTATTTGGTTAAAATATTTTAAAAAGAATTATTTTGTAACCATCAGCAACACAAACATGGGATGTAATAAAGTATACCCTGGGCTGATTTCCTGTTAGCCCATACCATATATTACAGCCTATTACTGACTGGGGTGTACGGGGTGTACAGGGTCAGGTAACACCTCTGATCAGGGGTCTGGCTGAGCCCTTTCTAGGGCTGCTCGTCCACCTTTGATTCTCACCTGACACCCAGTACGTTCTCACCTTTGGCTCCAAGTAGTTGTAGTGTGCACAGCGGCCACTCCTCGATACACTGTCTCGATAGACTAGCTAAACCTTGTGAGGGCAACCAATGAGTCTAAAATTCCTAGCATGTCCTTGCATATGAAGGCAACATTGGCTGAGGGGGCAGAAGAGATCATCTTGGACCCAACAGACATGAAGGCATTGTTACAATGCTATATGGAAAACAAAGGGCGTAATAAGGTTCACAAGCAACTACAGCCATCTACACAGTCTGGAGAAGGATGGGCTTTCAAATCTGGTCCAATACACATCACAAAAGACAATGGAAAGGCTGATAGATAGTTGGTTTCCTAGTACACAAGGATATCAAGAACACTGTATAGGCTCTCAACCAATCTCAGGAAGGCTCATTACCACCCGCCTCAGTGCAGTCCCTTTCAACATCACAGTCATCCAAGCTTATGCACTCATCATGCATTATAATGATGAGGTCATTGAGGACTTCTATAACCAAGTGCAAGATGTCCTCAACAAAGCTCCAAAGAAAGGTGTTATAATCCTTTAAGGGGATTGGAATGCCAAAGTGGTTGTTGGTGCACAGTCAAATTGTAAAGACACCTGCAACAGAGCTTGGAACCCTGAGACCAAAAGCAGGGGAGAAAGACTACTGGAATTTGCCACTTATAACAATCTCCATCCATCCATCCATCCATCCATCCATCCATCCATCCATCCATCCATCCATCCATCCATCCATCCATCTTCTACTGCTTATCCGGATCTGGATCGCGAGAGTAGCAGCCTAAGCAGAGCAGCCCAGACTTCCCTCTCCACGGCCACCTCCACCAGCTCTTCCAGGGGAATACCGAGGCATTCCCAGGCCAGCCGAGAGATGTAATTTCTCCAGCATATCCTGGGTCTGCCCCGGGGTCTCCTCCCGGTGGGGCATGCCCAGAAAACTTCCCTTGGGAGGCGTCCAGGGGGCATCCTAACAAGGTGCTCAAACCACCTCAACTGACTCCTTTCGATGTGGAGGAGCAGCGGTTCTACTCTGAGTCTCTCCTGAATGACCAAGCTTCTCACCCTGTCTCTAAGGGAGAGCCCAGCCACCCAGCGGTGAAAACTCATTTCTACCGCTTGTATCCGTAATCTCATTCTTTTGGTCACTACCCATAGCTCGTGACTATAGGTGAGAGTGGGAACTTAGATGGACCAGTAAATTGAGAGCTTTGCCTTTTCGCTCAGCTCTCTCTTTACCACAACAGACCGGTTTAGCATCCGCATCACTGCTGACGCTGCCCCAATCCTTCTGTCCAACTCCCGCTCCCCCTTACCCTCACTTGTGAACAAAACCCTGAGATACTTAAACTCCTCCACTTTAGGTAGCAACTCCCCCCTGACCTGGAGTAGGCACTCCACCTGTTTCTGGCTGAGCGCCATGGCCACGAACTTGGAGGTGCTGATCCTCATCCCAGCTGCTTCGCACTTGTCTGCAAACCGTCCCAGTGCATGCTGTAAGTCATAGATTGATGAAGCCAACAGGACCACATCATCCACAAAAAGCAGAGACATGATCCCGATGCCACCAAACCAGGCACCCTCCACCCCTTGGCTGCGCCTAGAAATTCTGTCCATAAAAGTTATGAACAGAACCGGTGACAAAGGACAGCCTTGGCGGAGTCCAACACGCACCGGGAATGAGTCCGACTTACTGCCGGCAATGTGAACCAAACTCCTGCTTCAGTCATACAGGGACCGAATGGCCTGAAGTAGTGGGCCCTGGACCCCATACTCCCAAAGCAACCCTCATAGGGCACCATGAGGGACACGGTTGTAAGCCTTCTTCAGGTCCACAAAACAGATGTAGACCGATTGGGCAAACTCCCATGCACCCTCCAGTACCCTTGCAAGGGTAAAGAGCTGGTCCAGTGTTCCACGACCAGGACGAAAACCACATTGTTCCTCCTGAATCTGAGGTTTGACTATAGACCGGACTCTCCTCTCCAGCACCCCAGCATAGGCTTTCCCAGGGAGGCTGAGAAGTGTGATCCCCTATAGTTGGAACACACTCTCCGGTCTCCCTTTTTAAAAAGGGGGACCACCCCAGTCTGCCAATCCAGAGGCACTGTCCCCGACCTCCATGCAATGTTGAAGAGGCTTGTCAACCAAGACAGCCCAACAGCATCCAGTGCCTTCAGGAACTCAGGACAAATCTCATCCACCCCTGGAGCCTGGCCACCGAGGAGCTTTTTAACCACCTTGGCAACCTCAGCCCCTGTGATAGGTGAGTCCTCCCAAGCACCCTCAGACTCTGTGTCCTCTTCGGACAACATGATAGTGGGATTGAGGAGATCCTCAAAGTATTCCTTCCACCGTTGGATGATAGTTGAGGTCAATAGCACTCCATCCTCGCTGTAAACAGTAGGGACAGAGCACTGTTTTCCTTCCCTGAGCCACCAGATGGTTTGCCAGAATCTCTTCGAGGCCAACCGAAAGTCACTTTACATGGCCTCTCCGAACTCCTCCCACACCCAAGTTTTTGCTTTAGTGACTGCCAGAGCCGCATTCTGCTTGGCCTGTCGGTATCTGTCAGCTGCCTCTGGAGACCCACAGGCTAACCAAGCCTGATAGGACTCCTTCTTCAGCTTGACGGCTCCCCTCACTACAGGTGTCCACCAGTGGGTTCGGGGATTACCGCCATGACAGGCACCAACAACCTTGCAGCCACAGCTCTGCATGGCCACCTCAGCAATGGAGGTGCGGAACATGGTCCACTCGGACTCAATGTCCCCATCATCTCCCGGTATGCAGTTGAAGTGCCGCCAGATGTGACAGTTGAAGATCCAACGAATGGGAACCTTTGCCAGATGTTCCCAGCATACCCTCACACTCATTTGGGCCTGCCCGGTCCGTCCGGCCTCCTCCCCCGTCATCTGATTCAGCTCACCACCAGGTAGTGATCAGTTGACAGCTCTGCTCCTCTCTTCACCCGAGTGTCCAAGACATACGGTCGCAGATCAGATGAAACAACTGCAAAGTCAATCATCGATCTGCGGCCTCATACTGGCAAACTCACCATGAAACCATGAGAACTCCCATAAATGGATATGGAACATGCCAAATGGAATCTACCACAATCAGATTGACTACATCATGATCTCACAATGGTTCAAGAGTGGAATCAAGCAAGCCAGCACCTTTCCTGGAGCAGATATAGGAAGTGAGCATGACCTTGTCATAATAATAATAATAATAATAATAATAATAATAATAATAATAATAATAATACTTTATTTCTAGAGCTCACTTATATACAGTACTCTAAGGCACTTTCCAATAAAATTGAAAGAAGAAGAAAAAAACATATATAAAATTTCCTAAAAAACATACAAATATATCATAATATGTATTATATAATAATTAAATTATTATTTACTAAATAAAAATGTTTAAAGTCCTTTTTTAAATGAATTTAAATTGGTTTAAAAATGAAGAGTTTCTGGTAAGTCATTCCAGAGTTTTGGAGACGAGAAACTAAATGTTCTTCCCCCAAATGATTTCTTCTTTATGCTTGGAATATTAAGATAGTTCTTCCCATCCCATGATGACTTTCATGTTTGTCTCAAGAAGACCAAAATACAGCAGAACCCTTGAATCAGATTTGACATGGAACAACTTACAGACCGGGAGGTCATGCAGAGTTTCCAAGCTTTCACTGGCAGAAATTTTGCCCCTTCTCATCTTGGAGGAAGATGTTGAAAGCCTTACCACTAAAATTCCATCAGCAATGATAGACGCAGCTACTGCCACACTGGGGAAACATTGATAAAAGTGGAAGCCCTGGGGGTGGCATGGCGATATAGTGGTTAGCACTGTCTCCTCACAGCAAGAAGGTTCTGGGTTCGAGCCCAGCGGCCAATGGGGGCCTTTCTGTGTGGAGTTTGTAAGTTCTCCCCGTGTCTGTGTGGGTTTCCTCTGGGTGCTCCAGTTTCCCCCACAGTCCAAAGACATGCAAGTTAGGTTAATTGGTGGCTCTAAATTGACCGTAGGTGTGAATGCAAATGTGAGTGTGAATGGTTGTTTGTCTCTATGTGTTAGTCCTGCAGTGATCTGGCAACTTATCCAGGGTGTACCCCGCCTCTCACCCATAGTCAGCTGGGATAGGCTCCAGCTTGCCCATGACCATGCACAGGATAAGCGGTTATGGATAATGGATGGATGGATGGATGGAAGCCCTGGGTAATTGATGAGATACTCCAGCAGTGTAACAGAAGTTATAAGCTCAAGAGAGGAAAATACACCATTGATGGCTCAGCCAAGCATAAAGAAGCCAACAAGAAGGTCAGAATAAGCATTAGAGAGGCAAAAAATGGACTGAAGATCAGTGCAAATTGAAAACTGCACCAACAACAAGAACCACAAGAAGACTTTCCAAGTAGTCTTTCCTTCGACCTAACCAAGAAGAAAGAAGAAGAAGAAGTCAGCAATATATAGGATGAAGTAGGAAACTGCCTGAGAGAGGAGATGGATATTACAAACAGGTAGATTGAATATTGCTCCAAGCTTTACAATCACACAGTTCAGGGAGACCCAGAGGTACTCGCTGACATAGGCCCAGGAGAGAAGTATTACTTTCCCATCCTCTGAGAATGAAAGAAGGAAAGGCTCCAGGAATTGATAACATCCCCTCCAAACTCATTCAAACAAGGTGGGAGTACTACCATTGAAAAGCTAACCAAAATTTGCAACTACACCTAGCAAACAGGGGCGGCACGGTGGTGTAGTGGTTAGCGCTGTCGCCTCACAGCAAGAAGGTCCAGGTTCGAGCCCCGTGGCCGGCGAGGGCCTTTCTGTGCAGAGTTTGCATGTTCTCCCCGTCTCCGCGTGGGTTTCCTCTGGGTGCTCCGGTTTCCCCCACAGTCCAAAGACATGCAGGTTAGGTTAACTGGTGACTCTAAGTTGACCGTAGGTGTGAATGGTTGTCTGTGTCTATGTGTCAGCCCTGTGATGACCTGGCGACTTGTCCAGGGTGTACCCCGCCTTTCGCCCGTAGTCAGCTGGGATAGGCTCCAGCTTGCCTGCGACCCTGTAGAAGGATAAAGCGGCTAGAGATAATGAGATGAGATGAGATGAGACCTAGCAAAGAGGACAATGACCTTCCATATGAAATCATTTGCTGGTAATAACTTTACCAAAGAAAGACAATCTTCAGCAATACAAAAATTATTGTACCATCAGCCTCACTGGCCACCTCTGCAAATTGATGCTTCAAGTCCTGCTCAACAGTCTGAATCCACAGGCAGAAAATTTCATTGCTGAAGAGCAAGCAGACTTCAGAGAAAGAAGGAGCACAGTTGAACAAATTTTCAACCTGTGTCTACTCTGTGAAAAATATTAGCAACCTCAAAGACACCCTTGCCATGTCTTTGTAGATTTCAAAAAGACGTTTGACAGGGTATGGCATGCAGCTCTTTAGACCACCATGCAAAAGTATAACATGGGCAAAATATTGTCCATACAACTGAACAACTGTCCAATGACACCACCAGTGCAGGACTTGTCAGTGGCTCCGTCAGAAAATGGTTCCGAACCACAGTCGGAGTGTGTCAGGGCTGCCTTCTATCTCTGGCACTTTTCAACATCTTCCTGGATAGAATTATGACAGAAGCATTGAAACACCACACAGGAATTGTCAGCATTAGAGGGTGCAACATCACCAACCTTCATTTTGCAGATGACATCGATGGGCTGGCAGGATAGAAGAACAAGACTCAAAGGACCAGGTGGAATATGTGAACATCTTCCAAATGTGGAATGGAAATCAGTACAGAGAAAACCAAACTGATGACAAATGGTCCCAAGGTATCACAGCACAAGTAACCATCAAGAACCAAAGCCTGCAAACAGTTTTGAAGCTCAAGTACCTTCGTGCTATAATATAAGAAGAAGGATCCAAACTAGAAATCATGGCCAGGATAGTCCAAACTACAGCAGCACATGCCAGATTGAAAACAATATGGAAAGACAAGAACATCACTCTCAGATCAAAGCTCAGGTTCATGCAAGCAATGGTTATCTCAAGGCTCCATTTGAAACATGGACACTCACAGCAAACTAGGAAAGAAAATTAAGGCCACGGAAATGTGATGCTTCCAGGGCACGGTGGAAGGAACAAGAAGAAGAGGCAGACTAAAGAAGAAATAGGTGGATACCATCAAAGAATGGACTGGGTCTGACTTCTCCTCAACATGAGTCGAGGCTAAGAACCATCAGAAATGGTGAGAGCTGTTCAGACATGCATCTGTTGGGGTACCATGACAATCCAAAGGCTGATGGGACTTGAATCAGAAAAACCATTGACAGACATATCAAATGATTCCACTTTGTGAAATCCCCTTTAGATTGTGCATGCAATGTGGTATAATTATCTCATATGTCATCAACAATATAAAAAGGCAAACATGAAATACAGTGCTTTGGAGAAAGTAGAAGTAAATGGACTATGCAAACTTTATCCAACCAAAGTATACAAATTACACAAAGGGATGGCAGATACCTATGTTTTGTGTGGTTTGAACAGAAGAACAGATTTTCTGTTGAAGAAGAGCCATGGCATGATTAACAACTTAAAACATTTACCTTAAAAAGAAAAACAATCAAAGATGGCATTGCTTATCTGCTATTCCATGAGTGATGATTCAATGTTTCTAATAGTTTTATGGCTATGACGAGGCCCTGTGCTAGAAGGCTCAACCAAACATTACATTAATGGCATTTAGTGGATGCTTTTATCCAGAGTGATGTATAACATACCCAGAGCAGTCTGGGGAGCAGTTGGGGTTAGGTGCCTTGCTCAAGGGCACTTCAGCCATTCCTGCTGGTCCAGGGAATTGAACGGGCAACCTTTTGGTCCCAAAGCTGCTTCTCTAATCATTAGGCCATGGCTTCCCAAACAGGTTTCATAACAGTAACACTGATTTACTGATTAATAGTCAAAATTTTTAGCACTCCATCCTGCCACTTTGAGCACTTGTTGATATTTTTTCGAAGAAGAAGAGAAGAAGCCAAGCTAAGAAGCCTTTATTTGTCACATGTACACTCAAGCACAGACTTAAGCACACAGTGAAATTTAACCTCTGCATTTAACCCATCTGAAGTAGTGAACACACAAGTGAGCAATGAGCACACACATACTCAGAGCAGTGGGCAGCTATGCTACAGCGCCCAGGGAGCAGTTGTGGGTTAGGTGCCCTTGCTCAAGGGCACTTCAGCCCAATCTCAGGCCATGGCCACCCCGTGTCTTTGAATTGTAGGGGAAACCGGAGCACCCGAAGGAAACCCATGCAAACACAGGGACAGCATGCAAACTCCATACAGAAAGGCCTGCGTCAGCCGCTGGGCTCAAACCCAGAACCATCTTGCTGTGAGGTGACAGTGATAACCACTACACCACCGTGCTGCCCAGAAGATCTTAGAAGCACTTCCTTGACAAGTCTTCTGAAAGGACAATTATAACCATGCTTGTACAACATCAGTTATTAAAAAAATATTGTAAGAAGTCCACTCAGCATCCCCCACATTTCAGAAATTGTGCACATACTACAAATAGCACAAGTTAGACAAACTAATGTTTACTACACTGTCTAGAACTAAACACCCCACTTAGAATCATACAACAATGTGAAGGCAGAAAAGCTAAATGCCACCACAACATAAACACAGTCCAGGAGCACATTTTACTTGATCCAACATCAAATTCTGAAGAATCCTAACATGCAATTTTGGTGGCTTTCATATGACTGACTTGTAATAATAATAACAATAATTTTTTTAAGAAAGCTGTAAGCACTAACCCTCCCCCTTGCTCAAAACTTATTGTTCTGTAATCCTATATCCTGGTTGCCCTGGGCAATACAAGTATACAGGTATTGTATTCTAACAATACTGAAATATGAGTTACAGGAGGAAACTATTATAACAAGAAGCACCTGTGTTTTATTTATAGGCACACGCAGGGAATCTCCCATAATGCTTTGCTTCAGAAGGCCTCCTTGCTGCTTAACCTGAGCTTTCACAGAGGGGTCCACACCTACTACAGCAGAGTCATTGATCTGGTAAAGAACAGAAAAGGCATTCATTAAAGTCGGGTAACATTATCTTCTCTGGAAATATCCTGAAAGAAAGACATTTTCAGAATGGATAAAAGGAAAAAAAACAACTTAGTTAAGCCTTTCGAAGTTGCTAAATATTAAACGTCATTGAATTAAATTAGCAGTGTACATGAATTGCTGCTTTTAATGGAAGCTTTTTTTTTTTTTTGGAACCCCTACATAAGAATTTACATTACATTAAAAAAATTATGTTCAGACGAATCTGGTTTTGATTACATCATATTTGAGATATTCTGTATCCACTGACTCTAACATTAAAAAAGTACACAGAAACATTATATAATTCCAGTCTTGTATTGAACCATTTCATAGAGGTATTTACAGAGTTATTTAAATGTACCGTAGTGTAACAGTCCACCAAAAAAAAGTAAGTAAATAAGTAAGTAAATAAAAATAAAAATGAAAAGTCGTAATGAATGCAATTTAATTTTAATGAGTAATCATTAAAATATTTGCTTTACCCAAATATTAATAAAGCGAAATTGAATTGCTGTCACATTTCCATGAATATCTTACTTTACACACACCTGCAACTGAAGATCTTTTGTATGTCTATAACTACAGTATTAGCATTCTTTATACTGATATTTTTCCACTATGCTGTTGAATGCTCAGATCTGACTGATTAAATTTCCATAACAGCAGCTCTGACAATGGTGATGGCTGTAATTCATTCACTGGTTTATATTAATTAAAGGTAGACTGCCTTTCAGATTTTTCAAGTGTAGGTCATAAAAAGAATTTTCCCTGACACCCAATAATTTTTGTTTAGTGGACCGAAGGCTACTGAATTCGAATCACAGACTTCCAATTATTATTATTATTATTATTATTATTATTATTATTATTATTTAAATAGAACAATGAATGAATTTAGGGCTACGTGGCCCTAAATTCTCCACTATTTTTTCCTGCTTCACCATGACCCAGTTCAAGATACTACATCAAGCATCACATGGTGGGCTTTCCCCGTTCGTGCAAGGCATTGTGGGATACAAATTTGAAACAAGAGAAAAAATGGAGGACGCAAATGAAATGTGAAAGACCAACTACAGTAACGGAAAGCGAGAAGAAAAGATGTTATGTTGCGAAGGAAAGGAAACGCAGGACCAATCTAATAAATATCGGCAGTCAGCGAGCACCTCGGTGTGATCAGCTGTTCGTTTAGCAACAAAATTATGTAACTGTCAGTGCAAGGTTAAGGTAAACCTGTAGATGGCAGTAATGCAACACTGTGGATGCCAGCTGCCGTAAAACCCAAAAGAAGAAGAAACAGGTAAACTTGCGCATGCTCACGCACAGACTTCCTCTGTCTGATTGACTGCACGAAGAGTGGGAAAAAAAACAGGCCATTCTGTGGCTGTTTTTTTTAGATATTACAGAAATAAACATATATCACAATGACCAAATTTCAGAGGGAACTAAATTTCACCGATTTTATGAAATTGAAAGGCAGTCTAGTTTTAATACTAATGTGCTCATTCCACAACATTAAATCTATAAATTATAAACTATAAATGGATAAAAAGTGTGATGTGGTGTCATTCTTTAACATATAAAACACTGAATTCAATGGCAATTGGTTGTGATACTAGAGGAAATAAAACACTTGGAGGTGTGCTATTATAGGAAAATAATCCATGATGTTGTGATGCTTTTTATATCTTACAAAATTGGAATTATATACAGTATTGGGTTTATGTCCAACTGTATTATTATTATTAGTAGTAGTATTATTAGTATTAGTATTAGTAGTAGTCGTAGTAGTAGTAGTAGTAGTAGTCGTAGTAGTAGTAGTATTTCTTTTAGTTGTTGAGTTGATGGTGTTTCACCTGCAGTAGGGGTTGCTTTCCTGGTATGGTGAGCCAAGTAATTTCCCAAAGGTAGCCTTTACAGTCCGCTATACTATTTACACTCAGCAGGCCCAGGTCTGGAATGCCTTGCAGAGCATATTTCAGGTCGTCTGCACTGATGTTTACAGACAGATCTACGACACACAGAGATAAATCGGTACATGGCACATTGCACATGTAATTCTGCTTTCACTTTGTCAAAGCCTGGTTGAAAGAGTACTATAACATTCATGAAAGGATCAGATATACAGATTTTTACAAGTTGACTGTGGCTATGTGTCAAATATACTGAAATTGCACAAGCAATTAAAGACAACACGCCAAAAATTACAACCCATTAAAAAAAGCAGCCAGCATAATCTCACCTTTCACCGTCTGGCCGAAGATCCCAATGCTGAAGGTGCCGCTGAGAGGAGGACTGGCATGTTGCAAGCGTGTCACAGTGACAGTGGTAGCGCCCTGAGCCAGTACTAGCATGTCCTTACTGGTGTTTATTTGCTGAAGTATTTTAACAAAAATATCAAGAAAGCATAAAAAAAGAGTTAGCTGAAACACTATACACTAGACGCTATACATTTCTTCTAGAAAACAACTTATTTCTATTGTTTTTCCTAATTAAAACAAAAAAATTCTCTCTTTTATTTGACTGCATAGCTGGCTTATTTTGGCAACTACTTCTAGGTGAACCACTGAATGATAAGAAGTGAGACAAGATGAAAAAAGGAGGGCAACTCAGAAGAAACTGTGCAAGAGCTCTGGAGACAATTTTGTTGGAAAAATTTTTCACGCCCCTTCATCTGGTGCTCACTGGCTTCAGGTCATATCCTTGGTCTAAAAATATATGTGTTGTTTTGCTGTTGGTAGTTTTCAGAAAAGGTGGGGAGTGGTCATGTAAAGTGCCACAGTTTCACCCTGACCTGGAAGGCCTGAAACTCTTAACTTGCTTCATTACCGTCCAAGTACAAATATACTGACACACACACACACCTGGAGGAAGCCGATCTCTAGTAGAGGGAAATCAAAGCCACAGTTATATGGAGAGACAGTGATTGTGTAGCAGATATCAGATGAATTGGACAACTTCTGCACTGAGAGCTTCTCAATAAATTGACCAGAATCAGCCAGAGCCGGAGGTCTTCTCTTCATTATAGCAACTAAAAAAAAAAAAAAGATTAAGTTCATAGGTTAAAGTCAAAGTCAGCTTTATTACAAATATGCATATTGAACAATGAAATGAAGTAGTGAGCAGGCTTGTAGTACTCGAGTCTGACTCGCGCCCTAATTTAACGTGACTTAGACTTGAGCACTGATGACTCGGACTTGTACTCTGACTCGTGCATTAACTACATTCGGACTTGTAAATTGGGGACTTGGACTCGGCTTTTTCCTTTATTTTTTGCAACATGCCATAATAATTTGGCATAAGATATTTATATCTACATCAATTTTAATACTAATTTCGTGCAAGTGTGTCACACCTGTGGACAGCGCGTGTACCAAGCGAACTCTCGCGCACGTGCCATAAATGACTCGCACCTGCACAGAATTAAGGTGCAATCAGCACGCCTATATAAAAACGGTGAAAACACACTCACTTTGCAAAGTATTGAGTTGCACTGCTGAGCCTTATTTCCTTGTTTGGTTTCCTGATCCCTGATTTCCTGTTTCTCGTCTTTGATTCTGCCGAGTCTACGATAGCCTGTTTGTGCCTCGCTCGACCTATTGCCCGTTTCACTGTTTTATGATTTTGCCTGACATTCTGGATTGTTTACCGTCTTCACTTGTATTAATAAACACACCTTCTGCACTTACATCCATCTCCCAACCATCTCTGACAGAATACTTCACATTCCCTGACAAAGAGAAGCACATTCACCTGTTCATACGTCATGTTCAGGAACGAACTAATGTTAATGGCGCTAAAAACAGCCACCGTCAAATGGTGCAGTTGGAGTCCTGTTCTCGGACTCAACTCGAAATTTTTTTAATGACTTGGACTTGAACACTGGGGACTCGAGACTGGACTCAGACTCAAGGTTTAGCCCATGTTTACATTAGACCGTATCAGCGGATCATCAGATTAACGTTTTTAAAATGATTAGTGTGCACACAGCAACACCAATACACGATTTGCGTGCACACAGCAACACCAATACACGGATACGCTCGGCTCTGCAGGCATCCTGCGCTCCAAATCACTCCGCCCTGAACAGCGAGTGCCCTCTGGAGGGTGCGCACTCCGGCCCTGCGCAGCTCACACAGCGCGCGAGTGAAGTGCACGAGCCACGATTCGGGACTGAGCCGCTGTGTGTGTGATCCCAGCGCATATCACTTACCACTTGCAAGTGGAAGGATGGCAAGCCTATAGACAATCATAACTACACAATGGGCAGTATTTGCATCAGTATTTGCAGTATTTTCATACTTTTATACTCTTTAATGAAAGGTGATACAAGGCGGATGTCCGCGCCGTTTTTCAGCAGTCGCGTCACATGACCAACGCCAGCGAATCAGGAAGGTGGATGTCACAGTGACGTTGTCCAATGATGACGCCAGCTAGAGCTCAGCACAGCGTATCCGCGTATCTCAATGTTTACACAGCACCAGAGCTGACACGATCTGGATTGAATACGTGGACGCTGGCGGATTCCCGTTTCCCGGCGTTTCCAGGCGGTTTAATGTAAACGGACAGTGCATCCGCGAAGAAAACGAGACAGATACGGTCTAATGTAAACTTGGCCTTAGTGACTCACCTACAACACTGGTAGTGAGTCTTTCAGTGCCTCATTATAGACTTTGAAATGAACAAGTGGAAATAAATGAATCTTGTGTAAAATTCACCTTTTAAAATGCCACATGAAAAATTTGTAGTGTCGAAAAGCCACATGTGTAAACGGTGATCAGTGTGAATTATATCATGTGACTCTTCTTCCACAGGTTTTCGGTTGGTTTTCAGTTTTTACATTTTTAGTTTTAGCTCTTTTGGACTATTTTTCTGAAATTAGAAAAAGACAAGGAACTTTCACGAACCTTTTGGGTCGCTCACAGTGGCCGTTTTCCCAAGCTGAACTGTGTCTATGTAGTAATCTCCTGTGCCTTTGTACATACATACTTGAAGAAGTTGGTAGTTACTACCCGGGTAGCTTCTCTGCAGACCAGATAAAAGGTCTACGCACATATATTTCCATCTAAAAAAAAATCATGTTGCAATAGTACAGACTCCAGTGCCTCAAAGAACACGATAAAATCAATCAAAAATTGGAAAAGGAACCATTTAATTACATTAGGGATTTTTGTAATGCATCAGAATTATCTGAAAGGTTTTTTTTTTTTGTTTGTTTGTTTTTGTTTTTCTGCTTTTTTACTTGTACTGCAGTTAGAACTTACACATCCCCTGGTTCAAACAATGCGGAGATTACAGTGGTCTGTTGGGAAACAGCTCCTAAACTATTCTTGTACGTAAACACCAATTCCAATCCATTCTTTGGGTGTCCTTTGTATGCAAAGCAGAGCTTTAAAAAAAGAAAAGGAAAATTACATAAAAGTGTAATTACAAATTCAAATATCCTTCCAATTATTCCTTAGAATCTACAAACTCTAAATTCTATACATTTCTCACATCGAGAGTTAAGACTAACACATACTGAACATAATGCTGGTTTTATTTTAGAGATCTACTGACCAATGAGAGCACAGATCAACTTTGAACCTGACTGTTTTAACTGTTTACGCCTATCAATTACGTAGTAGTACAGCTGCTTACTGTGCCATACTGCTGAAGGGACACAGGCCCATATGTTGCTCCGGACACAGTCACATCATCTGATTTAAACAGAAGGGTTGGGTTCATCAGACACCAACATCCACAGAAAGCCTCGGTGTCAGAGACCCTCGTCCCTCTCAAGCTCACATCGCCTGTAAACTGAAATGGTGGGAAATGCCTTTAAACCACCTCAAACCGAGCAGCACTTCTGAGACCTGTATGACTGATTATGCTGCTAAACAACACCACCGTAATGTCCACTGTAAAAGACAGAATCCTACCATACCGGGTTTTCTTTCAATTGATCTTCTCTGTAACTGATGCTAAAACCTACAGAGATGCAAGGATTGGGGTTTTATTCGCTCGATATTTTTGTGTACTTACCCCAGTAATGTTAGTCTCATAGTCTCTGAAATATTTAACAGCAGAATTTTCCACATTTAACAGCTCCTTGGGGCAATCAGCAGATACCATGGCCTTCAGTGCAGTGGTCACCTATAGGCAGAAAAATTATAGATATGTATTTACATTAGGAATTATTATAAAATCATTATATTATGAAAGGTCCCCAGACCTTACACATTTTACAGCATAAAAAATAATAATGTGTGACCTTATAAGCTTTTATCTGGCATTTTGACCAAGAATAATTAACTTTAAAGTGTAACTGGGGGCTGAATATCAGTACGTGTGTAAGACGTGGTTGTGTTCTTACACAGAATTATAAGTTTTAATGTATTTTTATATTGTTGAATAGTTTACAATTAAATGTTTACTTTTTAGAAAAGAATTTCAGATTTAAGTGACATATGTTATGTTTTAGATGCGCCTTGGGGCGGCACAGTGGTGCCGTGTTTAACACTGTCGCCTCGCAGCAAGAAGGTTCTGGGTTTGAGCCCAGTGGCCGACGAGGGCCTTTCTGTGTGGAGTTTGCATGTTCTCCCCGTGTCTGCATGGGTTTCCTCTGGGTGCTCCGGTTTCCTCCACAGTCCAAAGACATGCAGATTAGGTTAATTGGCTACTCTAAATTGTCCATGACCAAAAGCAGTGCAACAGAGGAGTGGCTAGCCAGTTGGACTTACTTAGCCAAGAAACCCTAGGAAAGGGACCTAACCCAGAACACACTGGGTGGGCAAAGAAGAAGATGTGTCTTAGAAAATATATCCATCCATCCATTATCTGTAGCCGCTTATCCTGTTCTACAGGGTTACAGGCAAGCTGGAGACTATCCCAACTGACTATGGGTGAGAGGTGGGGTACACCCTGGACAAGTCACCAGGTCATCGCAGGGCTGATATTAGAAAAAAAAAAAAAAATATATATATATATATATATATATATATATATATATATATATATATATATATATATATGAAAAAATAAAACTTTAAAAGCAATATTTTATCATAATGTGGCTCAAAAGATCTTTCTCTGCTGAGTTTAATACCATTCATTATCTAGAATGCTTTTCCATTACAAGTCATGTGTGAACCGCATCCAGTCCCAGCCAGTCACACTCACATTCACAACTATGGGCAATTTAGAGTAGTTGGTTGACCTAGTCTGCATATCTCTGAATTGTGGGAGGAAACCCACGCAGGAATGAGGAGAACATACAAACTCTGCACAGGAAGGCCCCAGCCGACTGTTGGACTCAAACCCAGAACCTCCTTGCTTTGAAGTGATAATACTAATCACTGCACCACCATGCCACCCTATTATCATTTATTAATAGTAAAAGTATTTGATCTTACAGTATAATAAGGTTGTATCTGCATTTGCCCATTATTAACATTTACTTACTAATTGTCTCCGAATTTCAATAATGTAAATGTAAAGTAACTTGAAAATATAGAACTTGTTGAACTATAAATGTAAATTTCAGATATTTGCTAGCTGGTTTGATGTCCCATATCTCAGAAAAGCTTTTCACCCAGACAGAAGCTAACACTAAGATCACAAACAGAGATGCAGTTATAGTATGTTGATGTTTTTGGATTCTAATGCCAGAGAACTGCTTCGTCAAGAAGTAAATTTCTGTCTCTCTATTAGCAGCACAAGAAAGACAAGAGACCTCAGTCACAGATGCATTGTAAGGTAGAGGGCTGGATGGGATTCCTCCCCACACCAGTGTGAAATTTTTCAAATCTGCTTTTCCTTTCGTCTTCTCTGTAATGGTGATGTTCACGTTTGCTCCATTTGTCCAGTACTGAAGATCCTGAAAGTCACCTGACAGGGAGACATGATGTCATGGCTTTGCAGAAATTATAGTGGCTTACAGAAAGGTATATTTTGCTTCAAAATGTGTTAAAAGATAATCATCACCCATTAAACTTTTTATTTTGGTTTTATATGCTTATGGTATAAGCAGGTATAAGCAGAATAACAAACGATGCAAAAACTGCAAAGCACACAATCCATGAGAGTTTTCTGGGTCAGAAAACCAAAAAGAAACAGTTGTACCTCGGATTGTTACAAAGCACTGACACTGGAGATTCCATCCATGATTGTTAAATAAATGTAAAATTAATTATTATAATTAACCTTAGATTATGTGTCATGTCCATGATACAATTAATTACTTGTTACTATCCTTATCCTTAATTTCCTTCAGGATGAATAAAGTATCTATCTATCTATCTATCTATCTATCTATCTATCTATCTATCTATCTATCTATCTATCTATCTATCTATCTATCTATCTATCTATCTATCGAAATGATAACGTATTAGAAGAGTCCATAAATGTACACTTGGGACCTGCTGTAAGATTAGAAATTTAATCTTACAAACAATCAATCAAACAAACAAACAAACAAACACCTTCTGACCAATCAGAGTTGAGAATACAGTATTGTGGTATAACATTTTTAACACATTGTGTGTCATATTCTGTTAAATACTGTAATACTGTAAGCCATTGCCCAGTCACTTTCTGGATATTGACATAACTATTTTTGATTTTTCTTCACAGTGTTGTGTTAAAACAGTGCTCTAGTATGGAACAACTGAATGATTTTGAAATTTATACACATTACATTATACTGTAGGCATTTAGCAGACGCTCTTATCCAGAGCAACCTGGGGAGCAGTTGGGGGTTAGGTGCCTTACTCAAGGGCACTTCAGCCATTCCTGCTGGTCCAGGGAATCAAACCAATAACCTTCTGGCCCCGAAGCTGCTTCTCTAACCATTAGGCCATATACCGTTGACACAAGCTAAAATATAGCTGTTCTGAAGTTTGTCCAAGCATAAACAAAGATGACTCATCCCATGGTAACTCTTACCTCTGTTAGAAATGAAAGTGATGGTGTACTGTGACTGTTCGCCCAGCTGCTGCTTTGTGACACTGACTGTGTCTGGTTTAATGGACCAAAGAGCATTCAGTTCAGCCTGTACCACTTGAGCAGGTGCACTGACCGGAATCAGCCCTGTAATAGAACAGAACCGGATTAGTCGTGCCAGCATAATGATGCAACTTGACACTATTGAACATGCTGAAATAGGAAGCTTGATCTAAAGATAGACAGTTTAGAGACACATTCTGTATGTATTTTATACTATTCACTAATTCCATCGAAGTTTTACCACAAATCTCTGACTAAACCTGTTTTGCTCGCTCCGTAGACAAGACCATAATAGGTGTAGTCACAACTGCCAAGAGAAAAGCAGTTACTGCTTATAGTCACTGTTTGCACCTCCTGGACTGGTGTCACTGTGCTCCAGCCCTTAAAAGCAATCATCTAAATGTACAAACAAACAAAAAAACACTCAAATAAATCAGAAGTAGATCATTCAATTGTTTATTTCCATTTCACTAAGATAACTCATTTACTGCATTAATTAAAATGAGCTGGAAATAAACAATCAGCTTAAAACACCATAACCATACTTATACTATGACCCACCTGAATCTCATCCAGCACGTCGTAGCTGGCGTTTATAACTTGTATCTCATTAACAGCATCGACAGTCTGCTGAGCAGTAAAAGTGCTTTTCTCTTTGTAAAATCCCACATCAACTGAGGCAATATGTCCATAATCTTGACACAAGACCTCAATGTAGTACCTGCATGAATATGTTTGAATAAATCAGTTTGAATAAAGCAGAAAAATATATTTGAGGATACGTACAAAGTAGAAACAAGCATCAAGTATATACACAGAAAAGAAAAAAAAACAGAACTGAAAGGTTCTGATGATGAGCAATGGTGAGTTTTTTTGGTTTATAAAGGATTAATTGGAGCCCTCTTTGAAACACTGGGAAACACTGAAAAGTAGGGTTCTACGTAAACGCTTAAAGGAGTTTTTCAGAGGAAAAAGCTGAAGAACACTAGGTTCTACAGCTAAGTGTACCATTTCAGTATCACTGCTGCCCTCAGAACAGTCAACCACCCAAACATCTGCTTTTATTCTACAACCCCGATTCCAAAAAAGTTAGGACAAAGTACAAATTGTAAATAAAAATGGAATGCAATAATTTACAAATCTCAAAAACTGATATTGTATTCACAATAGAACATAGACAACATATCAAATGTCGAAAGTGAGACATTTTGAAATTTCATGCCAAATATTGGCTCATTTGAAATTTCATGACAGCAACACATCTCAAAAAAGTTGGGACAGGGGCAATAAGAGGCTGGAAAAGTTAAAGGTACAAAAAAGGAACAGCTGGAGGACCAAATTGCAACTCATTAGGTCAATTGGCAATAGGTCATTAACATGACTGGGTACAAAAAGAGCATCTTGGAGTGGCAGCGGCTCTCAGAAGTAAAGATGGGAAGAGGATCACCAATCCCCCTAATTCTGTGCCGACAAATAGTGGAGCAATATCAGAAAGGAGTTCGACAGTGTAAAATTGCAAAGAGTTTGAGCATATCATCATCTCCAGTGCATAATATCATCAAAAGATTCAGAGAATCTGGAAGAATCTCTGTGCGTAAGGGTCAAGGGCGGAAAACCATACTGGGTGCCCGTGATCTTCGGGCCCTTAGACGGCACTGCATCACATACAGGCATGCTTCTGTATTGGAAATCACAAAATGGGCTCAGGAATATTTCCAGAGAACATTATCTGTGAACACAATTCACCGTGCCATCCGCCGTTGCCAGCTAAAACTCTATAGTTCAAAGAAGAAGCCGTATCTAAACATGATCCAGAAGCGCAGACATCTTCTCTGGGCCAAGGCTCATTTAAAATGGACTGTGGCAAAGTGGAAAACTGTTCTGTGGTCAGATGAATCAAAATTTGAAGTTCTTTATGGAAATCAGGGACGCCGTGTCATTCGGACTAAAGAGGAGAAGGACGACCCAAGTTGTTATCAGCGCTCAGTTCAGAAGCCTGCATCTCTGATGGTATGGGGTTGCATTAGTGCGTGTGGCATGGGCAGCTTACACATCTGGAAAGACACCATCAATGCTGAAAGGTATATCCAGGTTCTAGAGCAACATATGCTCCCATCCAGATGACGTCTCTTTCAAGGAAGACCTTGCATTTTCCAACATGACAATGCCAAACCACATACTGCATCAATTACAGCATCATGGCTGCGTAGAAGAAGGGTCCGGGTACTGAACTGGCCAGCCTGCAGTCCAGATCTTTCACCCATAGAAAACATTTGGCGCATCATGAAACGGAAGATATGACAAAAAAGACCTAAGACAGTTGAGCAACTAGAATCCTACATTAGACAAGAATGGGTTAACATTCCTATCCCTAAACTTGAGCAACTTGTCTCCTCAGTCCCCAGACGTTTACAGACTGTTGTAAAGAGAAAAGGGGATGTCTCACAGTGACATATGGCCTTGTCCCAACTTTTTTGAGATGTGTTGTTGTCATGAAATTTAAAATCACCTAATTTTTCTCTTTAAATGATACATTTTCTCAGTTTAAACATTTGATATGTCATCTATGTTCTATTCTGAATAAAATCTGGAATTTTGAAACTTCCACATCATTGCATTCCGTTTTTATTTACAATTTGTACTTTGTCCCAACTTTTTTGGAATCGGGGTTGTATTCATTTACTGGATATGAGCAATCGTGCACTCTGATTGGCTACTCTACTACTAGGATATCAGCTCATATATCATGAGCAGAGAAAAACATAATGGCGGAGCGTGTTGCTGAACCAACCGATTCATTACATTATTTTTAAGTCATTTATGGTCTCATTTCTTTACATGTGCCTCAGATTTTTGCACAGTACTGTATGTATTCACTCATTTATTTCAGTAACCCACCCAGGGAACACTGGGTATGAGATGAGAATGCACCGCCACTGCGTCGAAACATGCACACACAGCTAATTCACCAATTTCCTTTTTTTTTTTTAGAGGTGGGAGAAAACCAGAGAACCAGACACTACAGAAGCTCCACACAGACAGTAACACACATATACTGCATATGTTATACAGTCAGAAACTGGGTTTCCATAGTCACATATACTCCAAAAAGCAGCAAGGTTACAAGCTTTTAATTAAAACAGACGATTCCTCACGTTATACATTAAAATCATTCCATCTACATACACACAGTACAGAGGAATGGTGAGAAGAATACACCGACTCTCACTTACGGCTTTCCGCTCTCCAGCCTCATGACTTCAGACTTCTGTGTTGGACTGTGGTAGAAACTATTGGTCCACCTTGTATTATATGCAATCATGACCTTGTGAAAGAAACAGGACAGCTTAATTGTAAAACTGTATTATGAATCAAACTCGTTGTATAAAGAGACATTCTTATTTTATATACACTGACATGTATATTATGTCTATGAATGATTTTTTCAAAAAACATTGCAACTTTACATGAATTCATGATATGAATTCTGATATGGCTTGCTATCAATTAAACAGAAATGCAAGCAACTTACAATTGGAACAGAACAAGCAGATCCAGTATTGTCATTATTATTACAAAGGATGTAATAAAAGAAGTGCTTTCTAAAGTGTTTGTGTAATACCTTATCTTCTGGCTGGCCTGTTTTACTGAAATACAGCTGAACTAGGTCATCTGCTTTAACTAGAAAATAGTAGTTGTCAGTCTCCATGGGAACAAAAAAGCCGCTGAGTCGAGCCACAAAATATTTCAATTCTAAGGGCCACACATAGGACAAGGAGTCCACCCACTGGACTGAGTACTCCGGCTGATTGGAGGTATAGCTTAGAACCTCCTCTAAACGCTGTGGTCTGCTGTTATTCCATATCTCCATTTTCAACCCCCTGCCACCTGCAAATACACAAATTTTGTGAATAATGTCAGAAACAATGTCAGAAATACTGTAAAATTGGCAGAGATATATGAATAAAAGTTGGAATGTTTACTATTTGCATTCAGTTTAGTCACTGCCCATTCTTACCCTATAGCTTGTTCTCCCTATAACCACATGATAACACAATCACATCCATAAGTATAGCAGGTGTATAGTAGTTGCTAGTTACATAATTAGAATTTATAAGTTATAGTCCACTTGCATGTGACGTCACAGCCGATCCAGATTGTAAACAGACGCCATCTTGTCGGTCAAATGCCATATTTCCGCCATCGCAATTTACCGACACTGACTTTCATTGTTTTTCGCCTAAATCTGCAAATATTACCATGCCACAATGCCGGAGAGTTGTATGGCATATAAATGCCACAACAGGAGAGGTCAGAAATCGGGAAGAAAGTTTCATAGGCTGCCACGGGACCCTGACAGGCGTGCAAAATGGATTGCTGCTATCAGCCGGGCCGATCCAAACAACAACAACAAGGCATGGGTACCGACTGGAAAGAACGATCACTGGTGCCTGTGCAGTGACCATTTCATCTCAGGTTCGCCATGTGTTTATTCCAGTATATCCATGTGGTATCAGTACTAGTACTCAATACTTAAGTGACTTATCCGTCCAATGAGGATTGTTATTTTCTTGTTTACAAGATGCCACATCTGAGGGCGGCTGACAAATCCTGAATTTCTGTAAAGATAACTGTCCAGAGATTTATAAGCACGCAGTGCTTCACCACTGAACAGCGAGGGAAAGTTAATGGGGTAATTATACACATCGGGGTATCCCACCTCTGGCAGTTCAATATCCACTGACACGGTCGTGAAAACTACGTCCAGTAATCGATAAGGGTCACTAATCTGTAGGTCGTTTATTTTAGACATACATCTAGTTATCTGTTCATTAGAAAAATGAGCCGTGTAGTCCGTCAGTTGAAATTGATCCATTTTGTACACGAGTGCAACAATATTCAGCTGTGTTGTTGACCGACAAGATGGTGGCTGTTTACATTCCAGCCGGGATTCGGTCACGTGACTGCAAGAGGTCTATAGTACTTGTACATTCATAATATTTAAAACACAATGTTTATATAATAAACATTATGTACACAATATCGTTCTATTATTTAACTATTATTCCACAAAATCGACTCATACGTGAGCTGATAGCCAACGAGGCGTGTGACATCTTGTTGGCTATAAGCCATGTACGACCAGATTGAGTGGAATAATTGTTTTAATCTATCCACATTCACTGCATTTTGAGGAACAGAGCATTTTTTGTAATTTTTATATTTTTGCAAATTCAATAAATAAAAACTTTATACAAAATGTCCAACAAAATCGTTTCTGCTTAGGCAGACTTCTTAAAAACCTATCGATGGCTGCAGGAATTGACTTTAGTGTTGTTTTTTTGTAGAAAGTGCCGTCTCGCTGTCATGCTGAGGTATAGAATATCTTTAGACATTTATTTAATTATTCCTTGGACATTTCAGTTATGTAATTTTCAAACTTCTTTGAGCTTTTGAACCAGTCTAAAAAAAAAACCAACAAATTTTAATGCTTAAAGATGAAGGATGTAAGCAAACCAGTGAAGTGACAGGAGCAATTTGTGAAAAATGTGATAATAATAATAATAATAATAATAATAATAATAATAATGGGCGGCACGGTGGTGTAGTGGTTAGCGCTGTCGCCTCACAGCAAGAAGGTCTGGGTTCGAGCCCCATGGCCGGCGAGGGCCTTTCTGTGTGGAGTTTGCATGTTCTCCCCGTGTCCGCGTGGGTTTCCTCCGGGTGCTCCGGTTTCCCCCACAGTCCAAAGACATGCAGGTTAAGTTAACTGGTGACTCTAAATTGACCGTAGGTGTGAATGTGAGTGTGAATGGTTGTCTGTGTCTATGTGTCAGCCCTGTGATGACCTGGCGATTTGTCCAGGGTGTACCCCGCCTTTCGCCCGTAGTCAGCTGGGATAGGCTCCAGCTTGCCTGCGACCCTGTAGAACAGGATAAAGCGGCTAGAGATAATGAGATGAGATAATAATAATAATAATTCTTGAAAATAAAAAAGATACGTTCTTACCATCAAATATATTTATACCATATTTTGTTGTTTTTTTTTGTATTTTGGGGGGTTTTGTTTTCGAGTAGTTTTTAATTTCATCCTCCATTGGTTCAGCAACACACACTGCTATTTTGTTTTTCTCTACTCACAGTAGAGATAAAGCAGTAGCATCATTCTCTGGGGCTGTTTTGCTGCCAGTGGAACTGGTGCATTGTATTGTGGATGGAATAATGAAGAAAGAGGACTACCTCAGAATAATTCAACAAAACCTCAAACCATCAGAAAGTTGGACACAATTGGGTGTTTCAGCAAAACAATGACCCCAAATACACATCAAAGCTGGTTGTGGAGGATAAAGCAGACTAATATTAAGCAAAAAAAAAAAAAGTCCTGACTTCAACCCTATTGAAAATATGTGAACTGTGCTTAAAAGTTGGGTCCATGCCAGGAAACACACAAATCTAATTCAACCCTATCAATTCTGCCAAGAAGAGCGGTCAAATATCCAGCCAGAATTCTGGCAGAAGGTTCTTGAAGGCTAAAAACATCTGGTCAAGGGGACATTTGCTGAGTGACATTTAACCATATATTAGGTGTGGTGTGCGCATATTTTTGACCCTGTACATATAATTTTGTTTCTGTGTCAATAAATTGAAACTTGTGCACAAAGTTCTTTTTTTCAATTTAAATTCTATGTTGTACAATCACTCTGCCACAGACAAAGAACATGTCCATGACGAAACAGTATTCATGTCTGTGTATGTAAAATTCTGACCGCAACTGTATATTAAGGAATATAAATATAATCACTTAGGTTTGGGAACCTATTTCATTCAAAGTATCATCTGCCAATATAATGGAAATATAATCATAATCATAATGAAATTCATTATTTATAATTAAGTATAATTAATTGTTATACATACAGGACGCTTTTTCAATGGAATAAAAACGTGTTCTATTCCCTTCTAGCGGGTTCCATTCATTTGGTTTGATAGCATGCAATATTGTTAGCATATCGCTTATCCTATGTGTATTACGTCACTCTACCCAATGGAGAATGAGCGTTGAATATGGTTTACGATATTGCATGGTTGTCAAGACAACATGACGTCACACATCGGAGACGTAAAACTTCTGTGCTAGCGAGCAACTGTGACAATTTGTAAACAAACATGGCTGCCAGGTTTGCTCCGTTAAGTATGGAAGATTTTGAGAGAATTTTGAAAGAGAAAGACACGTTGAACACCCTAAAAGAATGTGTATGTATAATAATAAAAGTTATAATATTGGCTGGATTTTTTCATAGTATATCAGAAACAAGGAAGGCCAAAGAGAAGATACATGGATGTGGTGAGAGAGAATATGAAAGTGGCAGGTGTGGTCGAGAAGGATGCGGAAGACAGGGAGCAATGGGGACGAAAGATCCGCTGTGGCGACCCCTAATTGGGAGCAGCCAAAAGAAGAAGAAGAAGATATCAGATATGTTTCATTCAGCTAGCATGATATTGAACTCATCTTCGATTCATTCAGTATCATGCTAGCTGAAAGGAATATATCTGATATACCACAAAAAAGCCAGCCAATATTATATGAGAGACACAACATGAGATAACAATGCTGTCACAGAGACATTGTAAAAATCTTTTTAATAAAATACTGCACTTTGTATTGCCTATACAAAGGCTGTACCATGAATGCAACTACAACAATTAAGTAAAATGTCACCTGGAAACAGTGTCATGTTGCTCCATTCATCTGCCGGAGTTGCGCAAATGATTGTCTTATCTGTTACATTCTGTACAGTGCACTCTTGACCTTGAGAAAAACAAATTGTAAAAAATCTCATGCATGTACATTCATCTCAAATGAACAAAGAAATTAAAAAAAAAAAATCCAATTAATACCTCCCACTAAAACCATTGCCGGACAATCTGTCTCATCAAAGTGGTTCCCCTGAATTGTGAGCAAGGTGCCACCAAGCATACTCCCCTGAGAAGGGTACACTCCAGTAACCTCTGCAAGAAACAGTCCAGGTTATCGAGAGTCAAATTAAGGAGTGCAACCTCCTACATCATACATGATTTAAAGTTTCGAGACTTTTAAAAATTTTATTTGGACAGATGCATTGAACATGTACTAGTAATTGTATGACATGAATGGTGTTCATTCAGCACTCACTGGATTTTCTACAGTGGTAATTGAAAGTTTGGGAACCCTTTAGAATTTTCTATATTTCTGCATAAATATGACCTAAAACATCATCAGATTTTCACACAAGTCCTAAAAGTAAGAGAAGGTGGGTTGTGCAGCAAGAATAAAGTTAATGTTTTGGAATGGCCAAGTCAAAGTCCTGACCTTAATCCAATCGAAATGTTGTGGAAAGACATGAAGCGAGCAGTTCATGTGAGGAAACCCACCAACATCCCAGAGTTGAAGCTGTTCTGTATGGAGGAATGGGCTAAAATTCCTCCAAGCCGGTGTGCAGGACTGATCAACAGTTACCGGAAATGTTTAGTTGCAGTTATTGCTGCACAAGGGGGTCACACCAGATACTGAAAGCAAAGGTTCACATACTTTTGCCACTCACAGATATGTAATATTGGATCATTTTCCCCAATAGATAAATGACCAAGTATAATATTTTTGTCTCATTTGTTTAACTGGGTTCTCTTTATCTACTTTTAGGACTTGTGTGAAAATCTAATGATGTTTTAGGTCATATTTATGCAGAAATATAGAAAATTATAAGGGGTTCACAAACTTTCAAGCACCACTGTATTTGCGATCTATTTGCAGGGGATTTAAGATAAGATAAGTTAAGCTTTATTCATCCCTCAGTGGGGAAATTTACATGTTCCAACAGCTCACAGATAGAAAGAGTAAGGAATAGACAGTAAAAAAAAAAACCTTTAAAGATTCATTTAATTTGGCCTGTTTTGAAAGCAACAAAATGTACTTTAATTCATATATACAGTATCTATTTGATTTTATGGGCGACATGCACAGTGGTGTAGTGGTTAGCGATGTCACCTCACAGCAAGAAGGTCCTGGGTTTGAGCCCAGCAGCCAACGAGGGCCTTTCTGTGTGGAGTTTGCATGTTCTCCCCATATCTGCATGGGTTTCCTCCGGGTGCTCCGGTTTCCCCCACAGTCCAAAGGCATGCAGTTAGGTTAATTGGTGGCTCTAAATTGACCGTAGGTGTGAATGTGTGTGTGTGAATGGTTGAGAGGAGAAAACCTCTATAAAAATACTGTAGAAGGCAACGGGAAACTACTACTGTAATGTTCACTAGAAACTTTGATGGCTGAAGCCGTCAAAGTGGCCACATTGCTGTAGTGATATGCCTGGATGGATGGATTTGATTTTATACTACACTTGCTCTGTGAGCTTATCTCATTGAATATTAGTGTGGCTTGTAATAGGAAGGGTGTTGTTATTGATTGATTGGACTAAATGTGTCCTGCTGTCTAATTATGGAGTCTTTGTCTTCCATCACACTAAATGGTCACGTGGCGACGCTCATGTGTTTCTCATCTCATCATCTCTAGCTGCTTTATCCTGTTCTACAGGATCGTAGGCAAGCTGGAGCCTATCCCAGCTGACTACGGGCGAAAGGCGGGGTACACCCTGGACAAGTCGCCAGGTCATCACAGGGCTGACACATAGACACAGACAACCATTCACACTCACATTCACACCTACGGTCAATTTAGAGTCACCAGTTAACCTAACCTGCATGTCTTTGGACTGCGGGGGAAACCCACGTGGACAACATGCAAACTCCGCACAGAAAGGCCCTCGTTGGCCACAGGGCTCGAACCCGGACCTTCTTGCTGTGAGGTGGCAGCGCTAACCACTACACCACCATGCCGCCCGCTCATGTGTTTGAATTTAGAAATATACAGTTGTTTGTGAGATTTTTTCATGCACTAATGATGGTGCAACCACATTTTATCCATGTCTATGTCATATAAAATTCATGTTTGTGGAAAAACTTGGCCAATTCAGATTTTATTCAATTTGGGAGTCTGAGTTGGAATTACATACCAACCTTGCTTCAGTGGAAAATAAGAAACATTCACTCAATCAATCTACTTAGTATTATATGACATTAAGCAGACACTCTTCTCCAGAGCAATGTACAATATACCCAGAGCAGCCTGGGGTTAGGTGCTTTTCTCAAGAGCACTTCAATCATTCCTGCTGGTCTAGGGAATCAAACCAGCAACCTTTTGGTCCCAAAGCTGCTTCTCTAACCATTAGGCCATGGCTTCCCCGTAGTACTATTTGAATTTATACAGTAACAGAAGTGTCACTTATAATTCCACTGTATAGTATCAACCAGAAGAGTGTGGGTTCCTCTCAAAATTTCTTCCTCGTGTCATCTCCTTGCCACTGTCTACTGTTGCTTGTTCGTTAATGATCTGAATTTGCATCTACAGTTGCTTTGGGACAATGTCCATTGTTAAACTATTATACAAATAAAATGGCATTGAATCAAATTGAATTGAACTGAAAGTACTGGCTAAACTGAACAAGCTGTGCTTATTTTTTTCTTGTTCATTCAGTACACTGACTCGTTCCCCTTTTACCTTCACTTCCACTCATTTACCTGCATATGTTTGAAACATTGCAAGCTTATTCAGTGCTGACACATAGTAGACCTTGAAGTCTGGCAAGCTCCTGAAACACAGAATATATTTTGATTTGTCATTTTTGATACACAATAGACGTTTCAGTCTTTCAGCATTGCAGAGATGCAGTAAGCTGTAAGTATTTCACTGACCTTCCGTAATCACTGTCAAGAATGTAGCTGAGGTTGTGATGTCCTAGTAGGGGCAAAAACCATATTGGATCATGTTGCAATGGAAATAACTAAGTGAACACTAATACAAAATGAGCAACATGCTCCCTTACCCACATACGTTCCAGTCACTTTACAGCTCATGTATCCCCAGGTGCTTGTGTTAGAAAGCAAAGTCAAGCCATACCTAAGGAAGAAAGGCAACTGTGTGATAAATACTGAAATAATATTATAATTTGATTTTCAACTCCAATGATGTGTACTCACAGTGTGTCTGAGTTAGGTATCAAAAGATCACATGGCATTCCACCCATATATGCTCTGCATTCCAGAAAACATAAAAATACAAAATCAAACATAATATTTTACATACCACAACCTCAGAAGCATATATAAATATGTATATAATGTATATAAAAAACTGCATTATTAAAACCTGGAAGGAAACTTGACTGACTATGATCAGAGATCAATTAAGTGCTTGGTGAAATTGAATCGTAAAAAAATCTACAATTGAACTGATGGCTATGTTTAATAGTGAAAGTAAGAGCATTTTCACATGCACAATGTGACAAGAGCTCATAGGATTGGGATTAAACAGCTGTGTGTCCATAAGAAAACTATGTGTTCGGCTAATCGGGGGAAAAAAAGGCCTCAGTTTGCTTGGAAGTATAAAGATCGGACTTTGGAGCAACAGAAAGAAGGTCATGTGATCTGATGAGTCCAGATGTACCCTGCTCCAGAGCGATGGGCATTTCAGAGTAAGAAGGGAAGGACATGAAGCGGTGTCCCTACAGTATCATGCATATTGGCCACTGTACAAGCCTCTGGAGACAGTGTGATGATCTGGGGTTGCTTCAATTGGTCAGGTTGAGGCTCAGTAATGTTATATGGTAATAAAATGAAGTCAGCTGATGACCTGAATGTACTTGACCAGGTTACCACATCAGTGGGGTTTTTCTTTCCTGATGGCACGGGCATGTTCCAGGACAACAATGCCAGCATTCATCAGGTTAAATTGTAAAAGAGTGGTTCAGGGAGCATGTGGAATCATTTTCACACATGAATTGGCCACCACAGAGTCCATTGAAAGTCTTTTGGATGTGGTGTAGAAAACTTTACAGAGTGATTCGATTCTCCAATTGTCAATACAAGACCTCAACAAAAAACTAATGCAACTCGGCCAAAATAAATGTTGTGACACTGCATAAGGTTGTCGAAACAATATCACAGCAAATGATAAATCACGACTGACAAATCATGGAATATTTATTTACCTTAGAAATCTTACATCAAGCCCATTGGAGCTTGTTGCTGTGTTGCTGCCATATACATCAGTAAAAATTCTCCCACGGAGAGTAACTACAGTGCCTGGATTATTTGACAAAGAAAAACAAATCATTTTCACCAAATTATTTTCCCCCATTCATATGATTACAAATAAGGTATGTAGCGTAGATGAAAACTGCACCTGGAAGACCAGTTAGAGGGGTGATATACTGGATGGAAGGTGTCCTGTACGAACGAGTCTGAAGTGCACAACAACACAACAATGCACAATAGGATATGAGTACTACAAGTTATAAAATAAAACAATAAGCCACAGCTAATGCTGAGAATGAAATAAATGAAACTTACATAGAATATACATTGATAATTCCATGGATTTCCTCTGCACATTTCACTAGTGGGAATGGGAACACCATCCACTTTGACAATGAGCATGTAATTATCTTGTGGCATTGGTCTGGAAAAAAAGACAAGTAGCTTTTTCAGAAATTCAACAAATGCTTCCGGAGACTTTAAAAATGGATGTAACTCAATGTTTATAACCTATACATACTTAGTAAAACACAGACGAAGTTTCACCAAGTGGAACAAATCAACACAACAGCAATAGTCTTTGTGAATCTATAGTCTGGGCTAGAAAAAAATTAGCCTCACCCTTTATACTAGTTTGTGTGTATAACTGTTCATATAAATTAATTGTTATATATCCATCCATCCATTATCCGTAACTACTAATCCTGTGCAGGGTTGCGGGCAAGCTGGAGCCTATCCCAGCTGACTATGGTTGAGAGGTGGGGTACACCCTGGACAAGTCACCACATCATCGCAGGGCATTGTTTTATACAGTATATATATATATATATATATATATATAGTTTATATATGTAACAATTATTCTACGAAATTGAGTCATAGATGAGCTGATAGCCAATGAGGCAAATCCACATTCACTGGATTTTGAGAAACAGAGCATTTTTATCTCATCTCATTATCTCTAGCCGCTTTATCCTGTTCTACAGGGTCGCAGGCAAGCTGGAGCCTATCCCAGCTGACTACGGGCGAAAGGTGGGGTACACCCTGGACAAGTCGCCAGGTCATCACAGGGCTGACACATAGACACAGACAACCATTCACACTCACATTCACACCTACGGTCAATTTAGAGTCACCAGTTAACCTAACCTGCATGTCTTTGGACTGTGGGGGAAACCGGAGGACCCGGAGGAAACCCACGCGGACACGGGGAGAACATGCAAACTCCGCACAGAAAGGCCCTTGCTGGCCACGGGGCTCGAACCTGGACCTTCTTGCTGTGAGGTGACAGCACTAACTACACCACACCATCTACAACTACACCATCATGCCGCCCCTGAGCATTTTTATTTTTAGTAAATTTGGTAAATAAAAACTTTACACAAAACGTCCGACAAAATCATTTCCACTTAGGCGGACTTCTTAAAAACCTATGGATGGCTGCATGAATTGACTTTAGTGTTATTTTTTTGTAGGAAGTGCCGTCTCGCTGTCGTGCCGAAGTATAGAATAGCCTTAGTCATTTATTTAATTCTTCCTTGGACATTTCAGTTCTGTCATTTTCAAACTTCTTTGAGCTTTTAAACCAGTCTAAAAAAATTCAACAAATTTTAATGCTTAAAGATGAAGGCTGTAAACAAACTGGCGAAATGACAGGAACAACTTGTGAAAAATGCGATAATGATAATTCTTGAAAAATAAAAACAAATATGTTCTTACCATCAAATACTTTCATTCCATATTTTGTTGCTTTTTTGTATATTTTTGGGGTTTTGTTTTCGAGTACAGTTTTTATTTCATCCTCTGCTGGTTTAGCAAAACGATCTGCCATTTTGTTTTTCTCTACTCACAGTATATAAGCTGATAGCCTAGTAGCAGAGTAGCCAATCAGATTGCACGATTGCTCATATCCAGTGAGTGTGGATAGAATAAATGTATCTATGTATATATATAAACAGTTTTATCTTGTATAATTATCCACTTTAAGACAAACAGTAAATAAGATGATTTATGATTTGGATTCTCTATGTATTATGGGTGATGGGCTTGGACCTTGTAGTATCAGTTATTAGAGATTGTTAGTAGTATTGTTCGTACCTCGTGTAGCATGTGATTTTGGTGGAAAGGGTGGCGTCTTTCTCTACATCGCAGGGAAATGATGTGGTCCTGGACACCAAAGTCACAGTGTTGCCAATGTCTGGGTTGCTGGCATCAAAACTGAACTGACTCTTCTGCGCAAAACCTGAGAAAAATGCATCAACATTTTGTAAAATATCAATAATGATTTTTATCATGGGCGGCACGGTGGTGTAGTGGTTAGCGCTGTCGCCTCACAGCAAGAAGGTCCTGGGTTCGAGCCCCGGGGCCGGCGAGGACCTTTCTGTGTGGAGTTTGCATGTTCTCCCCATGTCCGCGTGGGTTTCCTCCGGGTGCTCCGGTTTCCCCCACAGTCCAAAGACATGCAGGTTAAGTTAACTGGTGACTCTAAATTGACCGTGAGTGTGAATGGTTGTCTGTGTCTATGTGTCAGCCCTGTGATGACCTGGCGACTTGTCCAGGGTGTACCCTGCCTTTCGCCCGTAGTCAGCTGGGATAGGCTCCAGCTTGCCTGCGACCCTGTAGAAGGATAAAGCGGCTAGAGATAATGAGATGAGATTTTTATCATTTGTAAAAATCATTTCAGTTCAGTATATCCCCTTCGGAAATAATGTGTAGAATTGTACATGTGACGTTCCATAGTGTTTTCTCTTATGTCCGAAGGGGTTATGTACAGCAGGTGTCAGCTAGCCGAAGTAACCCAATAGCCTTTTAAAGCAAGTGCAACATTGCTGTTTGTACTTATGCCTACCTTGTCCTTCAATCGTCAGCCGTGTTGCTCCATTTATGCTACCCAGTTTAGGGCTGACTCTCTGGACAAGTTGGGCTCCTAGAGAATGGTTTGAAAATTGTTAATTTCTTGGCTGATTATAACTTGGCAAATGTAAGCATACTGTAGGTTTGCTATCAGCACTGAAGATTAAAGTGGGATGCTTTTATATCTTGCCTGAAAAGTTGAGCTGGAGAATCCAGATCAGAATGCACAAATGCACTCCTGTCTTTTGCATGTTGACTAATCCAGGCGTACGCTTCCAGTGTCTTGGTCACATATGGAAGGACGACTGACTTGAAACAGGATGTTGCTCTGTGTATTTGTGAGATAATATATTTGGATTTCGATAACACCAACCCCGTACTGTTGCACACCTTAAGACCTGTTTGTAGGAAGAATGAGACAAAATAACACCTGAAATGCTTCATCACTTGGTGTCTTCAGTCCCTAAACATCTTTTAAGTCTTGTGAGAAGAAATGGCGACATTATAAACTAATAATTACTTGATTGTCACAAACTTTTTTTTTAATGTGCTGCAAGAATCAAAATTTAAAGAAGGGTTTATTAAAAAAAAAAAAAGCCACACACACAACAATAAAACCCATGAGGTGAAGCATCAAATAATGTGCTACTGTACTGTTTTGAGTGTAATACAGGTCAAAGATTATTTACACATTATTAATTTCAGTTTTAATTTCATTTTTAACACACCGTTCAAACTTTTTCTGATTTTGGGGTTGTATGTAGTATTAGTCTTTATTCATAACAACATCTTTTGCTACATTACTATGCATCTGTTACGTAAAAATCACAAATTATTACCTCTGGTAATTCTCAATAAATAGTTGATAAAAACCTTGTGATACAAACTATTCAGCATGAATTATTAAACTAAATTCACATCTTATTAACACTCCAGCCAAGTATTAGTGACTTATTCAGTGTTTATTATGTTAAGGCCATGAACAGCACTCCCCAAAGAGGATAGTATTAATTCATTCACTATTAATTAATATTTTGTGCCACCATGGAATGTTCTTTATATTATATGGACACATATACGCAAAAATATATGCAAGTTAATCAAAAGAATTTTAATTTTGAGCCAGTTTGCTATTTTGACAACACACGTCCAGTCAGCAGGAAAACACTGGGAGTGACATCACTGGAGTGAAATATCAGAAAATATGTCACTCAGATCTGCAATGCATTTTGTATGAAAAATGCAAATTTTTCAAAACAAGAAGATAAACTTCATATCTTCAAGCCAATGTGTGGTTTTATTTTTATTATATAGACACATTCACAAACAAAAAGTACCCACATTTATAAAATAAATAAATAAATAAATAATCATTGACTTCCTTACAAGTGAGGATATTGAAAAACAAGTTACTCAATGTCCCGGATGTAGTTTGTATGAAAAATACGAGTGGCGTATTTCCCAGTAAAACACTTGTGTCCATATAATATAATAATATATTTTATTATATAAGGGTGGCACAAGCAAGAAGGTCCTGGGTTCAAGCCCAGCAGCCGGCGAGGGCCTTTCTGTGTGGAGTTTGCATGTTCTCCCCGTGTCCGCGTGGGTTTCCTCCGGGTGCTCCGGTTTCCCCCACAGTCCAAAGACATGCAGGTTAGGTTAACTGGTGACTCTAAATTGACCGTAGGTGTGAATGTGAGTGTGAACGGTTGTCTGTGTCTATGTGTTAGCCCTACGATGACCTGGCGACTTGTCCAGGGTGTACCCCGCCTTTTGCCCATAGTCAGCTGGGATAGGCTCCAGCTTGCCTTGTATTTCAGACTGATATTTCCAAATTACATAATAAAATCCATCCATCCATTATCTGTAGCCACTTATCCTGTCCTACAGGGTCGTAAGACAGGATAAGTGGCTACAGATAACGGATGGATGGATTTTATTATATAATTTTGACATATCAGTATGAAATATAATTTTCATTTGAACTACATCCAGGACATTGAGTAACATATTTTTCAATATCTTCACTCATGAGGAAATTGATAAATTATTTTGATAAATTTGAGTACATTTTGTTTGTGAATGTGTCTATATAATAAAAAGAAAACCACATGTTGGCTTGAAGATATGAAGTTTATCTTCTCGTGTTGAAAAACTCATATTTCTACTACTCCTACCAATAATAATAATAATAATAATAATAATAATAGAATTATTATTATTGTTGTTGTTGTTGTTAACAACAACAACAACATTATTATTATTATTATTATTATTACATTTTTGATGGCACATACCTTTAAAAGCTGCACTCTCAAGCACACGATCCTGTCATGGCCACCAACAGATGAGTTTGGACCTTGCTTCGTCCTTTTATAGTCCCAAAGCCTCAAAAAAAAAAATGCAAAGCAGATCTCTAGCACCATTGTGCGTGATTGTTTGTGGATATTTTACAATGTCAAGTACACCTGAGTCATGTTTGGTCTGGACGTTGTCAAGCATCTTATCTAGAGCATCTGTTTTTGTGAAAAACCTGTTGGACCACTTGATGAAAGGGAGCTGAGTTCAAAGACATCATCAGTCTGGGAAAACATCAGCTGTCTCTGTGACTGAATTCGAGAAATTTAGAATATGGTATTTCGAGACAAAAATGGCAAAAAACCAAAACAACAACATAAAAAAAATCCTGTGGATTTGATCAAAACTGAGTTCTGCCAAATAGATTCAAGATTCAAAGATTCAAAGATGTTTTTATTGTCAATTCACTATATATCCAGGACATACAGGAGAATCGAAATGCTGGTTCTTTCTCACCTTACTTAGAAGAGCAGCTTATGAGGTGTATAGTGCAAATGAGCAACCGCAGCAGATACAACAGTAATGTAAATGATTGTAGTGTGATGTGCAAACGGCTGGTGTGTTTTTTTTCCTATACTTTCTTTCTGTCTGTACTATGAAAGCTAAGTCGAACCGGAGTCATATTCCTCGTGTGTGTAACATACCTGGCAATAAAGTGCTTCTGATTCTGATTCTGATGAGATAGAGTTTCTTGTGTGAATGAATGTGTTACAGACCAGGGGAAGGGGGTAGGGGGTAGGTAGTGGACAGAGTTCAGCATCCTGAAGTAGAGACTAATAAAAATACTTAAAGGTCTAAAACCTTGCTGGCTAAGTGTAATTTACTCATGCAGTGAATGTCAGGCTTCGATCAAGTCATTGGATATTGAGACACATGCTATAGTGAAATGGACATAAACCATATCAATTCAGCTTGTAATCACATACCAGCTGTTAAAATGCCTATGATGCTTTTGTGCCATCACATTATCATCAAAACAAACAACAATCCTGATGCACTGTGTCCATACAACAGCAGATCATTTTTAAAATGTTTAAAAAATAGAACAAGGAGAAATTTTACCAACAGCAGAGTGATTGTTGGCTGTGTGATTATTTCTCCACCAGTGCTCGCATGAACAGAGTCCAGTGGCGTGAAGAGACAACAATGAGGCCTGAGGTTCAATGCTGTGAGGAAATTTTATTACTGATTTGATAATCAAATAACTCATTTCCTGATGGAAAGTGAGATTTCCAATCTACTGGAGTAACGCTTTTATCCACTGATATATGGCACGGTGGTGTAGTGGTTAGCGCTGTCGCCTCACAGCAAGAAGGTCCTGGGTTCGAACCCCGGGTCCGGCGAGGGCCTTTCTGTGTGGAGTTTGCATGTTCTCCCCGTGTCCGCGTGGGTTTCCTCTGGGTGCTCCGGTTTCCCCCACAGTCCAAAGATATGCAGGTTAGGTTAACTGGTGACTCTAAATTGACCGTGAATGTGAGTGTGAATGGTTACTATTTACATAATAAAATAATAATAATAATAATGGGCGGCACGGTGGTGTAGTGGGTAGCGCTGTCGCCTCACAGCAAGAAGGTCTGGGTTCGAGCCCCATGGCCGGCGAGGGCCTTTCTGTGTGGAGTTTGCATGTTCTCCCCGTGTCCGCGTGGGTTTCCTCCGGGTGCTCCGGTTTCCCCCACAGTCCAAAGACATGCAGGTTAAGTTAACTGGTGACTCTAAATTGACCGTAGGTGTGAATGTGAGTGTGAATGGTTGTCTGTGTCTATGTGTCAGCCCTGTGATGACCTGGCGACTTGTCCAGGGTGTACCCCGCCTTTCGCCCGTAGTCAGCTGGGATAGGCTCCAGCTTGCCTGCGACCCTGTAGAAGGATAAAGCGGCTAGAGATAATGAGATGAGATGAGATATATACAGTGGTGCTTGAAAGTTTGTGAACCCTTAAGAATTTTCTATATTTCTGCATATATATGACCTAAAACATCATCAGATTTTCACACAAGTCCTAAAAGTAGATAAACAGAACCCAGTTAAACAAATGAGACAAAAATATTATACTTGGTCATTTATTTATTGAGGAAAATGATCCAATATTACATATCTGTGAGTGGCAAAAGTATGTAAACCTCTAGGATTAGCAGTTAATTTGAAGGTGAAATTAGAGTCAGGTGTTTTCAATCAATGGGATGACAATCAGGTGTGAGTGGGCACCCTGTTTTATTTAAAGAACAGGGATCTATCAAAGTCTGATCTTCACAACACATGTTTGTGGAAGTGTATCATGGCACAAACAAAGATTTCTGAGGACCTCAGAAAAAGCATTGTTGATGCTCATCAGGCTGGAAAAGGTTACAAAACCATCTGTAAAGAGTTTGGACTCCACCAATCCACAGTCAGACAGATTGTGTACAAATGGAGGAAATTCAAGTCCATTGTTACCCTCCCCAGGAGTGGTCGACCAGCAAAGATCACTCCAAGAGTAAGGCGTGTAATAGTCGGCTGTTAGGGTTTTGCTGGGATTCGAACCTGGTTCGTTGGTGTGATAATCCAGCAAACCCCCACTAGGCCACCAGGGGGATGACTCAAATGCAGAGGCGTGAGGCGGAAGTAGAAAAAGAATCAAAAGGTTTATTTAAACTATATACACTATATACAGGGCAAAACAAAAGACAAAGAAAAACCAAAGAGTATAATCCAAAAGAAAAGCAAAGTGCAAAAATACAAAAGCTAAGAAGATCAAAAAACACAGTACAAAGGAAACTGGAGATAAACATAACAGCACAAAGACTCCGTGACAAGAGGACTGAACTCAGGGGTATAAATAGACAAACTAATTAAGGACACAGGTGAAGATAATTAGGCAATTAACACAAACACAAAACACAGGAACAGTGGCGGCCTCTAGAGGCCAAAATAAACACGACATGAAAAGGAAATAACAGCGGCCTCTAGAGGCCAAAACAGTCCTAGTCCTAACAGGACCCCCCCCTCTAGGAGCGTCTCCTGACGTTCCCAGGGCGATCCGGATGGGCCGAATGGAAGTCCCGACATAGTTCTTTATCAAGGACATCCCGAGCAGGAACCCAGCAGCGCTCCTCAGGACCATAGCCCTCCCAGTCCACCAGATATTGCAACCCGCCGCGGACCCGGCGGGAGTCAAGCAGGCGATTCACAGTGAACACAGTCTGCCCCTGGAAGATGCGGGGGGGTGGGGGGTTCCTAGGGGCAGGGGCATACGTAGACGTCAGTACGGGCCGTAACAGGGAAACATGGAAAGTGGGGTTGATCCTCAGAGTCCGGGGCAACTGGAGCCGGTAGGAGACAGGGTTCACCCTGCGCACCACCTTGAAGGGGCCAATGTAGCGAGGAGCAAGCTTGCGGTTCTCCACCCGCAGTGGAAGGTCCTTAGTGGACAGCCAAACACGCTGCCCAGGGCGGAAAGCGTGTGCAGGTCTTCTATGGCGGTTGGCCTGAGTCTGGTTGGTTCTGGAGGTCTGTATGAGGGTCTTCCTGACCTTGCTCCAGGTCTTGCGACACCGTCTCACATATTGGTTGACCGAGGGCACCCCCGCGTCCTCCTCCTGGTCCGGGAACAGAGGTGGCTGGAACCCGAATTGGCACTGGAATGGCGACAGCTTGGTGGCCGATGACTGCAGGGTGTTGTGGGCGTACTCCGCCCATGGCAGCCAGGTGCTCCACGATGTCGGGTTATCCATAGCCAGGCCTCGCAGGGTGGTTTCCAGGTCCTGGTTGAGCCTCTCCGTCTGACCATTGGACTGTGGGTGAAACCCAGAGGAGAGGCTGGCAGTGGCTCCGATGACCTTGCAGAACCCGTGCCACACTCGGGAGGAGAACTGGGGCCCTCGGTCTGAGACGATGTCCTGTGGAAGACCAAAGACTCGGAAGACATGATTAAACAAAAGTTTCGCAGTTTCAAGAGCAGAGGGGAGTTTGCACAGTGGTATGAAGCGGCAGGCCTTGGAGAATCTGTCAACTAAGACCAAAATGACCATGTTACCTTGTGACTCAGGGAGACCCGTGATAAAGTCGACTGCCACGTGGGACCAGGGACGCCGGGGAATGGTCAGAGGATGCAGGAGACCCTGGGGACGCTGTCGTGGGTTCTTGGTTCTGGTGCAAACCTCACAGGACAGGACAAATGACCTTACTTCCTTCTCCATGTTAGGCCACCAGAAGCGTCTTTTCAGGAAGTCCAGGGTCCTCCGAGCTCCCGGGTGGGCGGTGAGAGGGGAAGAGTGACCCCACTGGAGAACCTTGGCCCGGGCTTGATGTGGGACGTACAAGAGGCCTGGTGGCCCCGTCCCAGGACCGGGGTCCTGGCGTTGGGCTCGTCGGACAGCCTCCTCAATACCCCAGCGGACAGGGGCCACAATCCGGGACACAGGGATAATAGGCCCGACTTCATTCTCCCTGTTAGTGGCAGAGAACAGTCTGGACAGTGCGTCAGGTTTGGTGTTCTTGGAGCCGGGGCGGTATGAGAGGGTGAAGTCAAACCGACTGAAAAACAGGGCCCACCTAGCCTGTCGAGGGTTCAGTCTCTTGGCTTGCTGGAGGTACTCCAGGTTCTTGTGGTCAGTCCAAACCAGGAATGGATGTTGTGCTCCCTCCAGCCAGTGCCTCCACTCCTCAAGGGCCAGTTTGACCGCTAGCAGTTCTCGATCCCCCACATCGTACCGGGACTCAGCAGGACTCAGGCGGTGGGAGAAGTAAGCGCAGGGGTGCAGCTTTCCTTCCGAACGTTGAGAGAGCACCGCGCCGACACCACTGTCCGAGGCGTCCACCTCCACGATGAATGGTTGGGAGGTGTCCGGGAGAACCAGAATGGGTGCCGTGCAGAAGCGGTCCTTGAGGTCTTTGAACGCCTTTTCAGCCTGAGGAGACCAGCCATAAGATCCACCTGTCCCTTTGGTGAGGTCTGACATGGGTGCTGCCACAGAACTGAAGTTCCTGATGAACTTGCGGTAGAAGTTAGCGAATCCTAAGAACCGCTGAACCTCCTTAACGGACTTGGGAGTAGGCCAGTCCCGGACGGCCAGGGTCTTGGCAGGGTCCATTTGGAGTTGGCCTGTCCGTACAATAAATCCCAGAAAGGAGACCTCGGGAACATGAAATTCGCATTTCTGGGCCTTGGCGAACAGATTGTTCTGTAGCAGCCTCTGGAGAACCTGGCGGACATGGTGGCGGTGCTCCTGCACGGTCTTGGAAAAGATAAGGATGTCGTCGAGGTAGACAAAAACGTATAGGTTAATCATGTCCCTTAAGACGTCGTTGATTAGGGCCTGAAAAACAGCTGGTGCGTTGGTGAGTCCGAAGGGCATCACCTGGTATTCGTAGTGCCCAGATGGGGTGTTAAAGGCAGTCTTCCACTCGTCTCCCTGTCGGATACGGATGAGGTGGTATGCGTTCCGTAGGTCCAACTTGGTGAAGACGGTGGCGCCTTGGAGCAGGTCGAAAGCTGTGGACATCAGCGGAAGGGGATATCGGTTGCGCACAGTGATCTTATTCAGGCCCCTGTAATCAATACATGGTCGGAGCCCCCCATCCTTCTTGCCGACAAAGAAGAAGCCGGCTCCAGCAGGTGAAGTGGAGGGTCGAATAAACCCAGAGACCAGGGCATCTTTGAGGTATTCCTCCATGGCCTTGCGTTCTGGCTGAGAGAGTGAAAACAGTCTGCCACGAGGAGGGGTAGTCCCAGGGAGCAAGTCGATGGCACAGTCGTAGGCCCGGTGCGGAGGAAGAACGGCGGCCCTGCTCTTGCTGAATACCTCCTTGAGATCCCAGTACTCTGTGGGAACTTGAGATAACTCGGTGAGATCAGGGGGCTCGGCAGGAGACACAGGAGAGCTAGAGAGCAGACAAGAGGCATGGCATGCAGGGCCCCATTCCACAACCTGGCTTGTTACCCAGTCTATGCGAGGGTTGTGGCGAGTAAGCCAAGGAAGGCCTAGAATAACTGGGAACTCAGGTGAAGGAATCAGGTGCAGGGATATTTCTTCCTTGTGACCTTGAGACTGGAGGAAAACTGGAGAAGTAACTTGGGTGACTCTTCCATCACCTAACGCTTGGCCATCGAGGGCAGACACAGACAGTGGGACTTCAAGAGGTGCAGTCGGAATATTGATGCTTTGGGCGAAGTGAATATCCATAAAGTTCCCAGCCGCCCCTGAGTCTATCAAAGCTTGACAAGAGTGGACAGACTCACCCCAGGAGATGGAGACCGGGATGTAGATTCCTTGGCCAGGGAGTCCGGGAGAGAGGGTAGGCCCCGTCACAACCCTCCCTCGGCTGGACGGGGCGGTCCTTTTCCCAAGAGTTCGGGACATGATGCTCGGAAGTGACCAGGCTTGCCACAGTAGATGCAGCACTTGTCCCTCCTTCTGCGCTCCCTCTCAGATGCGGACAGGCGAGTACGACCCACTTGCATGGGTTCTGGACAGTCACTGAAGGAGGTAGATGGTCTCCAGGTAGAGGTAGGGAGGCTGGGGGGGCTCAAGGCTTGGTGGCGTTCTCTCATCCTGTTGTCCAGACGAATAGCATGTGAGATGAGGGTTTCGAGGTCACTTGGGCATCCAATAGAGGCCAGACCGTCCTTGATGGGGTCAGACAGACCATGGTGGAAGGCTGACACCAGGGCAGTCTCGTTCCATCCACTTACTGCTGCGAGTGTTCGGAACGAGATGGCGTAATCTGCGACGCTTCCTCCTTGCCGGATGGACATGAGCTTTCGGGCTGCGTCGGTACTGATGTCTGCCTGATCGAAGACCCGAAGCATCTCTTCAGAAAACAGCTGGAAATCAAAGCACTCAGGTCCCTGTCTTTGCCAGATAGCAGTAGCCCAGGCTCGCGCCTTACCAGCTAATAAGGTGATCACAAAGGCAATCTTGCGGCGATCCGTAGTGTAGGTGGTAGGCTGAAGCTCAAAGGTGAGTTGACACTGGGTAAGGAACTCTCGGCACTCACTGTGCTTGCCGTCATACCTCTGTGGTGCAGGAAGGCTGGGTTCGCGAGGTGAAGAAGGCAGCATTGCAGGAGGCACTGGAGCAGGAGTGGGAGCTGGATCAGGAGCAGGAACTGGATCAGGAGCAGGAGATGCAGGCAGAGATGTCAGCTGTGCCAGGGTTTTCCCAATTTGCTGAAGCAGTTCCTCGTGGCGAGCGAGGGCCTCACGTTGGCTGGTGAGCGTACGTCCATGAGCGTCCATGGTCGCTCCGAAGCGTGTCAAAGCTGCCATAATTCCCTGAAGGTTAGCCGGGTAGACAGTTGAAGCAGCCTCTGCTGAGTCGGTCATGACGGAGTCTTTCTGTTAGGGTTTTGCTGGGATTCGAACCTGGTTCGTTGGTGTGATAATCCAGCAAACCCCCACTAGGCCACCAGGGGGATGACTCAAATGCAGAGGCGTGAGGCGGAAGTAGAAAAAGAATCAAAAGGTTTATTTAAACTATATACACTATATACAGGGCAAAACAAAAGACAAAGAAAAACCAAAGAGTATAATCCAAAAGAAAAGCAAAGTGCAAAAATACAAAAGCTAAGAAGATCAAAAAACACAGTACAAAGGAAACTGGAGATAAACATAACAGCACAAAGACTCCGTGACAAGAGGACTGAACTCAGGGGTATAAATAGACAAACTAATTAAGGACACAGGTGAAGATAATTAGGCAATTAACACAAACACAAAACACAGGAACAGTGGCGGCCTCTAGAGGCCAAAATAAACACGACATGAAAAGGAAATAACAGCGGCCTCTAGAGGCCAAAACAGTCCTAGTCCTAACAGTCGGCGAGGTCACAAAGGACCCCAGGGTAACTTCTAAGCAACTGAAGGCCTCTCTCACATTGACTAATGTTCATGTTCATGAATCCACCACCAGGAAAACACTGAACAACAATGGTGTGCATGACAGAGTTGCAAGGAGAAAGCCACTGCTCTCCAAAAAGAACATTGCTGCTCATCTGCAGTTTGCTAAAGAGCACGTGGACAAGCCAGAAGGCTATTGGAAAAATGTTTTGTGGACGGAGGAGACCAAAATAGAACTTTTGGTTTAAATGAGAAGCGTTATGTTTGGAGAAAGGAAAACACTGCATTCAAGCCTAAGAACCTTATCCCATCTGTGAAACATGGTGGTGGTAATATCATGGTTTGGGCCTGTTTTACTGCATCTGGGCCAGGACGGCTTGCCATCATTAATGGAACAATGAATTCTGAATTATACCAGCGAATTCTAAAGGAAAATGTCAGGACATCTGTCCATGAACTGAATCTCAAGAGAAGGTGGGTCATGCAGCAAGACAACAACCCTAAGCACACAAGTCGTTCTACCAAAGAATGGTTAAAGAAGAATAAAGTTAATGTTTTGGAATGGCCAAGTCAAAGTCCTGACCTTAATCCAATCAAAATGTTGTGGAAGGACCTGAAGCGATCAGTTCATATGAGGAAACCCACCAACATCCCAGAGTTGAAGCTGTTCTGTATGGAGGAATGGGCTAAAATTCCTCCAAGCCGGTGTGCAGGACTGATCAACAGTTACCGGAAACTTTTAGTTGCAGTTATTGCTGCACAAGGGGGTCACACCAGATACTGAAAGCAAAGGTTCACATACTTTTGCCACTCACAGATATGTAATATCGGATCATTTTCCTCAATAAATAAATGACCAAGTATAATATTTTTGTCTCATTTGTTTAACTGGGTTCTGTTTATCTACTTTTAGGACTTGTGTGAAAATCTGATGATGTTTTAGGTCATATTTATGCAGAAATATAGAAAATTCTAAAGGGTTCACAAACTTTCAAGCACCACTGTATACACACACACAGAGTACTGTGCAAAAGTCTTAGGAACATGTAAAGAAAATACTATAAACAGCAGTAAGCCATAATAAATGAAACAAAGTCAATATTTGGTGTGAGACGACTTTTTGCTTTAAAAAAATTAGTAGTCTCAGGTACAATGAGTGCAGGTTGATAAGGAAATGAGCTATAGGTTTTACTGAACATCTTACAGAACCAGCCACAGTTCTTCTGGACACGTTGAGTGTCACACTCTCTTCTTCATTTTGCACCAAAACCCAGCAGCCTTCATTATGTTTTCTTTTTTAATCTGAAAAGTGGTTTCTTATGTAAGATGCTGCTCAGATACAAACTTTTTTTCTGTAACATTTAATTTTATGCTGGAAAACAAACATTTGGATTCTAAAATGTTTTTGTCCTGATTCAATAATGTAGACGTCATAAAATAGAAATCTATAACAAAGTTTGTAAAAAAAATAGGGTGCCTCAGACTTTTGTACAGCATTATCTATCTATCTATCTATCTATCTATCTATCTATCTATCTATCTATCTATCTATCTATCTATCTATCTATACGTGGTGCTTTGAAGTTTGTGAACCCTTTAGAATTTTCGATATTTCTGCATTAATATGACCTAAAATATCATCAGATTGTCACACAAGTCCTAAAAGTAGATAAAGAGAACCCAGTTAAACAAATGAGACAAAAATATTATACTTGGTAATTTATTTATTGAGGAAAATGATCCAGTATTACATATGTGAGTGGCAAAAGTATGTGAACCTTTGCTTTCAGTATCTGGTGTGACCCCCTTGTGCAGCAATAACTACAACTAAATGTTTCTTGTAACTGTTGATCAGTCCTGCACACCGGCTTGGAGGAATTTTAGCCCATTCCTCCATACAGAACAGCTTCAACTCTGGGATGTTGGTGGGTTTCCTCACATGAATGTTAGGACTTGGGACTATCTTGCACTCTAAAAAATAATGGGGCCAGTACCGGTTCTTCAGGGTGATGCCATAGAAGAACCTTTTTCAGGGCTTCAAAGAACCGTTCATGCAACAGTTCTTTAAAGAACCATTTAAACCATTTGTTTGAGCAGTGAAGACAGATTTGTGTAAACATAGCCTATGTGCATTGACCAGCAAATGGTAAGAGAATGCCAGGCTCTGAAGAACCATTTCCAATGTGAAGAACCTTTCGCATAATGTAATGGTTCATCACAGAGTTTTGACTCTCCATGGAACCATCCAGAGATTTGAAGAACCACTGAAGCACCTTTATTTTTTAGAGTGTGGCCTCTAGAGGCCGCTATTATATCTTTTGTCTTGTTATGTTTGTTTTGACAGCTAGAGGCCGCTATTGTTTTGTGTTGGTTTTGACAGCCATGTGCTCCTTTGTTTTCATGTGCCTTTTGCCCCATCTGTTCTTTATTTTCTGCCCCGCCTAGTTTCTTAATTACCTTGGGTATTTATACGTCCTCAGTTTGGTCTCTAGTTACCGAGTCTTTGTTCTGTTTATGGCTAGGCTCCTCTGTTCCGTGTACCTTTGCCTGTGTGCTTGTGTTTTTGGGATTTTGCTTCCTTGGGACTTTTTGGACTGTTTATTTGCCATGTCCTCTACTTTTTTGGACTGTTTATTTGCCATTTTGTATCTTCTGAGTGTTGGGATTTTTGCCTCTTCTTTTCTCGTTTTGGATTCTTGGACTTTGAACTTTTGGATGTTTTGTTTTTCTTTGTATCTCTTGTAAGTTTGGATTTTACTTTTGTGGATTTTTTTTTTCTGATCTTCTGAGCATTGGCAATAAACTGTTTTTTGTACTCTACTTTCGTCCCACTCCTCTGCACTTGAGTCATTCCCCTAGTGGGGGTTTGCTGGATTACCACACCAGCAACCCAGGCTCGATTCCCAGCAAAACCTAACAGAAAGCCTCTGAAAAAAAAGCCTCTGAAAAAGCCTCTGACTCAGCAGAGGCTTTTTCAGCTGCCTACCTGGCTAATCTTCAGAAAATTGTGGATGCTTTAACTAGCTTTGGAGCTACCATGGACACTCATGGATGAACACTTGCAAGCCAACATGAGGCCCTTGCTTGCCACGATGCTCTGCTTCAGCAAATTGGGGGTGCCCTGGCACGCTGACTCCCCTGCCCCCATTTGTTCCTCCTGATCCTCCCTCTGCTCCACCATCTGCTCCCGCTCCAGTGCCTCCTGCCACACTGCCTCCTTCATCTCATGAACCTCTCCTTCCGGCACCACAGAGGTATGATGGCAAGCACGGCGAGTGCCGGGAGTTCCTCACCCAGTACCAACTCACCTTTGAGCTCCAGCCTATCACCTACATATGCAAGATCGCATATGTAATAACTTTGTTAGCTGATAAGGCACGAGCCTGGGCAACAGCCATCTGGCAGAGACAGGGACCCGAGTGCTCCGATTTCAAGATGTTTACGGAGGAGATGCTGCATGTCTTCGATCAGGTGGACATCAGCAAAGATGCAGCCAGGAAGCTCATGTCCATCTGGCAGGGAGGAAGTGTCGCAGACTACGCCATCTTGTTCTGGATGCTCGCAGCAGTCAGTGGATGGAATGAGACTGCCCTGGTTTCAGCCTTCCACCATGGTCTGTCTGACCCCATCAAGGACAGTCTGGCCTCTATAGGATGCCCAAGTGATCTTGAAACTCTGATCTCGCATGCCATTCGTCTTGATAACAGCGTCGCCAAGTCTGGACCTTCCCTGGCCTCACTGCCCCAACCTGGAGTCCGTCCACCTCCTCCAGTGACTGTCTGGAGCCCATGCAAGTTGGCCAGACTCGTCTCTCCGCATCTGAGAGGGAGCGCAGAAGGAGGGACAAGTGCTGCATCTACTGTGGCAAGCCTGGCCATTTCCGAGCGTCATGTCCCGAGCTCTTGGGCAAAAGGACCGCCCCATTCAGCTGAGGGAGGGTTGTGATGGGGACTACCCTCTCTCCCGAACGTCCTGGCCAAGGAGTCTACATCCCTGTCTCCATCTCCTGGGGTGAGTCCGTCCACTCGTGCCAAGCCTTGTTAGACTCTGGGGCTGCTGGGAACTTTATGGATGTTCACTTCGCCTGAAGAATCAGTGTCCCTACTGCACCTCTTGAGGCTCCGTTGTCTGTGTCTGCTCTGGATGGCCAAGCGCTAGGTGACGGAAAAGTCACCCAAGTAACTTCTCCAGTTCTTCTCCAGTCTCAAGGTCAGAAAGAAGAAATATCCCTGCACATGATTCATTCACCAGAGTTCCCAGTGATTCTAGGCCTTCCTTGGCTTACCCGCCACAACCCTTGCATAGACTGGGTAACAAGCCAGGTTGTGGAATGGGGCCCTACATGCCATGCCTCTTGTCTGCTCTCTAGTTCTCCTGTGTCTCCTTCCGAGCCCCCTGATCTCACCGAGTTATCTCAAGTTCCCACAGAGTACTGGGACCTTAAGGAGGTCTTTAGCAAGAGTAGGGCCGCCATTCTTCCTCCGCACCATGCCTACAACTGTGCCATAGACTTGCTCCCCAGGGCTACCCCTCCTCGGGGCAGGCTGTTCTCCCTCTCTCAACCAAAACACAAGGCCATGGAGGAATACATCAAGGACGCCCTGGCCTCTGGATTCATCCGACCCTCCACCTCACCTGCTGGTGCCGGCTTCTTCTTTGTCGACAAGAAGGATGGTGGGCTCCGACCGTGTATTGACTACAGGGGCCTGAACAAGATCACTGTATGCAACCGTTATCCCCTTCCGCTGATGTCCACAGCGTTTGACCTGCTCCAAGGCGCCACAGTCTTCACCAAGTTGGATTTACGGAATGCTTACCACCTCATCCGTATCCGACAGGGAGACAAGTGGAAGACTGCCTTTAACACCCCGTCAGGACACTATGAGTACCAAGTGATGCCCTTCGGACTCACCAATGCACCAGCAGTTTTTCAGGCCCTTATCAACGCCGTCTTGAGGGATATGATCAACCAATACGCTTTTGTCTACCTCGACGACATTCTGATATTTTCCAAGACCTTGCAGGAGCACCGCCACCATGTCCATCAGGTTCTTCAGAGGCTGCTACAGAACAATCTGTTTGCAAAGGCCCAGAAATGTGAGTTTCATGTCCCCGAGGTCTCCTTTCTGGGTTTTATTGTACAGACGGGACAACTCCAGATGGATCCAGCCAAGACCCTGGCCGTCCGGGACTGGCCCACTCCCAAGTCCTTGAAAGAAGTTCAGCGGTTCTTAGGATTTGCTAACTTCTACCGCAAGTTTGTCAGGAACTTCAGTTCTGTAGCAGTGCCCATATCGGACCTCACCAAAAAGACAGGTGGGTCTTATGCCTGGTCTCCTCAGGCGGAGAAGGCTTTCAAGGACCTCAAGCACCGCTTCTGCACGGCACCCATTCTGGTCCTCCCTGACACATCGCAACCCTTCATCGTCGAGGTGGACGCTTCGGACAGTGGTGTCGGCGCGGTCCTCTCTCAACTCTCGGATGGAAGGTTGCACCCCTGCGCATACTTCTCCCACCATCTGAGTCCTGCGGAGTCCCGGTATGATGTGGGGGATCAAGAACTGCTCGTGGTGAAACTGGCCCTTGAGGAGTGGAGGCACTGGCTGGAGGGAGCGCAACATCCATTCCTGGTTTGGACAGACCACAAGAACCTGGAGTACCTCCAGCAAGCCAAGAGACTTAATCCACGACAGGCTAGGTGGGCCTTGTTCTTCAGTCGGTTCAATTTCACCCTATCGTACCGCCCCAGCTCTAAGAACACCAAACTGGATGCTCTTTCCAGACAGTTCTCTTCCACCAACAGGGAGAGTGAAGTTGGGCCTATTATCCCTGTGTCCCGGATTGTGGCCCCTGTCTGCTGGGGCATTGAGGAGGCCATCCGACAAGCTCAACACCAGGACCCCGGTCCTGGGACGGGGCCACCGGGCCTCTTGTACATCCCACGTCAAGCCCTGGCCAAGGTTCTCCAGTGGGGTCACTCGTCCCCTCTCACTGCCCACCCGGGAGCTCGGAGGACCCTGGACTTCTTGAAAAGATGCTTCTGGTGGCCAAGCATGGAGAAGGAAGTGAGGTCATTCGTCCTGTCCTGTGAGGTGTGCACCAGAAGCAAGAACCCACGGCAGCATCTCCAGGGCCTCTTGCATCCTCTGCCCATTGGTTTTTGGCCATGTTAGGGTCTCCATAGAAGGACAAACAACTTCATCTTTGCTACGCCATAAACGACCAGCTAGGCGTAGTCTTCATTCTCAAAGAACACAGGTTATTCTTGGAAGGTTTCCATAGAGCTATTCAACTGTAGGATGTGTTCTCCAGTCAACATTTAAGATTGCTCTTAGCATTTCCATCATGGTATGTCCCACCTAGAGCTTTTTCTCGTTGGTAGGTCAGAGCCCATGATGTTGAGCCATACAGTAGCACAGTTTCAACAGTAGATCTAAAGAACTCCTGTTTCAGGTCTTTAGGGAGATTTGACTTCCAAATACTGTCTAGTTGGTTTTTTTTTTAGAGCAGTCCAAGCTTTGACTTTTTGTATCTCCATATCTTTTTCAGAGGATTGTATATTACTGCCCAGATACACAATATCATCAACAGGATTGATTTAGCTGCTGTCTCAACATAATGCAATAACTTATCAGCATCAGCAGTTTTATCTGAAAGCAGTGCTAGGTCATCAGCATAATCAACATCAGATTATTCAGCCGGATATCATGAACTTCTGATTTTGATAGTGTGAAGCCTAGCTCCTTGTGTAAGTCTACTGAAATACATCGGACATAATCAAGACGAATTATAAACAGATACATTTTAATATTCTTTTTAATTATAAACAGATACAATGGGTATTGAATTAACTTTAAACACATGGGTTCCTATGAACATAACAGTACCTGCATTTCATATGCTATCTATCTATCTATCTATCTATCTATCTATCTATCTATCTATCTATCTATCTATCTATCTATCTATCTATCTATCTATCTATCTATCATTATTATTATAAACAGTTATTACAAGCAATTACAACATTTCTCTTGTCATAAAGTCTTAAGAAGAAATAAATCGAACTTATTTATTTGGTGTTGCAACATATAGTTTCTTTGTATATTTCTATCAAATATTTGACCAAATTGTGCTATTTCATGCTATGACAAAGTAGCACACAGTCTTTATGTTGTCTTTTGAAATCATATGGACCATTTGCCAGAGATAAAACTGACCACTTTATAAACATACAGTCTGAGTTTAGATTGAGATGTTGTTGATTGAACTCTGAATTGAGCAGTCAGATTTTTGTTTAACTGTTCACTTGAATAGTATTGAGCCCCACTCATTAGATTAGATTAGATTAGATTAGATTAGATTAGATTAGATTAGATTAGATTAGATGGTTTTTATTGTCATTGTGTATAAAATACAACGAAAAAAAACCCCTCTCCAAATCACAGCATTTTATGATTTAAAGGTGCCTAATAGGTAATAATAAATAAATAAATAAATTAATTAATTAATTAATTGACATAAAAATCAGTCAATCAAAAGAACAGTCAAATAAAAACAATATATAAACACTGTATTAAAAAACGACATGAAAAAAATATATAGCATGAATGAACATCTCTGTATGACAAACAGGAAGGAATGTACAGTGCCCTCTACAAGTACTGCCATCTCCTTGTAAAGATTAGTAAAACATCCACCATTTGGGGAAGTAGCTTCATCTCACACTAAAAAAATGTAGAACTGAAGGTAAAATTTTTGTTCACTTAGCCTGTCTCTGAACACACACTTACAGTGCCCTCCACAATTATTGGTACCCCTTCTAAAGATGAGTAAAAAGGGTTAGAAAAGAACCCACCTTTTGGTGAAGTAGCTTTGTCTCACACTGAAATGACGAATGGATGACTAAGGGAACTTGGCCTCTGTGCCACCACATATTTATACCCCAATTAATGAGGAAGTCATGGATTAGAGTTTGAAAGTTCCTACACACTCCAATCAACTCAAAAATGCTGTACAGTTTAAATGGGAAACATGCTTCAGTTACATTGTGTTCACTATCATTCCCAGGGGTGCCAATAATAGTGGCATACACGTGTGTTTTTGTTTAAATTAATTATTTCTTGATGAGGGATATGTTTTTCTCTGAATAAATTTATTTCAATTAAAGGTTGGATTTTTCTCTTTTTTTTTCAGTGTGAGATGAAGCGACTTCACCAAAAAGTGGATTTTTTCTAACCCTTTCTATTAATCTTTACAAGAGGGGCAAATAATCTCATAGAGGGCACTGTGTCTATCTATCTATCTATCTATCTATCTATCTATCTATCTATCTATCTATCTATCTATCTATCTATCTATCTATCTATCTATCTATCTATCATAAGCGGCAAAGTTTGTTTGTTTGTCTTGAGCTAACGTTGCCATTTTACGATGGATTTTCACCAAATTTGGCAAGTAGGTAGGGGATGGCCCAGAATTTTGCGGATATAAACAAAATTCATGTACGGGCCCCAAGGAGGTCCCTGGGGGGCACAATATTCACCCACCTCCTCCCTCACTGCCTTTCATGTTACATATTGTTTATTCGATGTCACTCTACCCAATGCATTGAATATGGTTTACGATATTGCATGGTCGTCAAGACAACATGACATCACACGTCAGAGACGTAAAACTTCTGCACTAGCAAGAGACTGTGACAATTTGTAAACAAACATGGCTGCCAGGTTTGCTTCATTAAATACGGAAGACTTTAAGAGAATTTTGAAAGAGAAAGATGTGTTGAACACTCGAAAGAATTGTATAATAATAATGGCTGGTTTTTTTTTTCGTGGTCTCATCTTCGACTCGTTCAGTATCATGTTAGCTGAATGGAATGCTCCTGATATACCAGTCAGTGCCAGCCATCCATCCATTATCTGTAGCCGCTTATCCTATTCTACAGGGTCGCAGGGCGAGAGGCGGGGTACACCCTGGACAAGTCACCAGGTCATCGCAGGGCTGACACATAGAGACACACAACCATTCACACTCACATCTACGGTCAATTTAGAGCCACCAGTTAACCTAACCTGCATGTCTTTGGACTGTGGGGGAAACCGGAGCACCCGGAGGAAACCCACGCAGACACGGGGAGAACATGCAAACTCCGCACAGAAAGGCCCTCGCCGGCCACTGGGCTCGAACCCAGGACCTTCTTGCTGTGAGGTGACAGTGCTAACCACTACACCACCATGCCGCCCAATGGCAGCCAATATTATTTAAATATGCCACTCAGATCCGTGATATATTTCATTTGAAAAATATAAGTTTTTCAATACGAGAAGATAAACTTCATATCGTCAAACCAACGTGTGGTTTTCTTTTTATTATATAGACATATTCACAAACAAAAAATACCCAAATTTATCAAAACAATTCATCGATTTCCTCATGAGTGAAGATATGAGATGTCCCGGATGTAGTTCGTATAAAAAATATGTGTTATATTTCCCAGTAAAACACTCGTGTCTATTATAATAAATAAATAAATAAATAAATAAGTGTCATGAGTGAGGCTCTGTAAAAATTATTTATATTTTAAAATATTATTTATCCTATTATTTATTCTTTATTATGGAAAATTCTCAGGTTATGTCCTGTATTCTTGCATATCTTAGAAATAATACTCAAGCACTGTTACAATATTCATAAATTTAACTTCATTCATGTTCCACGTTATTAAAAAAAAGCCCATTAACTTCACGACTGTCAAAACAAGTCACTGAGCTCTATGTAAAATCTGGAGAGCGCATAGGCTCGTCAGAGTGAAGCCAGCTGGCCGCCATTTTACCACTCCCATCGCGGAGCGGAACTGTCATTTAGACTACTGGAAGCTGCACAAAATTGGACAAGTTTATTTATGTAGTTGGTGAGAAAAATTAGAAGAAAAATGCCTACATGTGCAACAGTGAACTGTACAAACCGTCAAGTCAAAGGTTGTGGACGGACATTTCATATATAACATAATATAACTAAATGTATATTATTTAGGGCGGCACGGTGGTGTAGTGGTTAGCGCTGTCGCCTCACAGGAAGAAGGTCCGGGTTCGAGCCCCGTGGCCGGCGAGGGCCTTTCTGTGCGGAGTTTGCATGTTCTCCCCGTGTCCGCGTGGGTTTCCTCCGGGTCCTCCGGTTTCCCCCACAGTCCAAAGACATGCAGGTTAGGTTAACTGGTGACTCTAAATTGACCGTAGGTGTGAATGTGAGTGTGAACGGTTGTCTGTGTCTATGTGTCAGCCCTGTGATGACCTGGCGACTTGTCCAGGGTGTACCCCGCCTTTCGCCCATAGTCAGCTGGGATAGGCTCCAGCTTGCCTGCGACCCTGTAGAACAGGATAAAGCGGCTAGAGATAACGAGATGAGATGAGACAAGATTACATAACCTTTCTCTTTCATAAGAAGTATAGGAAAAAGAAAGGTATACTGTATAAGAGAAAAACTGAAATAATCTCCGTAAAAATAATTATTGTAAAAAAGAGCCATTCAAAAGAAAAAAAGGTCTGAATTGAAGACTGAAGCAGACTGAATTGGAAAAGGAAAAAAATAACAGTGAAGGGGAGTGCTATAAAGATATGTAAGGAATGTGGGCAAAGTTGAGAAAATAAAAGGAGGTAATGAAAGGGGAAAAAAGTCAGGAGATACTTTTCTTGGGGCAAATTTGATCAGATATCACAGTTTAACACATAAGCCAAATACACGCGATGGGAGTGGTAATATGGCGGCCAAATGGCTTCATACGTCTCCATTCTCGGGGCTATGAGTTCTCCGGATTTTATATAGAGCTCAGTGAAACGAGTTCACTCTAGTGCATCCTCATATGTTATCCGGAGGGAAACACTTGATTTCAGAGTTCCGGTTCAGCTCTGAAGCATCATGGGGAGTCGAGTTTCTGTGATATAAATTACCGAGAAAATACAAGAGAAGTGCAAGTTTGTAATCATTTTCATAATTAGTTAATACAACTCATTAATCATTTTATTATATACAGAGAAATTGGGCATTGAATTCACTTTAAACACACGAGTTCCTATGGCAACGCACAGTAGCGCCACTTCATTTCCCAGGATTCATAGCGCGCGAGCTAGCGGTCCGTCCAAAAAGCGTCCACAGGAAGCATGCGTTTCTGTTGTGCGTTCATCTCCAGTTAGCTCTAGCAGTAATTGTGTAATTATTTCTCCCCACCACAGTTTCAGTAATCCTGCAGCTCTATAAGGAACATGGCGGATCCGAATTATTCTCTGAAAGTGAACAGAGAGCTGCTGGATCCCAACTTTGAAAGTTACAGACTCTCACTTGACTCAATCCCATGCTATAGTGTAGAGCTGGATGCAGGTGAGAGATGAACATCAGAGTGCTTTCTCTCAGTTATCAGAATGAGCTGTTTTGGTTGTTGTGTGTGCAAGGAATGTTTTATTGAGGTTCACACCATCAAGCTGTTCTTACTACACGTGTCCTCTCTTTACACAAACTGGCTCATTGCATAAAGAACCTGGGCGTAATGTAAAAGCTTGTGCACATGTTTTATGATCAGTATTGGGTGATAGAGTGAGTCTAACACTAAACTCTCTCTCTCCTAGTTAAGATGATAAAGGCTTACAGTGAATGATTGGGAGAAATTGCCACTGTGAGCTGATATGGTGAAGTTTTCTTGAAGGAGATGTTTAACGTCCACAGAAGGAGTCTCCAGTGTCAGTGCTGTGTTTTCTGGCACTGGAGAGGTTTTAGGGTTTACGCGTTCTTGTGGTAATATGGCAGTAAATGATTCTGACATCATCTGCTTTTTTTAAACGAATGTAGGTATTTTTAGCATCAGACATTACAAACCTGATAACTGTTCTCCCACAGAACAAGCAGCTGATTGGACAAAAAAAAAAAAATCTAAATATAAAATTTGCTTGTTTCAGTTTCCTCTTTTGTCTTATTACATCATTTCTTCCTCAGGATGGTCCGTGTATTTTTAACTGCAGTATTTCATGCCATAAATGTGTAATCGGGATGTCTGGGTTCTTTCTTTCTTTCTTCCTTCCCCTCTTCTTTCTTTCTTGCTCTTTTTCTTTCCCTCCTCTCTTGCTCTTTGTCTCCCCCTTCTTTTTCTTCCTCTCCTCTCTTGCTCTTTTCTTTCTTTCTTGCTCTTTCTTTCTTCCCCTCCTTTTTCTTTCTTGCTCTTTCTTCCCCTCCTCTCTTGCTCTTTTTCTTCCCCTCCTCTCTTGCTCTTTCTTTCTTTCTTTCTTTCTTTCTTTCTTTCTTTCTTTCTTTCTTGCTCTTTTTCTTTCCCTCCTCTCTTGCTCTTTCTGTTTCCCCCTCCTCTTTCTTCTGTTTTCTCTTCTTTCTTTCTTTCTTTCTTTCTTTCTTTCTTTCTTTCTTTCTTGCTTTTTTCTCCCCCTTTTTCTTCCTCTCCTCTTTCTTTCTTTCTTTCTTTCTTTCTTTCTCTCTTGCTCTTTCTTTCTTCCCCTCCTCTCTTTTTCTTTCTTGCTCTTTCTTCCCCTCCTCTCTTGCTCTTTTTCTTCCCCTCCTCTCTTGCTCGCTCTTTCTTTCTTTCTTTCTTTCTTTCTTTCTTTCTTTCTTTCTCTTTTGCTCTTTCTTTCTCTTTTGCTCTTTCTTTCTTCCCCTCCTCTTTCTTTTTCTTTCTTGCTCTTTTTCTTCCCCTCCTCTCTTGCTCTTTCTTTCTTTCTTTCTTTCTTTCTTTCTTTCTTTCTTTCTTTCTTTCTTTCTTTCTTTCTCTCCTCTCTTGCTCTTTCTTTTTCTTTTTTTCTTACCCTCTCTCTTGCTCGCTCTTTCTTTCTTTCTCTCTTGCTCTTTCTTTCTTCCCCTCCTCTTTCTTTTTCTTTCTTGCTCTTTCTTCCCCCCTCTCTTGCTCTTTCTTCCCCCCTCTCTTGCTCTTTTTCTTCCCCTCCTCTCTTGCTCTTTCTTGCTTTTTCTTTCTTTCTTGCTTTCTTGCTCTTTCTTTCTTTCCCTCCCTCCCTCTCGCTCTCCCCCCCCCCCCATATAAGACTGCACCATACCGCCATCCAGTAACTTTTAATATCTAGATAAATGAATACTTGGTGCTTCCCCAGCTTTAATAGTGCGAGGTTTGTCATTGCATTCTCATAAATATCATTGATATTAAATTACTTTCTCTCTCTCTCTCTCTTTTAGCAGTGGCCGAGGTGAAACTGAAAGATAGTCAGTACACTCTGGACCACATGAAGGCATTCGGCATGTACAATTACCTCCACGCTGATCCCTGGTATGAAGAGAGCGTTTACTTTATTGACTGCAAGGGAAGAGTGCTCAGTTTAAAGGTCACATTGGTGAGTCTTTCAACACCATGTAATGATGAAAGATCAGCAGGAAGAATGTGGAGGAAACATGACACACAAATTCCAGGAACCTGCTGTTGATTTGTGCTGATTTAACAGGAATGAGTGAATAAGATTCAAGTGAATAGTGGACATTTTTTTAAAATAGCTCACTCTAAAATACACTTTAGAGTCGAGGAAGTAGCCCAGCTGTGCAGATTTGATTGATGGATGGATAAATGGATGTTGGGAGGGAGGGAGGGAGCGAGCAAAATGTACTTAACGTCATTTTTTTTTCAGGCAGACTCGTGTCATTATGTTCTACTGAGATATCACTGTGAATAATTATAACACACGTCAGGTGGTGTAATATGTAGTATCGCCAAGTGAACAAATTTATAGCATGTTTTCAAATAGTGTGAGTCTCTTCATGGATACTGCAGATAGCAAAGCATTGCTTGCCTTCTCTCTCTAATGGTAATGCCGAAATAAAATGAAAAGCAACAAAGAAATAATTTTTTTTATTTATTACTTTGGGCAGTAGTTCTAACTTTTTAAAATTAACCAGACAATTTTCTTATCAGGAACATTAACCCATCTGTTATGTCGCAATAATAATAATAATAATAATAATAATAATAATAATGAAAATACAGTATACATTTATCTAATTGGGATTTGAATAAAAACATTTTCCTCAAACCTTCCAGACATACAGGTATATATGTCATTTCTGATACATGAACCAGAACTAAAATAACCCCTTTAAAAAAGGAAAATATGAAATGTACGGTATATAATTAATATATTGATGTACATTATATAAAAATAAATAAATGGAAAAAATATATATATAGGTGCTGGTCATATAATTACAATAGCATGAAAAAGTTGATTGATTTCAGTAATTCCATTCAAAAAGTGAAACTTGTATATTATATTCATTCATTACACACAGACTGATATATTTCAAGTGTTTATTTCTTTTGATTTTGATGATTATAACTGACAGCTAATGAAAACCCCAAATTCAGTATCTCAGAAAATTAGAATATTGTGAAAAGGTTCGCCGCACTCTAATCAGCTAATTAACTCAAAACCCCTGCAAAGGCCTTTAAATTAGGGCTGTGCTCACAGCTCGCGATACTCGATCATGCACGATTTTCGGGGGTACGATACGATATTGTTTACTCACCTGAAAATCGAAAATCCCATATATGACACATTTCATGCATATCTCCCGTTTCTGTAGCAGGTTGTCATCAATTTTCACTTGATTTAAAGCATGTTTCATGCCAGAAATCGACAGAAATTCATGCTTGCAACCTGTTCCAACCAAAAATGTTTTTATTTACAAATGGCGCTTCCAGTTACTCAGGGCATGCGCACTAGAAATGAGCCTTTTTTTCATCCAGACTACTTTTTGAAACCCTCATTCTGATTGGCTGGTGTATTATAAGCCAGCCAGTCAGAATCAGTGTCTTAAGGCAGCAGCATGCCATAATGGCTGTTTGTTGTCTAATTAGTATCCAATATCTCTGTGATTTGTGCCTTTATTGTCTGACTTTTGTTACTGAAACACAACAAATGACGAAGTAGATAACATCTTTAGACATTTGGTGACCCAAATCTGAAGTTTGCTTGAATAATATCAACTGGAAGTGGCTCAATCGGTATGTTGTCATCAGTAGATTAAGTTTCAATGCGCTCTGCTACAGACGCTGCAAGCCACTAATTACGTCCCCCATGTCTCCATGGCCTCGTCTTGAGACTCATTAATTGAATAATTTTGGCGCCAAACGTATTCGTGCCCTCTGCTTACAATACATTAAAGACATCGTTTAACTCGATATATCGCGATATATGTGGTACGATATCGTGAGCAACTGATGGCAAACGAGCACAGCCCTACTTTAAATGGTCTCTCAGTCTAGTTCTGTAGGCGACACGATCATGGGGAAGACTGCTGACTTGACAGTTGTCCAAAAGACGACCATTGACACCTTGCACAAGGAGGGCAAGACACAAAAAGTCATTGCTAAAGAGGCTGGCTGTTCACAGAGCTCTGTGTCCAAGCACATTAATAGAGAGGCGAAGGGAAGGAAAAGATGTGGTAGAAAAAAAAAGTGTACAAGCAATAGGGATAACCGCACCCTGGAGAGGATTGTGAAACAAAACCCATTAAAAAATGTGGGGGAGATTCACAAAGAGTGGACTGCAGCTGGAGTCAGTGCTTCAAGAACCACCACGCACAGACGTATGCAAGACATGGGTTTCAGCTGTCGCATTCCTTGTGTCAAGCCACTCTTGAACAAGAGACAGCGTCAGAAGCGTCTCGCCTGGGCTAAAGACAAAAAGGACTGGATTGCTGCTGAGTGGTCCAAAGTTATGTTCTCTGATGAAAGTAAATTTTGCATTTCCTTTGGAAATCAAGGTCCCAGAGTCTGGAGGCACAGAATCCACGTTGTTTGAGGTCCAATGTAAAGTTTCCACAGTCAGTGATGGTTTGGGGTGCCATGTCATCTGCTGGTGTTGGTCCACTGTGTTTTCTGAGGTCCAAGGTCAACGCAGCTGTCTACCAGGAAGTTTTAGAGCACTTCATGCTTCCTGCTGCTGACCAACTTTATGGAGATGCAGATTTCATTTTCCAACAGGACTTGGCACCTGCACACAGTGCCAAAGCTACCAGTACCTGGCTTAAGGACCATGGTATCCCTGTTCTTAATTGGCCAGCAAACTCGCCTGACCTTAACCCCATAGAAAATCTATGGGGTATTGTGAAGAGGGAGATGCGATACGCCAGACCCAACAATGCAGAAGAGCTGAAGGCCACTGTCAGAGCAACCTGGACTCTCATAACACCTGAGCAGTGCCACAGACTGATCGACTCCATGCCACGCTGCATTGCTGCAGTAATTTAGGCAAAAGGAGCCCCAACTAAGTATTGAGTGCTGTACATGCTCATACTTTTCATGTTCCTACTTTTCAGTGTGTCAACATTTCTAAAAATCCTTTTTTTGTATTGGTCTTAAGTAATATTCTAATTTTCTGAGATACTGAATTTGGGGTTTTCATTAGTTGTCAGTTATAATCATCAAAATTAAAAGAAATAAACATTTGAAATATATCAGTCTGTGTGTAATGAATGAATATAATATACAAGTTTCACTTTTTGAATGGAATTACTGAAATAAATAAACTTTTTCATGATTTAATTATATGACCAGCACCTACGTGTGTGTGTGTGTGTGTGTGTGTATGTATATATATATATATATATATATATATATATATATATATATATATATGTATGTGTGTGTGTGTGTATGTATGTATGTATATATATATATATATATATATATATATATATATATATATATATATATAAAAATGAGAGGTAGGAAAATCAAAATATATGTTAGTTATATACCAAGTTATATTATACTCATCTATATTATTATTATTATTATTATTATTATTGAACAATTATTCGCCAAAGGCGAGATGAATATCAGTAAATAATAATCAGGATTTTTCGAATCGGTGATTCTAAAAGCAGGGGCAGCAAAACAGGAAGCTCTGTGATTTGCACTTGTCTGTAGTTTCAGGCAGCTGCAGTTCAGCACATCTGGAGAATTGCTCAGAAATAGTAAGACTGTCTGTATAATGCACTTCATTATTGTATATTACGGAAAAAAAGTAAAAAAAAAAAAAAGTTTGAAGCATGTGCATCTATTTCGCAACATGAAGTAATAATCTGTACACAGGTATGTAGCTGTATGGAGTTTTATGTGCATACAGACATGATCATAGAAAGCAGCGTTATAGTCGAGCCACTAAACCTTGAGTCCGAGTCCAGTCTTGAGTCCCCAGTGTTCAAGTCTGAGTCAAGTCCAAGTCATTAAAAAAAATTTCGAGTCGAGTCCGAGTCCAACACTCCAACCGCACCATTTGACGGTGGCCGTTTCAGTGCCATTAACATTAGTTTGTTCCTGAACATGACGTATGAACAGGTGAATGTGCATTCTCTTTGTCAGGGAGTGTGAAGTATTCTGTCAGAGATGGTTGGGAGATGGATGTAAGTGCAGAAGGTGTGTTTATTAATACAAGTGAAGACGGTAAACAATGAGGAACGGCAGGCAAAATCGTAAAACAGTGAAACAGGCAATAGGTCGAGCGAGGCACAAACAGGCTCTCGTAGACTCGGCAGAATCAAAGATGAGAAACAGGAAATCGGGGATCAGGAAACCAAACAAGGAAATAAGGCTCAGTAATGTGTCAGTGATGCGGCTCAATACTTCGCAAAGTAAGTGCGTTTTCACAGTTTTTATATCGGCGCACTGATTGCACCTTTAATCCTGTGCAGGTGCGAGTCGTTTATGGCGCGTGCGCGAGAGTCCACTTGGCATGCACGCTGTCCGGAGCGTGTCTATCTGATGCCCACGCCAAGGCGCACAGGTGTGACACTCTTACACGAAATTAGTACAAAAATTAATGTAGATATAAATATCTTATGGCAAGTTAGAAAAAATAAAGAAAAAATCCAAGTCCTCGTCTCCAATTTACAAGTCCGAATGCAGTTAATGCATGAGTGTGAGTCCAAGTCATCAGTGCTCAAGTCCAAGTCGAGTCACGAGTCCTTAAAATTAGGGCATGAGTTGGACTCGAGTACTACAAGCTTGATAGAAAGCAATTTTAATCCCTTAACATGAAAGTGTACTCATCGAGTGTGTCAGCATTGGCCTTCTTTCATTCAATCCGTGTGTAACAGGTCAACTCCTGTTATCTTCAGTTCTATCTTATTATTCACTGAGCCTGAGGTGGATAATTGTTTTAGTATAAATACACAGATGATTATTTAAAAATAATCGTAGTCAAATTATTTATTTAAAACTTCAAAACCAGAATGCAAACGTAATAATGGTGCAATGCAGACTTGTCACTTCTCTACGCCGAATCACATAAAACACTTTGTTTTGAAATTGATAAAATAAATCACAATTCCACCTTACCTTTGAATAGTTTTAGACCAAACTTCATAGAATCTTTAGTGCTTTTACGAACAGCATTTTCTTTCATCATTTATAATTCTTCCTCACTTACGGCGACAAAGTGATTTGGCCGCCATTTTGCCGAGTCACTTGAGGTGATTGTCGAGAAATAGTCCGAATCTCTCGACCAATCAGAGCGCACGATTTCTTAAAATCACCTGCATATTTATATTAAAATCTATTATTACAAGTTAACATTTACTTTGTATTTCTTCTTAAAATCTTAAGAAGAAATAAAACTAGCTGATTTATTTGCTGATGCAACAATACAATAGTTTCTGTATAAGGTACATATATTATGTTTGTATACAACCACATTCAAATATATATTAAAAAAAATTAGAGAAAATTAGCATCATTTATTAACTAGTGTTAATCCCATTTCAAAACATTCCTCAAGCAAATTGCTAAAACCAGAAACTATATTGACTGTTTTTCCTCCTAAATAGTTAATTGTTTAAACTCCTTAAACTTTTTTTTCTGAGAATTTATTTTAACCTTCTTTTTGTACACTTTCTAAATTTTCATTGCCTAACTATCTCCTATATTTGATCAAATAATGTTATTTCTTGCTATCACTAGGTGGCGCACGCACACACACTTTATGTTGTCTGTTGAAATCATTTGCCTGATAAAACTGCTGAGTTTCCCAAAAGCATCGTAGCACAAAGATCATCGTTAAATGGTAGAGCGAGCAGCACAATTAACACTCTCTCTCCTAGTTAAGATGCTCTTAGTGTTAAGAGGCTTTTGGGAAACCCACCCCTGTCCACTTTAGAGCTAGACAGTAGACATTAGTTTTAGTTGTTGATTGAACTTAATTTGGATATTTCTGTAACTGTTGACTTGATTATTCGCTCGTCCGGCCGACAGGTGATGAGTTTATGCCATCATGTGTCATCCATCGTCATCCACATTTCACGAAAATCGCTTCTTCTCTCTCAATTCTTCAATGATTTTTATTCTTTTTGGCAGGAAGGTAGGTCTGCCTGGGATGCATATAGCTTCTACCCAAATTTGCGTAACTGCAATTAATAATGAAGATATGGAGTAATTAAGTCCTAACGATCAGTTTCCACACACATCGCTTCTTCTCTCTCAATTCTTCACCAATTTTGATCCTTTCTGGCATGAAGGTAGGGGAACCTAGGGTGCATGTAACTTCTACCCAGATTTGCTGAATTACAATTATTAATGAAGTTATGGACTAATTAAGCCTTAATGAGCAGTTCAACAAAAATCACTTCTTCTTGGTCAATTCCTTGCCGTTTTGGATTCTTTCTGGTAAATGGGTCGGTATTCCTAGGGTGTATATCACTTCTGTATTTAGCTTGTATATAGCTTGCAACGTTTATTGCACAAGGTGGCCCACTTTAGATCGTTCTTTCTGGACTAGACTGGGCCGGAGTGAGCTACGCCGTCATTGACGCTCTCGTTAAGTAATTTAACACGGTTTATAATTAAAATTGTATTCCAGCTTGCACCCTGTATTACAGTATTTTGGAAAGATTAATGTTTGAAGAACACCATCTCCTGAATGATGCATGTTTTTTTCTGAGTATTTTGCACATCACACAAACTTACCACTACTATGAGTCCAGTTCATTAGTAATAATCTCTTACAGGAAAATACAAATTTCACCAGATAAGTGAAGACTGTCATGTAAAAGTGAAGCCGAGTTCAGAACTGATCTCTGTAATATTTAATAACATTGATTTTCTTGTGCGTTTTTCATGCTTTAATGCCCATCGGTGTGAAATTATCCTGTATGTGGAATGAATGCTGTAATTATATGCTAATTATCTCTCTGGAGCCAAGTTTATGTTCATTGTGAATGGATCAGAAGTTCTGAACAGATGGTAATTTACACCATGAGCAGCTACTGATTGGAGAAAACTGAACAAAAAAGGTGAAAAGCGAAACGTGGTGCTTTCGATCATGTCGGAAATATCGTGCTGACTGAAGTTTAGCGTCTGCTTTGAAGCTCAGCCACTTTTCCACATTGTTTCCCTGATCACTGTGTGATTAATGATGATCCGGTGAATTGAGCTCATTTTTCAAGATGACCTTTCTAACTCAGTGATGAATCACCTCAGTCACATGTCCGTGCACTTACCTTCTGTATCCATGAATCCTGTAATTCTAAAGGGTCCAGAGCACGTATTTGTACATTTTGAAATGCTCACAAATCTTTCTCGCCCACAATGGATTAAATTTGTGGTTTCACTGATGCCTGTTATATGTCTATACAGTCCTGTGCAAAAGTCTTAGGCACATGTAAAGAAATGCTGTCAACCCAAAATGGCTGAAAAATAATGAAATGAAATGTTTCAACATTTATTAAAAATTACTATAAACAGTAAGCAGTCCGGCGGCACGGTGGTGTAGTGGTTAGCGCTGTCGCCTCACAGCAAGAAGGTCTGGGTTCGAGCCCCGTGGCCGGTGAGGGCCTTTCTGTGTGGAGTTTGCATGTTCTCCCCGTGTCCACGTGGGTTTCCTCCGGGTGCTCCGGTTTCCCCCACAGTCCAAAGACATGCAGGTTACACTACCGTTCAAAAGTTTGGGGTCACTTTGAAATGTCCTTATTTTTGAAAGAAAAGCACTGTTCTTTTCAATGAAGATCACTTTAAACTAATCAGAAATCCACTCTATACATTGCTAATGTGGTAAATGACTATTCTAGCTGCAAATGTGTGGTTTTTGGTGCAATATCTCCATAGGTGTATAGAGGCCCATTTCCAGCAACTCTCACTCCAGTGTTCTAATGGTACAGTGTGTTTGCTCATTGCCTCAGAAGGCTAATGGATGATTAGAAAACCCTTGTACAATCATGTTAGCACAGCTGAAAACAGTTGAGCTCTTTAGAGAAGCTATAAAACTGACCTTCCTTTGAGCAGATTGAGTTTCTGGAGCGTCACATTTGTGGGGTCGATTAAATGCTCAAAATGGCCAGAAAAATGTCTTGACTATATTTAACCCCGCCGACAGTAGTCGGAGGGGTTATTATTTTCACCTGCGTCAGTCTGTGTGTGTGTATCTGTCTGTCTGTCTGTCTGTAAGATATCTCAAGAACCAATGGATCGATTTGGACCAAATTTTGTACATGTGTTGCCAATCACCCAGGAAGGAAACCATTAAATTTTGGAGGTCAAAGGTCAAGGTCATGGCAGAACTTCGAAATTTTCGCCCAATGTATTTTAATAGGGAAAAGGCGGGGTTTGCACTCGTTAGTGTCCCTGTCTAGTTTCTATTAATTTTTTTTTTTTTTTTCCTAAATATTTTTATTGAGTTTTAACATTGGTATACTTACATTTGAACAAAGACAATATATAAGACAATACAAAAAAAAACCTTTAAAGTTTAACATAAACCAAATTCAAATGACAGAAAGAACTAAACCGAAAACAAATAATAACTAATTAAAAACCTCGTTAATACATACATTATTAAAAATAAATACAAAAGTATATAATAATAATAAAATAAATTAAAATTAAAATTAAAAAATAAAAAAAAAATAAAAAAAGCTTCTCAATTGGTGTCTGTATTATTCACATCTGGTGTTCCATTACCTCCATCTTTTTCCAGAAAGGCTAAAAATGGGTACCATATCTCCTCAAATTTACTGCCTTTACCTTTCACTATATATGTTATTTTCTCCATGACCATATTATTTGCCATTTCTTTCAACCAATCATTCACATTTGGTGCTTGAATTCTTTTCCAGAATAAAGCAATTAAACGTTTTGCTTGTAACAAACACATGTCAAGAAAAATATATTCCCTTCTTCCCAATGTCACTTCGAGAGGATATAAGTGCATGACAAACACTTTTGCTGATAATGTTAAATTTATACCTGTTATCTTATTTATCATATCTCTCAGCCCCTCCCAGAATGACATTATGTGTTCACATTCCCATATACAATGATAGAAATCACCTTTAAATTTGTTGCATTTTGTACAAGTATCAGGTATATCGTCATTGTACTTGTGTAGAATAGATGGAGTTATGTAAGTCCGCATCAACCACTTATATTGTAGTAGTTTCAATCTTACACTTTGAGTTTGAGCTTCCTTACATGCCTCTGTCCAGTCTGCTGTGCACAAATCTTCTTTTAGGTCCTTTTTCCAGGCTTCTAATTTAGTAATTGACGATTCTTGTGACCCTGCTATCATAATTCTGTATAAATGTGAAATTAAGCCTCTCGCATAACAATCACTTAACATTTCTTTCTCTAGGTTGTTTATTGTTGGCATGTCTAAAGTATTATTTTGAGCTACAAATATAAAATTTCTTATTTGTAAGTATTTAAAGAAGTGATTTTTAGGTATATTAAATTTATTAACAATTTCTTCAAAGGACATGAGTTTGTTTGAAGAGTACAAATTATGTATGGCCCTTATCCCTTTATCAGCCCAGCTTTTAAAGCCTGCGTCCAATCTTCCTGGTTTGAAATCTGTATTGCCCCAAATGGGGCTAAAGCAAGAGAGATCATTAGAAATACCAAGATATTTCTTCACCATGTACCATACATTAATCATATTAAGCAAAATAGGGTTAGAGCAGTGTTTCCTATGATATTTGAGATTGGCTGAATATATGTACATATTTAGAGGTAGACCATGTGTGACTTCAGCTGATTCCATATTGACCCATGACGGGGTGCCTTCTGAAGAAAAGTAAAACATCATAGTTCTAAGCTGGGCAGCCCAATAATACCATAGCACATTGGGGCACATGAGCCCCCCTCTATCAAAAGGCAAGTATAAGAGTGAAAGGCGGAGTCTTGGACGCCTGCTGTTCCAGATGAAGTTAGTGAACAGCTTGTTTAGTCTCATAAAAAGGTGTTTTGGGGGTGGTAGTGGAATATTTTGAAATATGTATAGTAGTTTGGGCAAGATGTTCATTTTTAGAACATTTATGCGACCAATTAAGGTTATGGGTAGTAACGTCCATCTATCAATGGAATTAGAAATATTTTCAAACAGTGGTTCATAATTTACAGTGATTATATCCTCTAGTTTTGGTACAATTCGTATTCCCAGATATGTAAAGCTATCAGTTAACTGAAAAGTCATTGGATTATTCTGAAATTGCATTCTATCTTCATCATCCAGTACCATTAACATACTTTTTGAATGATTTACTTTGTATCCTGAGATCTTCCCAAAAGTTCCTATAAGTTCTACAAGAGCTGGTATAGAATGGCTAAGATTTGTAAGAAAAAGGAGGACATCATCGGCAAACAGGGCAATTTTATGTTCCATCTGATCAACGTTAATTCCAGAAATGCCTGCATGCTTTCTGACTGCAATTGCAAAGGGCTCTATTGAAATGACAAAAAGGAGTGGAGAGAGAGGTGATCCCTGCTGACAACCCCTCAATATATTGAACGGATTTGATACTACATTGTTCGTCAGTACCTCAGCTACAAGGTCATTACAAAGAATTTTAACCCATTTACAAAAATTTTCTCCAAAACCAAATTTAACCAATGTTTCAAATAAATAGGGCCACAGTACGCAGTCAAAGGCCTTTTCTGCATCCAGTGACAAGACAGCTGTGTCTTGCGCATTCCGCTGGTTATGGAGAATGTTAAGAAGTCTTCTTACATTATGAAACCCTTGTCTGCGTTGAATAAAGCCATTTTGATCCTCACCTATTAGATTAGGTAATATTGTCTCCAGCCTTCTTGCTAACACTTTGCATATTATCTTAGTGTCTGAATTAAGAAGACTTATTGGGCGCATGTTTTCACATTTTGTATTACTTTTACCTGGTTTTGGTAATAGCGTGATTAATGCCCTTCTCATTGATGCAGGAAGAATGCCCAATTCAAAGGCCTCTACTACCATATCTAGAAAAGGATTTATCAATTTTTCTTTAAATGTTTTATAAATGTCTATAGGAAGGCCATCTGGGCCTGGCGTTTTTCCTGTAGTCATTGCATCAATAGCTAATGATATCTCTTCTATTGTAATCTGTTCTTCAAGATTCATCTGGTCTTCCTCTAATATCTGAGGCAATTCAAGATCTTCTAAAAATTGCGTTCGTAAGTCATTATTTGGAGAAATATCTGGACTGTACAAGTTTTTATAATAGTCTCTAAAAGCTTCATTTATCTTTAATGGATCTGTGATATTTTCTGAAGGAGTTTCAATTTTAATGATAGCCCTTTGCTCTTGCATTTTTTTTATTTGCCAAGCAAGTAATTTTCCTGCTTTATCTCCTTGTTCGTAGTAATTCTGTTTTAATTTCATGATTTTTGCTGCCGCTTTTGCTGCTGACTTTTCATTATATTGTGCTCTTAAAAGGAGTAATTTATTGTGTTCATCTTTATTTGCTACCCTGTTTTGATATATTGTTTTTTCTAATTCACTGATACGCTTCTCCAACTGTTTAATGTCTTGTCTAGATTGTTTGGATTTATGGCTACAAAATCCAATAATTTGACCCCTAATAAAAGCTTTGAATGCTTCCCATCTCACACAAGCAGATGTTTCAGAAGTATTGGTCTCAAAATAAAAGTCTATTTGTTTACCCAAGAATTCCTTAAATGAAGGGTCTTGTAGCCACCCTGCTTGCAATCTCCATTTAGGAGGAGTGTTGATCATCTTTTTATTTGTATAGGTTAGAGATACAGCAGCATGGTCAGAGATTACCACCGTATGGTACTTGCAATCTGTAATATTGGGGAGCAGTGATGCTGATATCAGAAAGTAATCAATGCGTGAATATGTTTTGTGTGTCCCAGAATAACATGAGTAAACTAAAAGGCTAGGGTTGAAATATCGCCACACATCTAACATGTTCAAGTCTTTCATAAACTGAGTTATAAGTTTCCTAGACTTAACATGTGTTGTATCCAAGCCAGTTGAGCGATCTTTCCCTGGATCTAGTGTGCAGTTTATGTCTCCTGCCATAATATGCTGTCCTCTTAAAGCCGCTATTGAGAGGAATAAGTTGCTGAAAAAAGAAGGACTATCATCATTTGGGCCATACACGTTAATAAGATTGATTTTATCTCCAAATAAATATCCCTCAACTATAATAAACCTACCTGCTGAATCTTTTGTTATTTTTTCAACTTGAAAAGGGACGGTCTTATGAACCAGTATCATTACCCCTCTAGCATTGGAGGCGTAACAACATGAAAACACCTGACCCTGCCATCTCCTCTGTATTTTAATTATTTCCCCAGTTGTCATATGCGTTTCTTGCAAATATATTATAGTTGCCTGCAGAAGTTTGATTCTATCCATTACTTGTTTTATTTTTTTAAGGCTACCCATTCCCCTACAATTCCAAGTTATGAATTTGACCTTTTCCTTTTCATACATTACTTTTTATCTGTCATCATCACTCACCCTAAACACTCCTTTAGTATGAGATAGATATACCAATGAGAAGCCAAACATAAAAACAAAAAACATGCACAATAATAAAATAAAAGTAACAATCACACAAACTAACATTCTGAACCTGAACCTTACAAATAACCTCTCCCAAATCCTTCCACAATATATCCCCCCTCCCCCCTTCATGTTCGCTTCCTGTATGGGTTTATTAGATCCACACATCCGTGAGGAGCTAATTACTGATTGGCTCTCTCTACTTAGATCTACTACTTATAACACAACCCTTGAAATTATTAGTTTTCCACTCATATTTCAGATAGAAATGAACTTTTCAGATTTCCCAGCTTATTTAGATTTTTTTTGATAGTTTGGCTCAAGCTGAGAATACCCCCATAGCTTTGTTCAGAACAAAGTCCTTTCTGTAAAGAAAAAAGTCAGCTTTTCAGCCCCCTTTAAAAACACCAGAAAAAGGGGCCAAATAGGTTGGCTCAAGCTGAGAATACCCCATATCCCTATTCAGAACAAAGTCCACTTTGTAAAAAGAAAAAAAAAAAAGTCCGCTTTTCAGCCCCCTTTAAACACAACAGAAAAATTAAGGGGCTATCCTTCAGGTGCAGTTAGGAAAAAAAGAAAAGGAAGGCAGGTTAAAATAAAGAATCTACTTACTGCCTAACAACTGTTATGGATCAAAGTATAGTCTCTCTATTAAATTATATTACAGGCTATCTGTAGCCGACCTGCCTTAAACTCCATCTGCTGATTTAAAAGAGAAGAAAATGGTATTAAATTGCAAAGGACCACTTATCATCAGATACCCACGCTTTCCATGTAGCGCTCCACCTCTGCCGGAGTATTATACAGTTCAGTTTTTCCTTCGTGGGTGAGAAGCAGTCTCGCTGGGAAGACGACACGGTGCGTCTTGATTCCTTTCTGTCGTAATCTCTGTCTCACTCCATCGTAAGCCCTCTGTTTCTTGTGTGTTTCCGCGGTGACGTCAGGGTAGAATCTGATTGTGTGCTCTTTATATTTTAGTGTCCCTTTATCCCTCGCTGCTCTCAACACCTCTTCTTTCTGTCGATAGCTGAGGAACTTCATGATCAGAGTTCTCGGTCGAGGTGGAGTGGCTGTAGGCGGAGTAGCGTTGGTGTCACTCTCCGCCTGAGGTTGTGGGCCTATTCGGTGTGCTCGTTCCAGTGTTAGCGTGGTATCCTTCATCTCTAAGATTGAAGGGATCCAGCTTTCTAAGAATTTTAGCGCATCCCTTCCTTCTTCCTTTTCTGGAAAGCCTACAAGTCTCAGGTTGTTTCTACGGCTGTAGTTGTTCATCCCATCAATTTTCTCAAGCAGTAATGCCACCTGCGATTCCAACGTGTTAATGCGAGTTTTGAGTTTGCTCACCTCGTCTTCCGTACCCGAAATACGTTCCTCAGCTTCTTCAACTCTTTCGGTTATTTCTTTCACTCTTTCCAATACTCCATCTATCTTATCTGCAATTCGCTTTTCCATCCCTTTAATTGCATTCATGACATCCGACGTGCTGGGGTTTGTTGCGGAGTTATCACTGGGTTCAGACTCACACTCTTCATCCCCCATCTCCTCGTGTTCAGATTCTGAAAGTCTTTCGGTATCTTTTTCATGTTTCTGCTGTTTTTGAGCAGTTTTTTTCCTCCTCGTCTGTGACATGGCCCAAAATCTGTCAAAATCACCGCTGAAAGTTCGGTTTAGAGTAAAAAATATAATTTTTCAAGGATTTTCTATCAGGAGGGTTGGTGTTACGCAGCCTCTCAGCACCCCGCCATTACCGGAAGTCGTTTCTATTAATTTTACAACTTATGGTGGTAAATAAAAATGTGACTTTTCATGGAAAACACAAAATTGTCTGGGTGACCCCAAACTTTTGAACGGTAGTGTAGGTTAACTGGTGACTCTAAATTGACCGTAGGTGTGAATGTGAGTGTGAATGGTTGTCTGTGTCTGTGTCAGCCCTGTGATGACCTGGCGACTTGTCCAGGGTGTACCCCGCCTTTCGCCCGTAGTCAGCTGTGATAGGCTCCAGCTTGCCTGTGACCCTGTAGAACAGTATAAAGCGGCCAGAGATAATGAGATGAGTAAGCAGTCCGCCATCATAAATGAAACAAAGTATTTGGTGTGAGACGACCCTTTGCTTAAAAAAAAAAAAGTAGTCTCAGGTGCAATGAGTGCAGTTTGATAAGGAACTGAGCTGTAGGTTTTACTGAGCGTCTTACAGAACCAGCCCCAGTTCTTCTGGACACTTTGTCACACTCGCTTCTTCATTTTGCGCCAAAATCCAGTAGCCTTCATTGTTTTTTTTCTTTTTTAATCTAAAAGTGCTCTCTTATGTAATATGCTGCTCAGATATAAACTTTATTTTCCTGTAACATTTAATTTTATGCTGGAAAATGAACGTTCGGAACTCTAAAATATTTTTGTACTGACTCGATAATGTAGAAGTCATAAAATAGAAATCTATAACAAAGTTTGTATGAAAAAAAAAAAAACCCTGGGTACCTAAGACTTTTGCACAGTACTGTATATTAATTCTGTCTGTGTTTTGAGATTTATACGCTAAGCTGCTAGGGATGTGTTGGGAGTTCTTCATGTCAGACCAACAATCTTATATGAAGCTGTAACTATTTCCGTCACAGGAAAGTCTGCATTTTTTGTCTTATTAACGCCAACAGTGGGGGAAAAAAAACAGCAACTGATAAGTGAAGACTGTTTGTAGATTTTATAACATAAGTGATAACAGGTACTAACTAAACAAATAAAAAGAATAACATTGTTTTACATGTTGAAAATCATAATCTTTGGCAAATTGAGGAATACAACACTTCAGGATGTGCTGTTATTGGAAATTATTACACATACGGGCCACTTTTTCCATGGAATAAAAACATGTATTCTGTTCCCTTCTAGTGGGTTTATTGATGGCATGCAATATTGTCATCATATCGCTTGTCCTCCATGTATTACGCCACTCCCCCAATGGAGAATGAGCGTGCAACATTGTTATAATATTGCACGTTGTCAAGACAACACGACGTCACACGCGAAGATCCAATGACACGACTTTTCTGTTGCGCATGCGCACAATCATTTCTTTGTCGACTGGGAGAGAGAGAAGACGGGGTTAATTCAGTGCTTGGTTTAAGCACTAAATAAATAAACTAAAACTAAAGACGCGCTGAACATCCAAAATGCTACCAAAACTTCATGATATATTCTTCACGCATCTCTACAAGAGAAAAACATACCAATTGACATCGAAAAACTGGAAAAGAGACATGTTGGAGATATAAAACTTCCGCCCTAGTGAGTGACTGTGACAGTTTGTACGCAAACATGGCCACAAGGTTTGCTTCGTTAAAAGTGGAAGATTTAAAGAGAGATGTGGTGAACACCTGAAAGGCTACCAAAACTTCACTGCGTATTCTTCACGCGTTTAATCTTCTGCATTAAATATATGGAAAAACTGGAAAAGAGAGACGTCAGAGATGTAAAACTTCCGCACTCGCGAGTGACTGTAACGGTTTGTAAACAAACATGGCGGTGAGGTTTGCTTCATTAAAAGTGGAAGATTTAAAGAGAAAGACGCGCTGAACACCAGAAAGGCTACTAAAACTTCACTGGATATTCTTCACGCATATTTACAAGAGAAAAACATACCAACAGACATCGAAAAACTGGAAGAGAGCAATAACAGAAATATTGTCAAAGTTCTACTTGGACGTGAGGAAAAGTGATGATTTACAAGAGGACTTCACTTGTGGACTTCACTCAGCAAAGCCCTTTTCTTTTGAACAACTGCAATGTAACAATTAACTCCGACCAAAAGTAACTTTGAACTTGAGCTGTTAACCTGTATCTAGCTTGTATATAAGTTGGCTTGTTGTTCAGGCTTTTTGGACTTGTACCATTTTTATGGTTAGAACTTTGACTTTGTACAGTACATTGGATTAACAGAACATTGAATTACATTTGATCAGAATCTGCATTCGATATTGGTAAGTGCCCCCCCGTTCTTAACTTTTTGTAAAATCCATAATTGTTCCATCAAATGTGTATGTATAATAATAATATTGGCTGGCTTTTCTCGTGGTATATCAGATATATTCCATTCAGCTACTCGTCTTCGACTTTTTCAATATCATGCTAGCTGAATGGAATATATCTGATATACCATGAAAAAAGCCAGCCAATATTATTTAAATAATCAACTTTGATCTGGTAAGAGTAACTCCCAAATTCGGTTTGCATCAGGTTGCACTCTACCACCTGGTTCTTGATTATTTTCCTCTAACAGCATGCCCTCCAGTGTTTTATTTCTTGTTATGACCATTTCCATATCATCATCATACATATTGTAAGAACATACAACATCTTTCATAAATGTATACCACCTAGAAGGACTCTTGGTAGAGTGTACACTACCGTTCAAAAGTTTGGGGTCACCCAGACAATTTTGTGTTTTCCATGAAAAGTCACACTTTTATTTCCCACCATAAGTTGTAAAATGAATAGAAAATATAGTCAAGACGTTTTTCTGGCCATTTTGAGCATTTAATCGACCCCACAAATGTGATGCTCCAGAAACTCAATCTGCTCAAAGGAAGGTCAGTTTTATAGCTTCTCTAAAGAGCTCAACTGTTTTCAGCTGTGCTAACATGATTGTACAAGGGTTTTCTAATCATCCATTAGCCTTCTGAGGCAATGAGCAAACACATTGTACCATTAGAACACTGGAGTGAGAGTTGCTGGAAATGGGCCTCTATACACCCATGTAGATATTGCACCAAAAACCAGACATTTAGTAGAATTTAGCTAGAATAGTCATTTCCCACATTAGCAATGTATAGAGTGTATTTCTGATTAGTTTAAAGTGATCTTCATTGAAAAGGACAGTGCTTTTCTTTCAAAAATAAGGAAATTTCAGAGTGACCCCAAACTTTTGAACGGTAGTGTATACCTCTGCCAAGCCATGTATTGTAGACAGCAAAATCAAATCACTTGAACCTTGGATAATACCAAGGCTGTACACTAAATTTCATCAAAATATGTTCTCTACTTTGAGTTACATTGGAAACAGACAAAAAAATCCTAGGTCCGCATACGTATCTGGATTTGCATCAGAATCTAATCATTTCTTCCTTGGCCCATGGCTCACCTTTCCTCCAAATTTCATCAAAATCTGTTCACTACTTTTTGAGTTACGTTGGGAACAGACAAACAAACGGAGGCAAAAACATAACCTTCTCCAACAAAGATGGTGCAGGTAAATACAGTACACTTAAAGGGGAACTGAAGTCATTTTTAAACTTGCTTTATTTCTTAATTAACGTGTTATTCAATTACGTTTTTGGTTTTAGTAACCTTATATCGTGACTCGTATTGGCAACTAATTGCATTTAAATTTTATCCTTATCGGCCTATTCGGTTTTTAGCCATGTTGAATTTAGTTTGTTTGGTCCACGGCAGGCATTGCTTATCCACGCGATCTTCACGAGACTTGTGTGAGACTTCGAAACGTGAAGTGTCAGCCAGACCACAGCTAGGTGCAAAACACATACTCAGCATCTTGTGTCACGTTTATTCCACCAAATGAACTGTTTTCCAAACAAAATATTGCACAAAAATGAGTTTAAATGACGATTACTGCCTGCTTTTTTTTTTTTTTTCAAGCTTTCCTGATTGCTATCAAAACAAACAAAACTTCCAGCTTGATTACATCAGCATTCGAAGAGGGCGTGTGCGTCTTTTGATAATGTTGACAGATGTTAGTCATTTTGATTTCTGCTGTATGTTTTACTTCCGTCCTACGATGTCTCACACAGGTCTCAACGAATCTCGTTTACGGCCATTGCTTTGACATATGGACTGATATATTCATCTCATCTCATTATTTCAAGCTGCTTTATCCTTCTACAGGGTCGCAGGCAAGCTGGAGCCTATCCCAGCTGATTACTGGCGAAAGGCGGGGTACACCCTGGACAAGTCGCCAGGTCATCACAGGGCTGACACATAGACACAGACAACCATTCACACTCACATTCACACCTACGGTCAATTTAGAGTCACCAGTTAACCTAACCTGCATGTCTTTGGACTGTGGGGGAAACCGGAGCACCCGGAGGAAACCCACGCAGACACGGGGAGAACATGCAAACTCCACACAGAAAGGCCCTCGCCGGCCACGGGGCTCGAACCCAGGACCTTCTTGCTGTGAGGCGACAGCGCTAACCACTACACCACCGTGCCGCCTGGACTGATATATTACAGAGCATATTTCAAACACTCATAACTTGCTATAGCAGTGACAAAATAGCTTTCAAAAATGCATTCCCAGTCCTCTCAATATATTTCTGAGAAAGGGGCAAGTAAGAAAGAGTAGTAGGCAGAGGTTAAGCCAGAGATCCCAGCAGTAATTGAAAAAAAATAGAGGAATGTAAGAAACTATCAGCATGGGTCAAGGGGGCTGCAAACCCTTTGCGGGGTGCAGGGGCAGTGCCCCTGCTGGGGGTACAGGGGGCAAAGCCCCCTGAAACTGTTGAGATTTTAACATTTAAAGATGCTATAGAACACATTTTTTACATAGATTTAACATAGAAAAGCAACAGAATTTAACAATAATGTGTATCTATTTGATGCCGTATTTTGTAATCTATGACATAAGTGGCAAAAAAAATTATTTATAAAAATTAGACGAAAATGTTGCTTTGAAGAATATACTTGCCTAAATATTCCACTGATTTTATAATATAACAATAGTATCCATAGTTCATCTCATTTGTTTATTTTTTTTGTTTCGAGTTAATGTCAATACTAGTCTAATATAAGCCACATTAATTTTTCAAAAATCATGAATATGAGCAGAAATCAATTATTCAATAATATTAGATGTATACATATGTACAGCAAATATTGGAGATATTTGATTTAAACCTTTCTCTTTTTGAAAGGTTTCACTGCAGAGGAATTTAATGCTCTTTTCTGGGGTGCATTCTGTGATCTTTCCTCCAGTTTTCTCTGCTTTTGTTTCTCGGATCTTTCCTTCTGCTTTTTCTGATGTTCCTGCAGTGCTCTTTTGGATAGGTTCTTGGCTACTCTGTTCGCATGAGCTTTTGTTTCAAGTTCTGTATTCACCACATTCATTAATCTCTTCTTGGATTCAACTTCCTCTCTGGCTAAGCGCAACTACGCTTTCCACGACACATTGAATTAAGTTCAACGCATTAGAAACAAAAGCACAAACGGAGTTAAAACACGTTTTCTAGCAAATGGGCGCAGCCATATTGTTTTCTCGTTCTATCGCGTACAGTCTCGCGGTATTTACATCAGCTTAACTTCCCAGTGTTCCTGAATGTTAACGAGAACAAACGAAGCCGACGAAAACATCGCTAAACAAGTAAACCAAATCAGAACGTATTCTGCTGGTCATTTTACTTAAACATATTTTTAACGGATATACAAGAGATTTAAAAAAAAACACACTTTGGCTAGAAAAATAGCGGAATTCCGCTAAATAGCGGACGTCTGGGATCCATGTTAAGCGTAAGCTGAGCGGAGGCTGCGTTAGTTGGTGCCGCAATGTATAAAAAAGAGGGGGGTCCGGGGGTCCTCCCCCGGAAAATTTTGAAAATGTAGATGTTAAATGGTGAATTCTGAGTGATCCTGAATGCAAAATTGTATTTTTATGAAGTATAAATTATGAAGTAAAAACTTATGAATTTCAATTCTTTGAAAAACCACTGTGAGTAGCTGGCAATGGAGCGTTTGTAGGTGGCAAAATCGTCGGTTGCTGGCAGTTATTGAGAGGACTGCATTCCTATATTTAACAAAATGAGAAAAAGAATTTTGATGATAAATTTGCCTTCAGTTCTCCTTTAACAAGCAATTGTGTCTTAAGCTGTGATATCAAACTGTCAGTTATGGTCACATGACTATAATTATGGCTGTAAAACCTAATCAACAGAATTGATGATAAAAACAGTTGGCAGCGAACTTCATTATCGATGAATTGGACCGTGTTTGGAAGCACACTGTGGTGCTGTCAGTTCATTTAGACTGAAACACATTTGTTGGAAGTGGCAGGATGTGCTACATTAACACTACACAGTTGGCCATGTGATATAACTTGTCATTTGTTTGTGGGAATGTGAGAAAGGGGAAGTGTGATGTGTCTGATGTGTATGAATCACCATGTACTGAGTTGTCTTTTGTTTATCCAGTTTTATTGCTGTATTGCACATTTATGCTCAGTTTTACGCATCTTTCCTGCTCTCATGAAATATTGTTTGCATTTGTACTTTGGCCAAAATCAGTAGTTTTGTATAACAAATCAATGAACATGATCTTACATGAATTTATCTACGAGAGGAACATTTTCTCACTTTGAAACTCATGTCATGAAGCATATGCACTGTTGGCTCCATTCAGTTAGCGTCTTAGTTAAACTATTTTTGTTTGATTAATAAATGCTACATTGTTGAATTTTCTTAGCGTATGCTATCTATCTATCTATCTGTCTGTCTGTCTATCCTATCTATCTATCTATCTATCTATCTATCTATCTATCTATCTATCTATCTATCTATCTATATAGTGTGTGTGTGTATATATATATATATATATATATATATATATATATATATATAAATATATATATATATATATATATATAAATAAAATGTGTGTGTGTGTATGTAATTATTCCATGCACATTCACTGGATATGAGCAATCGTGCACTCTGGCTACTCTACTACTAGGCTATCAGCTCATATACCATGAGTAGAGAAAAACAATGGCGGAGTGTGTTGCTGAACCAACTGAGGACTAAATTAAAAACTTTACTCGAAAGCAAAACTCTAAAAAAAAAAAAAATAAAAATAAATAAATAAATAAATAAAATACAAAAAAAAAAATATGGAATGAAAGTATTTGATGCAAAGAACATATCTTTTTTTATTTTTCAAGAATTATCACAGTTTTCACAAATTGCTCCTGTCTTTTCACTGGTTTGTTTACGTTCTTCATCTTTAAGCATTAAAGTTTTTTTTTTTTTTTTTTAGACTGGTTCAAGAGCTCAAAGAAGTTTGAAAATTACAGAACTGAAATGCCCGAGGAAGAATTAAATAAATGTTTAAAGCTATTCTATACCTCGGCATGACCGCGAGACGGCACTTTCTACAAAAACACTAAAGTCAATTCGTGTAGCCATCGATAGGTTTTTAAGAAGTCCACATAAATGGGAATGGTTTTGTCGAACGTTTTGTGTAAAGTTTTTATTTATTGAATTTGCTAAAAATGGAAATGCTCTGTTTCTCAAAATCCAGTGAATATGGATAGAATAAAACAATTATTCCACTCAATCTCGTCGTACATGGCTTATAGCCAACTCGGCGCTACGTGCCTCGTCAGTTATCAGCTCATGTACGACTCGATTTCGTGGAATCGTTTTTAAATATATCTGTCATCTTGTGTCTAGCCTGATTTCAGGTCACATCAAAATCAATCCCAGAAAGAGTCGATTCACTGATTCCGGGCATTGGAAACTACGAGTCAACTCTAAATGTTTGCCATTGATTCGATTTAAAAATTATTTGTTTTGCATACACAAACTGAATTTGGTATTGGAGTGTTTCAACTTGTGACACAGGCAGCCAGTGGATATTTATTTCACTTTTATTTTGAATGTGTCTGTTTGGAATTGATCAAATCAGAACCTGAAATGTAGATAAGACATATAGTTGGAAAAAAGCAAGTCTGTAGAACCATTTATTTATTTATATTTATTTCTTGCAGAATAACTTCGTCTTGTGTTAGTTTGAGAGTCTGGTCTGGTTGATGTAAGCACTTGATAATATTCTCATGCAGTTAGGCCTTGATCACACCACAGTTTGCGATGGGTTTGCGAATACTTGGTGATGAAGATTGGTGGCCATGCTACCAATTTGTGCGACGCACAGTGAATGTTCTCCGAGCTTTGCAAGTTGTTTTTTTTGGTGCGTCTCTGCCTCGTGAGTGGCCAAAAACGTTGTGAAAGTTTTCAGTGCATGCTTTGAAATTTGGTAGCGATATTTTTGTCTGCAAACTAAGCGGTGAATACTTGCAGATGGGTTTGGGAATATTTCCCAAAGCTCAGGGAAACTTTGACGAGCCTCTTGAGATGTATTTTTCTCAAATCCATGTCGACGATTCTCACTGGAGTCTCATCAGCACAGCGGCTCGACATCGCCTAACCTTCCCCAAGACTTAAAAAGTGCATTTATATTCAGGGATCCTTTGGAGCACCTTGTGCTTGCTCTTGGGACCCAGTCATTATGGGAAACACCTGATGCTGATTTGAGCGTAGTCAGCACACGCATATAAGGACGCTGTTTTCACAGAGGCTTTGTGAAGTATTCTGTCAGGTATGCGGTGGTAGACGGATGTAATTGCAGGAAGAGTGTTTATTAGCAGGCGTGATATTTACCAAAACAAAACGTGAGGCAAGGTCGGAGTAACAAAACACAAATGGAACCAAAGAGAAAGCAGTGTTATAAAGCCATGTATTTTACCAGAGTCATAAACATGGCTGAAACAGCTCCTCTATGGCGAACTTTGCCAAGGCAAAATGAAGCAAGGAAGGCCAGTGAAACGCTTTAAAGACTGTGTCAAGGCAAACCTTGCTCATGCTGGCATAGCCCCAAAGCAGCTGGAAAAGTGTGCACAGGATCGATCCAACTGGCGTGCCCTGATGCGCCTTGCCCAGGAAAACTTTGAAGACAACCGGCGAGACAAAATCACTGTGGTGCGTGCTAGGAGAAAGGTGGCAGCCGAGGCGCCCAGTGACTCCAAACAGTTTTCCTGCCCTCACTGCGGATGTACATGTAGATCCCGCATTGGACTCCAGAGCCATCTGCGAGTCCACACCCGCACGTAGACGTCATTGTCAGAGCCGACGGACCACCATTAAACATGGCTAGAAACAAACGTGACCATGATGATGATGATGATGATATTTCGCAAAGTCTCTGTGAAAACAGCCTCCTTATATGCGTGTGCTGATTGCGCTCAAATCAGCATCAGGTGTTTCCCGTAATGACTGGGTCCCAAGCACGCGCACACCGCGTTCCATGAGCGAGCATAGCCGCTTGAGCTATGTCAGGTTTTAGCATGTGAAAGTGTGACAGTCAAGTATTTGCCTGATGTGTGACCACAACTTTTAGCTCGCCTATATATCGCCATGCATCGTCACCAAAATGCCTTATTTTCTTCGATAACCCATTGCAAGGCATCACGAGCTGTAGTGTGACCATAGCTTTCCAGATGATCTGATAAATGTCAGTGATATTGTATTTGCGGGCGGCACGGTGGTGTAGTGGTTAGCGCTGTCGCCTCACAGCAAGAAGGTCCTGGGTTCGAGCCCCGGGGCCGGCGAGGGCCTTTCTGTGTGGAGTTTGCATGTTCTCCCCGTGTCCGCGTGGGTTTCCTCCGGGTGCTCCGGTTTCCCCCACAATCCAAAGACATGCAGGTTAGGCTAACTGGTGACTCTAAATTGACCGTAGGTGTGAATGTGAGTGTGAATGGTTGTCTGTGTCTATGTGTCAGCCCTGTGATGACCTGGCGACTTGTCCAGGGTGTACCCCGCCTTTCGCCCATAGTCAGCTGGGATAGGCTCCAGCTTGCCTGCGACCCTGTAGAAGGATAAAGCGGCTAGAGATAATGAGATGAGATATTGTATTTGCAGTAAGTAACCTGTTATTTAATGAATTATTTGTATCCCTGGATATATTTGACATTTTATCAGCCAGGGTTAGAGTAATGCGTTACAGTGAATGCTGTGTGTGCCTCTTCCAGTGTTTTGGGATGCTGTGCTTCACATCTGCAGGAGTGCATATCTTTTGTCGTTTCATACACACCATCACACAGAGCACCACAGTGAGTTCTAGAATGTAGAAACGGGATTGGCTGTTGTGATGCCTAGCAACAGGACAGAACATCAGGAGATAAAACTTAAGTAACATGAAACAAATATTCCTTGATTTTTCTCCAGATTCGAATCAGCAGGTCTGTGAAGAAGAGCTGGTAGTGTTTGTTATTAGCATCATTATAATCCCCTCCCACACTGAGCAGAGGGAGTTTGAAGCATAGTAGACAGGGATTAGCGTGGGTTAGGCTCATCCAGGTGTGGTTTAAGAAAGTCTGAGCTCGCATTCAGTCTGAAACTCATTCCTTGATAAATAATGGAAGTATAAACAACTCTCTCCCTAGGACACGGCACTGGGGAAACCTCGAGAGGTGTTTCGGATGACCTCTGAGCCCAGCTCACTCGAGGGTGAAAGGCTTTGCGCATCTCTGAGTCTGACCTCTGCTACCTGGGCCGCCCTCTCAGATGGTGCTGGAACGCTGACCCTGTTACGCACCGGCAACAGAGGAGAGAGCGCTCACCTCAAGTGGGAAGTAAGAGAGAAACCTCTGATGAAATATTAATAGATCTGACCCTCGAGCTTGCTTCCTGTTCTCAAAGCACCCTTTTTAAATATATAATATAACACGCTCCTCTGTGTCCAAGCTAATTCACAGTGAAAATATTTCTGAAATATTTTATAGTACACTCTGTTTCATTGTCATCCTTAAAAAAGGTAAAAACATTTTTCACATGCTTTTACACTACCTTTTGAGATTATTTAAATTATGGTACTTGTATATGTAGACATTATATTTCATACCTTAGTGATGTAAACACCAGAAATAAAGAAATCAAAGGTGGTAAAATATAAAAAATAGTCAAATGGGCAAAAAGGGAATAATAATAATAATAATAATAATAATAATTAAAAACACTTACTATAAACAAGTTGCTTATTATTATTATAAAAGTACTTTTATGTTTGTAATGGTATAATTATTCTAAAGTATTTATATTTAATAAATAATAATTAATTAAAACATAATATTTAAACACTAAGTTTTCATTGTTATTATTATAAATGTATTAGAATAGTATATTTTAATATTACAATTATTATAATTAATGCATTTACATGTATTAAATATTAATAACTAATAAATATTAATATTATACAGTGGCATGCAAAAGTTTGGGCACCCTTACTTAAAATGTCTGTTACTCTGAATAGTTAAAGGGCTGATGACACGAACATGACTTTATGCAATTTCTTAAATAAACTATACAACATGGCAAACATGTTAGATTTCTGTTATAATTACGTGAAAAGAAGCTGTTACGCAAATATCCAACTTTTAATTGCACAGTGCAAGAAAACTGGGACCGTGGCTCGCGGCCATGTTGTGACGTCAGCAGGAGAACACGCTGCGGTTCACTGGCTGTTCTACTCATAGACATCCTATGGTTCTACTCTGGTTCTACTCAATGGAAATGGCGCATGAAAACGCCGGTGAACTCTCTAGTGCTAGCTCTTCCTCTTCTGGGAGTCTAGAATTGTGTTGATCTCTTCCAAATAGAATCTATGATAGCCTACCCTCTTTACCCTTTGCCTCTCGTTGCTAGGCGGCAGTTACATGAAAGCCGCAAGCTTTCACAAGCAAATACATGACTGATATCACGCCGACTTTATGATTACATTTATGATTATCATGTAGAATCTATAGCTCTACGTAACTTTATCTTATGTCGTTTCACAACACATGTTCTGACAGGAGGACTGTCTTTGGATCCGGCATAGCTACTAGTAGACCCCCTCCGGAATACTGGCAGTGTTGCCAGATTGGGATTTTTCCCGCCCTGTTGAGCGGTTTCAAGTGCATTTTGGTGGGTTTTGAACATATTTTGGGCTGGAAAACTTCAGCAGTATCTGGCAACAGATACTGCTGACGTTTTCCAGCCCAAAATATGTTCAAAACCCACCAAAATGCACTTGAAACCGCTCAACTGGGCGGGAAAAATCCCAATCTGGCAACACTGTGTAGGCACTGCTGATGGTAGTAACACACGTTTGTGATGAACTGAACACCCAAGAGATTCGTTTAAGCTGGGAAGGGTGTCAAAACAATCCAAATCGAAGTGTTCAGAGCACAGGACGGATGTTGGTGAGGGCTCCCACTTGTCACGAGTGCGCCTGACTTGCTTCACCCACTTCGCATGCAGCTCGGGATCTCTGGGAAACTTGAATAAACTTACCCCATCCTTGTGGGTTTTGGAGCAAAAGCCGGCAACACAACGCGAAGGCATAATAACTGAAATATATAATAATGTATAATAATAATAATAATAATAATAATAATGACAAACTGAACACCTGTCGCATCAACAATAAACTGGTAAGTTAGGAGGAAGGTTCTTTCGCTGACGTCATATAGCTCCTCCTCCTCCTCCGTCTCCTGGGTGCTGCAGCCCTGTCAAATTTGCCCAAATAGCCGCGTTTTTTATCATAACTTGTAAAATAGGCGCCTTCATGAATTAATATATGGATCATCGGGAATTACTTTTTATGTTATAAAACATTGCCAAAGATAGCCCTGTGATGACCTGGCGACTTGTCCAGGGTGTACCCCGCCTTTCGCCCGTAGTCAGTTGGGATAGGCTCCAGCTTGCCTGCGACCCTGTAGAACAGGATAAAGCGGCTAGAGATAATGAGATGAGATGAACATCGCCAAAGATGTCAAAAACGTGTCATCAGCACTTTAAGTGAGCAGAAGATGAACTGATCACCAAAAGGCATAAAGGTAAAGACGACACATTTCAGCGTTTTCTGCAAGATTTGTGTGTTTTTTTGTACAATTGGAGAGTGAAAAAGAAAAGGAACACCATGCGAAAGTTTGGGCACCCCAATACATTTGAGTTCTCAGGTAACTTTTAACAAGGTTCCCGACCTTAATTAGCTTATTGAGCTGTGGGTTGTTCAAATTCTTCGTTAGGAAAGGTCAGATGATGCAGATTTCAAAGCTGTACAAATTCTCCGACTCCTCAAACTTGTCCCTAAAATCAACAGCCATGGGCTCCTCTAAGCAACTCCCTCGCATTCTGAATAATAAAATAATTGATGCTCACCAAGCAGGAGAAGGCTACAAGAACGTAGCAAAGTGTTTTCAGGTAGCCGTTTCCTCAGATTGTAATGTTATTAAGAAATGGCAGTTAACAGAAACAGTGGAGATCAAGGTGAGGTCTGGAAGATAAAGAAAACTTTCTGAAAGAATTGCTCGTTGGATTGCTAGAAAGGCAAATAAAAACCCCTGTTTGACTGCAAAAGACCTTCAGAAAGATTTAGCAGACCCTGGAGTGGTGGTGCACTGTTCTACTATGCAGCGACACCTGAACAAATATGACCTTCATGGAAGGGTCATCAGAAGAAAACCTTTCCTGCGTCCTAGCCACAAAATTCAGCATCTGAAGTTTGCAAATGAACATCTAAATAAGCCTGATGCATTTTGGAAACAAGTCCTGTAGACTGATGAAATCAAAATAGAACTTTTTAGCCACAATGTGCAAAGGTATGTTTGGAGAAAAAAGGGTGCCAAATTCCAGGAAAAGAACACCTCTCCAACTCTGAAGCATGGGTGTGGATCAATCATGCTTTGGGGTTGTGTTGCAGCCAGTGGCACAGGGCACATTTCACTGGTTGAGGGAAGCATGGATTCGAATAAATACCAGCAAATTCTGGAAGCAAACATCACACCATCTGTAAAAAAGTTGAAGTTAAAAAGAGGACGGGTCCTACAATAAGACGATGATCCAAAACACACCTCAAAATCTACAATGGAATACCTCAAGAGGCACAAGCTGAAGGTTTTGCCCTGGCCCTCACAGTCCCCTGACCTAAACATCATTGAAAATCTGTGGATAGATCTCAAAAGAGCAGTGCGTGCAAGACAGCCCAAGAAACTTGTAGAACTGGAAGCCTTTTGCAAGGATGAATGTGTGAAAATCCCCCGGGTAAGAACTGAAAGATTATTAGCTGGCTACAAAAAGTGTTTACGAGCTGTGATACTTGCCAAAGGGGGTGTTACTAGGTACTAACCATGCAGGGTGCCCAAACTTTTGCTTCGGGCTCTTTTCCTTTTTTGTCATTTTGAAAATGTAAAAGATTGAAAATAAATAGTTTTTGCTTAAAATATAAACAGAATGAGTCGTCTTTAACTTTATGCCTTTTGGAGATCATTTCATCTTCAACTTGCTTAACAGCAATTTTGACCAGGGGTGCCCAAACTTTTGCATACCACTGTACTGCAAAAAATTGAAAACTGAATTTGAGGAGAAAATGACTTAATAGTAGTGAAATTATCTTGCTGCATTGACAGATATTTTTACTTGATAAGACATCTTAGAGTAAGTTGGTTGCAATCTAGAACTAAGTTTAATAATCTCAGAATTGGTGTCTTGTATTCTTCTATTAGGAAATGTTAGATAGTTTCAGCTATTTTCAAGATATTTTCACTTGCTAAGATATCATTTTTTGCAGTGTGTAATATAAACTTGTGTTTCTTCTTCATTATTATTATTATAATTATTATTGTGTAATGTTAGAATAAAAGTATTATATTTTAAATATTATTATAATTAATGATTAATTTATGTTTAATACAGATAATTAATAAATATTAATAATCACTTGTTAGTAATAAGTGCTTTATTATTAATGTTATTCCTTTTTTGCCTATTTTACTTTTTTCTTTTTTTATATTTTACCACCTTTTTATTTCTTTATTTCTGGTTTTTACTTCACTGATGTATGAAAGATGATAATAATAATAATAATAATAATAATAAATTATTATTATTATTATTATTATTATTATTACTATGACTACTGGTCCATGTGGGTGAAACATGTACTCCAGACACTTATTTCAGTCACACACACACCGACTTCCTGTAATTTTGAACTATAGTAGATTATAGAATAGAATGCCTTTATTGTCACTATGCACATGTACAATGAGATTAAAAGCAACTCCAATCACAGTGCAAACAGCATAAAATATAAAATATGCAATTAAAAAAGGGTGCTATGTACCGTGTTGTGTTCCACATTATGGAGTGGGGTATTGCATATTATAAGTATTGCACAGAGAGAGTCTGGGTATTGCACGTTATAGTATTTCACAGGGAGAGTGAAATTATTATTATTATTATTATTATTATTATTATTATTATTAATGATTAATTTATACATATAATAAGTATTAATAATCACTTGTTAGTAACAAGTGTATTATTATTATTATTATTATTCCTTTTTTGCCTATTTTTCTTTTTGTATGAAGCACAACATTTAGATAAATGTATTTATATTCATATTAATAATGCATGATCATGCCTCGTAAAATTTCAGCAGATATCAGACTGTTCAACTTGCCACCTAAACGTCATACTATGAAATCTAAATTTGTATTCAGTCTGCTTGGACTTTATCCCTGTATTCATGTTACTCAGTGAATATCTATAACACTGAACTGATATTTTAATTTATTTCGCTTTGCCATAGCGAGATTATATATGTACACGCATCATGGCTGGGAAACCACTACAGCTTGCACCAATTACAGTGGCCCCATTGTACCTAATCTGCATGTCTTTGAACTGTGAGGGAAACCAGAACACCCATGAGGTTCGAACCCGAAACTTTCTTGCTGTGAGGTGACAGTGCTAACCACTGCACCCCCGTGCCGCCCTGTCTCTCTACCACCGTGATCGCTTTCATTTTGGCTCAATACAGAGGCAGTTCAGGAAAACTCTAAATAAACCTTTACCAGTAAAATGATGTTAACAGCAGCTAGTAACCTCAGGTCAGGCTTGTAGTACTCGAGTCCGACTCGTGCCCTAATTTTAAGGACTCGTGACTTGACTTGGACTTGAGCACTGATGACTCGGACTCGTGCATTAACTGCTTTCGGACTCGTAAATTGGAGACAAGGACTCGGATTTTTTCTTTATTTTTTTGTAACATGCCATAATAATTTGGCATAAGATATTTATATCTACATTAATTTTTGTACTAATTTCGTGCAAGAGCGTCACACCTGCGCGTCTTAGCGTGTGCATCAGATAGACTCTCGGGCGCGCTCCGGACAGTTCACGTGCCAAGCGAACTCTTGCGCACGCGCCGTAAATGACTCTCACCTGCACAGGATTAAGGTGCAATCAGCGTGCCTATATAAAAACTGCGAAAACCACACTTACTTTGCCAGGTATTGAGCTGCGTTGCTGACACATTACTGAGCCTTATTTCCTTGTTTGGTTACCTGATCCCTGATTTCCTGTTTCTCATCTTTGATTATGCCGAGTCTATGATAGCCTGTTTGCGCCTCGCTCGACCTATTGCCGGTTTCACTGTTTTACGATTTTACCTGCCATTCTGGATTGTTTACCGTCTTCACTTGCATTAATAAACAGACCTTCTGCACTTACATCCGTCTCCCAACCATCTCTGACAGAATACTTCACACTCCCTGATAAAGAGAAGCACGTTCACCTGTTCATACGTCATGTTCAGGAACAAACTAATGTTAATGGCGCTGAAACAGCCACCGTCAAATGGTGCAGTTGGAGTGTTGTTCTTGGACTCAACCAGGATCAGTCGTGGACTCGACTTAAAATTTTCTTTAATGGATTGGACTTGAAAACTGGGGACTCGAGACTGGACTTGGACTCTAGGCTTAGTGACTCGACTACAACACCGCCTCAGGTCAATAGTACTTCTAACAAACCCATTAATTACTGTGCATAACATTTTTCTTTTTCGAAGACACATTTTTTTCTGTAAATTGTTTTGCTTTGTATAAGCTTGTTCAGTTAAAACAATATAATTTTTATGTAAATAGTGAACAGTACACACAAAAGAACCTCTGTTTTACAATTTACAATAAGTAGATAAAATGTATGCTCTAATCATGGTAAGATCTTTGCTCTTTTATTATTTAATATGAAATCAGGCAACTACTGAATTAAAAATTAACACTTCTACTATACTAATAAACTAATATCAGAATTGCTTGTTATAATTGACTCGTTGATTGAAAAATACAGTACCCGTCAAAAGTCTGGACACACCTTCTAATTCAATGGTTTTTCTTTAGTTTTATGAATTAAGACACTTCATGTCTTAAAGTAATGATGGATGTCGTTTCTCTTTACTTAGTTGAGCGGTTCTTGACATAATATGGATTTACAGTTGTGGAATAGGGCTATTTACTGTATTTTTTTATGATTTACTATTTACTGTTTGATCTCAAATGCATTAAGAAGTCAAGAAATTACACTAACTTTTGACGAGGCACCTGTTAATTGAAAAGCATTCCAGGTGACTACCTCATGAAGCTGGTTAAGATAACGCCAGTCGTGTGTAAAGCGTCAAGGTGAACGCTGACTACTTTGAAGAATCTAAAATATCAAACATGTTTTGTTTTTTAACACCCTTTTTTGTTTACCACATAATTCCATCTATATTCCAGATGTTATTTCATAGTTTCGATGTCTTCAGTATTGTTCTACAATGTAGAAAGTAATCACAATAGAGAAAAATTTTATTGAAATAAAGTAGGATTTCATAGGGACTTGAACAATATAAAATTTCACGTATGAACAAATTTCTCTCCCAGAGTGTTCACTCAGTGCATTGACCTGGCTAGATGTTAGGCTAGAGATTACACATTGATTGTGAGTTTTGTGTTTATGGCAGTGTTGTAGTCGAGTCACTAAACCCCTTCTCCGAGTCCGGTCTCAAGTCCCCAGTGTTAAAGTCCGAGTCATTTAAGAAAATTTCGAGTCAAGTCCGAGAACAAGACTCCATCCGCACCATTTGACGGTGGCTGTTGCTGCCTTTATGTGAAAGCGTCTCTGCTACTGTGTTGGACTAACGTTACCGCTCGACTGCCCCATTTTAGTTAACAGGCTACAGATAAAAAGCTTGTTCATCGCTTAGCAAGCCCCGCCCACTATCAACAGGGCAAATAACATGAGAGAGGGTTAACACTAGCTAGTTCATCACTCAGCAAGCCCCGCTATCAACAGAGCAATGAACATAGCGTGTCACTTCCTTCTCTGGGTGGAGTCTTGCCAAATGATGATTGAAGTTCGAGGTCGTCTCTTCGATAGTTCTTCTACGTATGGAACACATAGCAGTGCATTTTTTTCCCACTGCACGAGAAGTCTGTATAAGCAAAGCGGACAATCCTAGGGGCGTTCTCTCCAGGCATTTTAGCGCCATTAGTGTTAGTTTGTTCCTGAACATGACGTATGAACAGGTGAATGTGCATTCTCTTGCACAAAATTAGTCTAAAAATTAATGTAGATATAAATATCTTGTGCCAAATTATTATGGCATGTCAAAACATAAAGAAAAAAAAAATCAGAGTCCTCATCTCCAATTTACAAGCCTGAATGCATGAGTCCAAGTCAAGTCACGAGTCCTTAAAATTAGGGCACAAGTCGGACTCGAGTCCGAGTCCTGGACTTGAGTACTACAAGCCTGGTTTATGATTATTTTATATTAAGTTCAACAAAACCCCATGTGGTGTTTTAAATAGCTGTGGCATTTCCAAGGCAATTTTTTAATGTCTCTCTCATACTTATCAATCACTTTTTTTTAAAATATGGAACGATTCTGATCCTCTGATTATTTTATTCTTCAGCCCATGTTCAGCGAGTCTCTCGGGGAGCCTTTCACCATCCTGAACAGTGTTTCCCATGTTCAGGCAGAAGTTCATATGATTGAGCTTCTGCTGCTACGTATCCAAAAAGATCCAGATGATACCAAAGGCAGCGGCTTTTCCACCACACTGGAGTGGGTTACTGTCGACAATTCTGCTGGTGAGCGTGATTCTGTTTCAGAGGGGATTATAGATTTACCTGTCTGAACCATGTTTATTTTCTACTTTTTTTTCTACTATTTACAGTGTTTTGCAAAAGTATTCATCCCCCTTGGTGATTGTCCTGTTTTGTTGCATTACAAGCTGGAATTAAAATGGATTGTTGGAGGGTTAGCAACATTTGATTTACACAACATGCCTACCACTTTAAAGGTGAAAATTGTTGTTTTGTGTGCATAGGTATTCACCCCCTTTTGTATGAAACCCCTAAATAAGAGCTGGTCCAACCAATTCATTTCATAACTCACATAATTAGTTGATTAAGATCCACCTGTGTGCAATCAAAGTGTCACATGATCTGTCACATGATGTCTGTATAAATCAACCTGTTCTGGAAGGACCCTGACTCTGCAACACTACTCAGCAAGCAACATGAAAACCAAGGAGCATCCAAACAGATCAGAGACAAAGTTGTGGAGACGTATAGATCAGGGTTGGGTTATAAAAAATATCCCAAACTTTGAATATCCCAGGGAGCACCATTAAATCCATTATAGCAAAATGGAAAGAATATGGCACCACTACAAACCTGACGAGAAGGCAGCTCACCAAAACTCACAGACTGGGCTAGGAGGGCATTAATCAGAGATGCAACAAAGACACCAAAGAGAACACTGAAGGGGCTGCAAAGATCCACAGCAGAGCGAAGTATTGATCTGCGTTCCTGACACATAACCGAGCCTTATTTCCTTGTTTAGTTTTCTGATCCCTGATTTCCTGTTTCTCGTCTTTGATTCTACCGAGTCTACGATAGCCTGTTTGTGCCTCGTTCAACCTATTGCCTGTTTCACTGCTTTACGATTTTGCCTGCCGTTCTGCATTATTTACCTGTCTTCACTTGTATTAATAAACACACCTTCTGCACTTACATCCGTCTCCCAACCATCTCTGACAGAATACTTCACACTCCCTGACAAAGAGAAGCACATTCACCTGTTCATTTGTCATGTTCAGGAGCAAACTAATGTTAATGGCACTGAAACAGCCAGCGTCAAATGGTGCGGTTGGAGTCTCGTTCTCGGACTCAACTCAAAATTTTTTTTAATGACTTGGACTTGACTCGGATTTGAACACTGGACTCCGACTCGAGATTTAGTGACTCGACTACAACACTGCTTGTAACAGCTTGATTTTGAATTACTTGCAAATAATATGATAATTCTCTTTCATGGGGACTGACAGTCCCAGAGAAGCATAGGATAGAGACAGTAGGCCTCATTTATCAAGCTGGATATGTCATATGGGACTATGTCTCTCGGATGGCCTGGGAACACCTCAGTGTTCTTCCCGAGGAGCTGGCTGAGGTGTCTAGGGAAAGGGAAGTTTGGGCTTCCATGCTCAGACTGCTGCCTCTGCAACCTGGCCCCGGATAAGCAGAAGAAGACGAGATGATATGAATGAAATTATTTATAAATCTTTGGGGTATTCATGAAAATGCAGTTAGTTTGGTTAAAACATTTTTATCCCATGACAGCTCCTGAGATTTACATATAAGGAGATTCACTAAAGGTGAACCTCATCTCGGTTTCAAATTGTATAACTAGCGATGAGTTAATGTAAGAATTTTACACTGACTGTCCTGTCAAGATTAAATTGCTTGTTTATTTCAATTGCAGACACACATAATTTTGTGAAACTCAGTCTTTGCATATTAATGGCTTGGAAAAAATCTATTCCAAACAATGAATGAATATAAACAAGACTAACTATTTACAACCCCGATTCCAAAAAAGTTGGGACAAAGTACAAATTGTAAATAAAAACGGAATGCAATAATTTACAAATCTCAAAAACTGATATTGTATTCACAATAGAACATAGACAACATATATGTCGAAAGTGAGACATTTTAAAATTTCATGCCAAATATTGGCTCATTTGAAATTTCATGACAGCAACACATCTCAAAAAAGTTGGGACAGGGCAATAAGAGGCTGGAAAAGTTAAAGGTACAAAAAAGGAACAGTTGGAGGACCAAATTGCAACTCATTAGGTCAATTGGCAATAGGTCATTAACATGACTGGGTATAAAAAGAGCATCTTGGAGTGGCAGCGGCTCTCAGAAGTAAAGATGGGAAGAGGATCACCAATCCCCCTAATTCTGCGCCGACAAATAGTGGAGCAATATCAGAAAGGAGTTCGACAGTGTAAAATTGCAAAGAGTTTGAACATATCATCATCTACAGTGCATAATATCATCAAAAGATTCAGAGAATCTGGAAGAATCTCTGTGCGTAAGGGTCAAGGCCGGAAAACCATACTGGGTGCCCGTGATCTTCGGGCCCTTAGACGGCACTGCATCACATACAGGAATGCTTCTGTATTGGAAATCACAAAATGGGCTCAGGAATATTTCCAGAGAACATTATCTGTGAACACAATTCACCGTGCCATCCGCCGTTGCCAGCTAAAACTCTATAGTTCAAAGAAGAAGCCGTATCTAAACATGATCCAGAAGCGCAGACGTCTTCTCTGGGCCAAGGCTCATTTAAAATGGACTGTGGCAAAGTGGAAAACTGTTCTGTGGTCAGACGAATCAAAATTTGAAGTTCTTTATGGAAATCGGGGACGCCGTGTCCTTCGGACTAAAGAGGAGAAGGACGACCCAAGTTGTTATCAGCGTTCATTTCAGAAGCCTGCGTCTCTGATGGTATGGGGTTGCATTAGTGCGTGTGGCGTGGGCAGCTTATGCCGCTTTTCCACTACCAACGCGGCTGAGCCGTGTCGGGCTGAGTCGAGCCGAGCGGGGCTGTTGGAGTTGCATTTCAACTACAACCGCGCTGAACCGTGCTGGCTGGAAGTGGGTGGACACATTGGGTGGAGTTAGCGAAAGTGGGTGGACGTCAGGTGATGTTGTTAGGCGGCGCAAACAGTGACATCAGTGAGCTTTTAAGCGGTAGTCTCACAACCCAGAGAGTAAACAATAAACATGGAGTCGTTAGTGTTGCTGGTCTTGGTGCTGTGGCTTGTTGTCACCGACAACGCCAACAGATACTGGCAAGAGCGTATAGATGAGGCGAGGCGCATAAGGCTTCATAATTCGTAATTCTCCTTCTTCCAGGTTTACGGTGTTTACAGATCCCAGCGTGCTCGCGGGGCGTGTGAGGACACTCCTCCTCACCAATCAGTGCACAGGGGAGTGTCTCCTCACGCCCCTAGCCTCACTCAGCTCGGTTTGGCTCGCTTCAGCCCCACTCCAAAACGGTGCGAGTTTTGGGGGCTAAGCAGGGTTGAAGCGAGCTGAGTCGTGCTGTTTTTAGATAGTCGAAACGCGAGCCGTGTCGGGCTGAAGCGAGCTGAAAAAGGGTAGTGGAAAAGGGCCAATACACACCTGGAAAGACACCATCAATGCTGAAAGGTATATCCAGGTTCTAGAGGAACATATGCTCCCATCCAGATGACGTCTCTTTCAGGGAAGACCTTGCATTTTCCAACATGACAATGCCAAACCACATACTGCATCAATTACAGCATCATGGCTGCGTAGAAGAAGGGTCCGGGTACTGAACTGGCCAGCCTGCAGTCCAGATCTTTCACCCATAGAAAACATTTGGCGCATCATAAAACGGAAGATACGACAAAAAAGACCTAAGACAGTTGAGCAACTAGAATCCTACATTAGACAAGAATGGTTTAACATTCCTATCCCTAAACTTGAGCAACTTGTCTCCTCAGTCCCCAGACGTTTACAGACTGTTGTAAAGAGAAAAGGGGATGTCTCACAGTGGTAAACATGGCCTTGTCCCAACTTTTTTGAGATGTGTTGTTGTCATGAAATTTAAAATCACCTAATTTTTCTCTTTAAATGATACATTTTCTCAGTTTAAACATGTCATATGTCGTCTATGTTCTATTCTGAATAAAATATGGAATTTTGAAACTTCCACATCATTGCATTCCGTTTTTATTTACAATTTGTACTTTGTCCCAACTTTTTTGGAATCAGGGTTGTGTTATATTAAGGCAAAAGACAGGAGGAAGAGTCGGCGTGTGTCTACGATGGCTGACTTGCTGCAGTGATTGTAATACACCCTTAGAAGGGGCACAATTTAGTCATAATTTTGCCTTTTGTGGAGCTTTCTGGGCATCACTAAATATAAATCACCTGTGTTATGAACACGCTTTGTAATGCCGAGTCATAAACATGCACATGTGAATAGTAAAAAATCAAGAATCATGCGTGAATATTAAAAAAAAAAAAAAGTTTGGCTTCTGAAAATATTTACACAACTGATAAATGATGCCCAGTGAGAGGCAGAAGGAAATACAGAAATACAGTACAAAATGATTGGATTTGTTTTTAAGTCCTAACGTAATACTAAACCTGCTGCATGTTAAAGTATCAGACTCAATCAGATTGAGATTGTGGCATGGATATTAGATGATACTCGATTGGAGAGAATCAGACTCTCACACTTCATTTTTACTTCATAGAGATACCCACAGGGTCAAAATGATCCCCAGCATTCACTTGATAAACGTTTTGATTGGTGCACGCTGTGTGTATGTGTTACAGGTTAAAAAAAATTTTCAATCTAGGTGATTTTTTTTTTTACCTGGGTTAATTTTTTTTTTTTTAACCTAGTTTATAATTTCCAACCTAGGTAAAAATTTGGATTCTCTAAGATTCTTAAAAGGGATTTTCCATCACTTCTTCTTTTGTCTGTCTCTCTCACCTACCTAGTATTTCTTCTTGTCTGTCTATCTATTCCTATCTACCTAATTAGCATTTTTAAAAATATCTTTTTTTCATCCATAAACGGGATTCAAACTCGGAACCTTCTGATTTCAACACCTTAACCACTAGATCAGCGACGCTCGTGATGGAAGGAGTGATGCATATTTTGAATTTAGTCATGAGTCCAGTCTTATCACGTCATAAAGTAGTTTAAAATACAAAGTCTTCCCAAATCCTAACCCTAGATACAGTAAGTCTCCTGAATGTAAATGGCAAATTATGAACTGGGTTAAAAATTCTAATCTAGGTTGAAAAATTCCACCTGACCTGTAATGTGTGT